>NC_090814.1:9396599-9715777 GCF_000390325.3 Nicotiana tomentosiformis | reverse complement strand
AATTCCAAAAAACGATGAATATAATAACATTAATTAAAGTTGTTACCATGTGACCAAGAGGTCACGGGTTCGAGCCGTGAAAACAGTCTCTTACAAAAATGCAGGGTAAGGTTGTGTACAATAGACCCTTGTGGTCCGGCCCTTCCCCGGACCCCGCGCATAGCGGGAGCTTAGTGCACCGGACTGTCTTTTTTTTAGTTAGATAGTAAAAGAAAGTATTCACGAAGAAAAAAAGGAAAAAAATAGGGCAGCGCAGTTCGGTGCACAAAGCATTCCGCATTCACGTAGGGTCCGAGGAAGCGCAACATCCCAACGGGTGTGATATTGACAGCCTACCTAATACAAGCATTAATGGCTTCTTCCACAATTCGACTCGAACCCGTGACAGGTCACACGTAGACAAATTTAGTGTTAGCTTCGGGCTCCCCTTTAAGGATAAAAAATAAAGGAGTATATCTTACACTAAGCTGTTGACTATACTGTTGAACCAATAGATTGGCATATTGCTGAGGATTATACCGATTCTTAGTATCATAATTGGGCATTAAGTAATTGTTGAGGTAGTCATTGCTTCCCATTCCCACAAAGAACATGCATTTGGCTAATGCTTGTGCTACATCTGGTGCACCAAGATTGTCTGTAATTTGATCGAGTGTGTTCTCAAAGTTCTTGATTTGCTGATTGAATGGAATTCTCCCAACCTGGAATATAATATCCAAATTAACAAAAATCAAATAATTATTAGTAATTAAACTATATGGTTTACGTATTTACCAGTTAATACTCCAACTTACATTATTCTTGTTTTTTTATTGTGCTGAATTAATGGCTACTTGTTAATTAATTAATGAAACAGTTCAAGTCTGCAACCTTTACATGTTAGGTTCCTACATATTAACAATAAATTGTCATGTATGAGGCTTCATTTATAAGACCCTTAAGCATTGTAGGGCCAATAAAATATTAGTATTTTCCAGGGGGAGGGATTTGTATCCTAAATTTACCCCTCTTTTTTTTTTGGTCTTTGACCTCTATTTATTTTTTGTGCGGTTGGTAAATGGGTGAGAAGCAATATAAATCTAGAAGAATTACCTCAAATAGCTGCCCACCTAATCTCATAAATTAAAAATAGTCGGCAGATGTATAATAAATGTATGATTCATGTGTAATATATGTATAATTATGTATAATTTATATATATATCGGTTAGAACAAATATACATTAAATCTGGCCGGTTATTTGTGTAACAATACCTATAATCTACTAATTACTCTATTCCCTTTCAAGTACTCCACTAAAAATATATAACAATTTCATTTATAATACCTTAGAGATAATGCAATTCTTTCTATAAAAATTTAATTCTCTCCATTTCGGGACGACGACACTAAAAATTCGAGTTCCTTGTTGGTTCCTTCTTGATCAATATAATAATGTCATCATATTGTATAAATCATGCACATACCATTTCTTTTTCCTTTTGGTAAGGGAGGTGTATATTAATTAGGAAATGCAATAATTAAGAACTTACAAAGTTTCTGCCAGTAATATCAAGAATCCCAGCAGCAGCAGAAGCATAGTTCACTCCAAACCGCATTTTGTCTCCTGAAGCATCTGCTGAAGCTTCTGTGTATGCTGGAATGAGTGGTAGTCCTAGCAATTCAGCTGTGCATGTACATGCAAAAGATTAGTATAATTTTCTGAGTGATTTTCTTCCTCAACTATTATTATATTACTTAATTATATTCCCATGATCCTCCAAAAGTAGTACATTTTTGGAGAATTGAACATGGGTGCGGCAAAACTTTTGGAAAATCCACGCAACATAGCCCTTTATTAGGCAGTAATGAGTACAGTATATTTATCAAGCCATTCTTATAACTTCTGTTTGGCTATATACATATTGATGAAGTTATATATATAGGTTATAAGGTAATATGTGCAAAGATTCTCTTTTATTACAATTACAATCTTCTAATATTCTTCAATGTCCCTTGGTTTCTATTTTAGATAGTGAATCCACTTATTGGAAATACAATGAACAATAACAAGTTAATATATAACCTGTTCTCACGAATAAAATCATCATATGAAATTTGAATTGGCTGTTTAAGGTTTATATACTAAACCAAAAGCCACCTGGATAATTGATGTCAGAAGATACTCAAAAAGAAGTTAATAACACTAATACCATCTCTAGCATGTGAATAAACCCTTTTAAGTTCTAATGATCTTTAGCTTAATTAAACATGTGGATCTAAACTTAACTAATCCTTAATGAATAACTAGAGATCAAGCCTAAATACACTACATAATGTTCATCTCAAGCAAAATAGCATCTCATCATCGATATATAAGCAGTGAAATTTCCCTGCAGTAATTAAGAGTAGGAAACTTAACATACATAAACAAGAATCAAGAAGGTATGCAGAAATAAATTCCATGCAATAAGAGTAGAAAACAATGATTTGTTGCTTAAAAAAAGGGAGCAGCCCCCAGTGCACAAGACATCTCCGTTTATGCAGGGTCCGGAGAAGGGTTGTACTCTATGAGATATTACGTACACAGCCTAAATGTAACAAAAAACATGTGTGTTTAATTACCAATTTCATCAACCATAGTGTAACCATTGGAGAAACGACCAGTAGGGCCACCATCAAAATCAATCCCATAAGGAAAATAGTTGGCCTTTGCAAAAGAGGGCAAGTTGTTATTATTGCCATTGTCTATCAAAGAATCTCCAAATATAAACATGGCTGGAACCAATGCCCTTCTTCTTCCACCACCAGCTTCTGGTGCCAATGCATCATCCACTTCTTGACATGTTGCACTATTCACCAACACAAACACCACAAATAATGTACAAGAAAATATCCTTATAACACTAGCCATTTTCCTAGACTAGGTGTGTTATATTCTTTTTGTTGTTTTTTTTTTTCCTTTTCTTGACAAGTTTATGATGAGAAATGAAAGGAATGAGAGGGTTTAATAGAGGGAAGAGAGCGGTGGTTGGAAAGTAATAAATGCTTTCACCTGTAAGCTGTTCTTTGCAGTAAATGAGTGAATATACTGGAATTCTTTTTGGAAATTTTGAGAATCAAAGACATATAGGCCGCGTTTTTGCCATAAATATATTAGTCCGCTGATTATTCCCATCCTTTTTATCTGTCTTCTAAGGTGAAATGTTTCAACAATTTGAAGAGTATTTCAACTTCAACTAATTTGAAAAAACATTCAAGTTCTAATATTCATAAATACAGACGAACCTTTTGTTAGAAGGAATAATTTGTAGATTAAATGGTACAAAATAATCGATTATAATTTGAATAGAAGAAAATAATCTTATTAATTATAAGAATCTCTTGTGTTTTATATTACCAATCTCCTGCGTTTTAAATATACTAGTGTTAGGGTACGCGCTTTGTGCATATGTCCCGTTTTGATGAGTCAGAAAATAAAAAATTACATAAATATTATTAAAAAATTATATCTTGAGTTATAAATAAAAATTAAAGAAAATAATATAAATTCCTAAGAATGATGAATGTTGATTTTACTCAATAACAGGAAAAATATTGCTCCACACAAATCCTCATAGTCTATACTCAAATTATTTACTCAATTATTATTTTTTGACGTAACTTTTAATTTATTTCAAGAGAATAACTTGAAATCATAAATATCAGATATAGTATTTGACGTTTTATAATTTTATCTCAACAGATCTAAGATCATTGCAAAAATGATCTGGGACAAAGTAAAAAAACAAAAAAGATACTGAAATTCCTAATATAAATAAAAGAGGAAAGTTCTTAAACACTTCATAATCCTTCTTTGAGCAGCTCAAAAATATTACAAACATATTGAAAGACTACATATTATAGTCCATAAAGAGAAAACTATTTTATATAATTGACTACTATTTTCTTTTAAAAAAATATCACGGATTGTGGAAAAAGTATACCAAAGGGATTAAGAACGTAATTGCTCTTTTACAATACAAAGACAAGAAATAATACAAGGAGCATAGGAATTGACACTAATACATGAGTCACCAAAAGCCTTGTGATTTTTGTAAAAGGAATTTTCTAAACCACTATTATTTAATGTTTATTAACTTCTTATAGCTACCATATATATAATTACTCCCTATAACTACTATTCAGTTGTAACACAGTTGTATTTGTTATATTCGCGCTGCTGTATTCATGAATACAATAGTAGAAATCTCCTAAAAAACTAGGGAGTATAGTTGTGCGCGACTATATTTGTTGTAGGGGAATCCAGCTATTTAAGAACGAAAAGAGGATCAATTAGCGTGTATCACTCCTAATTTAACTGAACAAAATCAATTCTAAAAAATTCTGCTGCTACTGTTCTGTATTCCATATTGTAATGACCCGACCGGTCGTTTTGAGTATTTATGCTCCTTTCAAATATTTGAAGTCTTGAATAGCTTCATATGATGTATTATGACGTGTGTGAATCAACGGTTTTGGTTTTCAAGTGTTTTGGAATTAGTTCGGAAGGATGAATATCATGTTTGAAGCTTTAAGTTGGAAGAGTCGACCAATTTTGAATTTTTAGTATTTGACCTCAAAACGAAGTTTTGATTGTTCCATTAGGTCCGGATGGTGATTTTAGACTCGAGCGTATGCCCGAAATTTCATTTGGATATTTTAGAAGGTTTCGACACCAATTGGCGAAAGTTGAAAACTTGAATACTTGGAATGTTCATAAGTTTGACCGGAAGTGGACTTTGATGATGTGAAGCTTGGATTTCGATTCCGGATATTTTAATAGCTTCGTTATGTTATTTACAACTTGTGTGCAAAATTTGAGGTCATTCCAGATCGATTTGATATATTTCAGCACAAGATCTAACTTTGGACAAGACTATATACATACATATATATATATATATATATATATATATATGTTAGGTGATGGACAACCTATCAAACGAAAGATCTTCGAGAATAGTTTCTAACGGTTCAAATCGTTCGTCATTTGGATATTTCTACAAGAAATTATGAACAAATTACCAAAGCTGGCAAAGGAGTGAACTGTGGATACGAAGCATCCGGGGCCGCGTCCGAAAGAAGGGTTGGCAGTGAAGTGCTTCCATAGCATCCGAGGCCGCGTCCGAAACCCAGAAATCTGGGCTTATATTCGGCGTTCATTTCCCCCACTTCATTTGGATGAATTTTGGATCTCTTTTCCACTCACTCAAGGCCACCAACTCCTCTCTTCTTCAAGGTAAGCAGTCCACATTATCTTAGTATGAAATCCCATCATTTCTACACTAGTATTGATGAAATCTACACATAAAATACTTAGATCTTCAAGAACTCAAAGGAGGGTTTTGCAAGAGTTTTTTCAAAAAGATAATCTTACACCCTTAGACTTACATGTACGGATTTATTATGAGAAGATGAGTATGAATTAAGTATTGGAACTCATGGTCATAACCATGGTAGAGATTGAAAGGTTATTAATTGATGTAATTTTGTTGGTTGGGTTTGGATGAATGGTCACACATGTGATGATAGGAAGTTATAAATTATTGGTAAATAGTGGTAGTTGGATGAACTAATTCCATGGTTAAGAAATGTAGAGATTTATGCACTCTAGGTGTTTGATAAAATGCCTAAATGATCTAAAACCTAAAATTTTGCTAATATTGGTCCAATTGAATTATGTTGATATAGATTAAAGTTGTAAGAGTAGTTGGAGGTTTTAATATCACTAAAGAGCTGAACCAACAAAGTTCGGTCTGTAGCGATTTTTGTCGAGGGATTTTCAAGGAAATATTCATCTGGATCCGAGCCATTCAGAGTTGGATAATCGCGGAAAAGGCTTACTAGTGGATTGTGTTAACGTGTTTTGAGGTAAGTAATACTTCTAAACTTGAAGCTAAGGGTGTGAACTATGATTATACGTGTTATATGAATTATTTGGAGGTGACACACATACTAGGTGACGGGCGTGTGAGCGTGCACCGTAGAAATTGAGACTCAGTAGATTCCGTAGAGCTGTATAGTTAATTAACTTGTATTTTTATGTGTTAGAGAAACTGAGCTGTGACTCATGTTATAGATCATGCTTAGGCAAATATTGGTATTATTGGGACCCACTGAGGTCATTTCTGTTGTCGAATTATATGTTTAAATTGTAATTTCGTACTCAGTCATGTTCATTCATTGCATATCATATCTTAGTCTCTATTGCTATTTATTGATACATCATATCATCATTTCATGACATTGTGAGCCCGAGAGATTGGAGAGATTGATGACTGAGTGAGGCTGAGGGTCTGATTGTGAGTGATATTTATGCGATCGGTCTGCACGCCGAAGTATGTTTTATTGATTTATGCATAGATTTGGCTTATTATAGCGCTTGGGCTGAAGGAGCCCCTCCAAAGTCTGCACCCACACAGTGAGCGCGGTTGATTTTATATTGAAGGATGGATCTTCCCTGGGCATGGATCTTGCCCGAAGTATTTATATTGAGGGATGGGTCTTCCCTAGGCATGGATCTTGCCCGAAGCATTTATATTGAGGGATGGATCTTCGCTGTACCAACCCGACTTGTCGTTTTAAGAATTAACACCCCGTTCAGTGACTTAAGGTCTCTAGCAGCTTTGCAATATGTATTATGACCCACGGGTGTGGTCGAGTTTGATTTTTCGGAAGATTCAGAATTAAATTAAAAGAACAATTCTTGTTTAGAAGCTTAAATGGAAAGAGTTGACCTCGAGTTGACTTTTGAGCAAACGACCCCGGAATGGAATTTTGATGATGTCAATAGCTTTGTGTGATGATTTCTCACTTAGGCGTATGTTTGGATTTGGATTTGGAAGTCCGTAGGACAATTCGACGCATTTTGGCGAAAGATGGAAAATAGAAGATTTTTGGAAAGTCCAACCGAAGGTTGAAATTTTGATAACGAGGCCGGATTTTGATTTCAGAAATTGGAATAGTTCCATTACGTCATTTATTACTTATGTGCAAAATTTGAAGTTATTCTGGATTTATTTGATACGTTTCGGCGCAAAATATAAAAGTTAGAAGATTTGAAAACTCATAATTCGATTCGATGTGCAATTCATAATTTCGGCGTTGTTTGACGTGGCTTGAAGCCTCGACTAAGTATGTATTGTATTTTGGGACATGTTGGTATATTTGGTTAAAGTTCCGAGGGCCTCGGGTGGATTTCGAAAGATTAACGGAGCAAATTGGACTTGAAGGAGGCTGCTGGAAAATGGCAGCAGCTGTTGGTATCGCACCTGCGGAATTATGGGCGCAGGTGCGACCATCGCAGAAGCGAGAGGAAGCTCGCAAAATCGAGTGAAAGGGAGTTGGTCAAGGCTGATGGAGAAGGCCACAGAAGCGACAATTCGTGCACAGAAGCGCATGAAGAACCGCAGAAGCGACAAGTTGCGCAGAAGTGACCAACGTTCTCGCACCTGCGATGTGCACAGAAGCAGAAATTCTTCTGCATATGCGAAAGGGCAGTGGCCAATTGACTTTGCAGAATTGGGCATGTGATCGCAAAAGCGATCTCGCAGGTGCGATAAATGTGTCCGCAGAAGCGAAAATGGACAAAAACATAAGGGGTCGAAAATCAATCATTTCTTCATTTCGATTGAAATATTTGGAGCTCGGATTTGGGCGATTCTGGAGGGATTTTTCATAAGCTTGGTTGGGGTAAGTGTTCTATATCCTAAAGTGTTTATATTTCATGAATCTATGATTATATTCATCGTTTAATTCGGATTTTAATGGAAGAAATCAAGATTTTGGCAAAACCTTCCAAAAATAAAAATTTAAGATTTGGAGGTCGAGTTATTATCGGAATTTGATAAAATTGGTATGGTTGAACTCGTATCGGAATGGGTATTCGGATTTCATAAAAATATGTCGGGTTCTGAGAGGCGGCCCCGCATTGACTTTTGTTGACTTTTTGGAATAAATTTTTAAGTCAACGTATTATTATTCGGAATTATTTTCGATGAATTTTAATGAAGTTATACAATTAATTTGAATAGATTTGAGTTGTCCAGAGGATTTATTCAAGCAAGATGGCTATTTTAGAGTATCGACATAACTTCAAAAAGGTAAGTATCTTGCCTAACCTTGAGTGGGGGAATTACCCCTTAGACATAGAGTCTTATGTGCCATTTGTGAAATGTGAAAAGCTGTATACGCGAGGTGACGAGTACGTACTCGGGCTTATATGTGAAAAATATATTGGGTTAAAGTCTTAGGCATATCGTGTAGTAAATTGGATAATTGTTGGCATTTATTAAATAATCTATTTGCCATGCCTCAATTCGCGTTAGTTGAATTTGTTTTTGTATGACAATTTGATGTGATTATTACTTGTATATTTATGTGGATTCCGTGAATTTGATGATTTGATATTTCTTGGAATTTAATTTCATTATGGATTTTCCATCTCAAAGAATTAATTAAAAAAGCTTAAGAAGAAGTGTTAATATAATTATCAAAATTTGGATTAATGAAGGCTATGCTGATTATTTTCTATCTATGTTGATTATTTTTGAGGTTTTATACATATTGTGTGGAGCCTTGGGCTATTTGTCGTGAAATTAATTAATTTTGTTATATATTTGGAATTGGTTGTGGCCATTGGGCAAATCGTGATATGAATTGATTTTGTTATATTGTCGTGATAATATTCCGTATAAATTGTTGTGTTATTTGAGTTATTATTTTGAGGATATAAGGGTGGAATTTCACTGTTGATATTATGTGAATATAAGAGTGGCATTTTAATGTTATTATGTGTGTTGGAATATTGTCAGGGCGGAGCGATAAGGGTGGCTATAGGAGAGATAAGGGTGGCAATAGGAGTGATAAGGGTGGTTATCGGAGAGATAAGGGTGGCAATAGGAGTGATAAGGGTGGCTATTGATATTGTCAAGACTGAGGGATAAAAGAGACTATTATAGGAGTGATAAGGGTGGCTATTGTTAGGGATGATATGTGATGATGTGGAGGTATTACGTTGGTAATTTTTATGTGATGTTGTGATTTTCCTTGTGTTTTTATATCTTGTGCAACTTGTCTTATTGTTTCGGTAAACTTGATAATAGTCTAATCTATGTTGAAATTGGGAGCATGTGGCTATTGCCAGGCGAATTATGTTATATGGGATCGGGTTGCACGCCACAACATGTATGATTAATGTTATATGGGATCGGGTTGCACGCCGCAACAGATATAAAATGTGGGCACGAGGTGTCGGGGAAAATATGATGATAATATTGGCACGTGAGTTGTCCGTGCGATTGTGATAGAGATATTGGCACGAGGTACCGTGAAAATATGAAAGTGGGTTGAGACCCGTATTTTATGATTATGAGATGAGGTGTCACAAGGTGACTTTTATTTGAAAGGATTATATTCAAAATATTATTGGAAAGAATTATATTCGAAAGACATATATTTGAAAGATATTTATTGAAGGAATTATATTTGAAAAAGGTTTATTTGAAAGAATTATATTTGAAAGATATTTAATTAGAGTATTATTTGAGAAACATATAGGCGAAAGATTTATATTTGAAGGACTTGATTTAATTGGATGTACTTGTATTTATTATTTGTTGAGCAATATTAATGGTGTTCTTATTGCCCTGCTGTGCATATCACTAATTGATTTGTGTTTCCCTTATTGTTATTTGTTTCATATTATTTTATATACTATATCGCACAGGTTATTAGACTAGTGAGTGTCTTGACTGTACCTCGTCTCTAATCCACTGAGGTTAGTCTTAATACTTACTAGGTACCGACCGTGGTGTACTCATACTACACTTCTGCACATTTTTGTGTAGAGCAAGGTATTGGAGATATCGGACTCGGATAGAGTTAGAGTGTGATCGCAAGGATTCAAGGTAGAGCTGCTTGGTCGTCGCAGTCCCTTGGAGTCTTTCTATTTTATTGTACTGTTAATTATTAATCAAAAAGTATTGAGTATTCGATCCTTGAGATCATTTCATGTATTCAATTAGAGTCCGTGACTCGGTATTACCAGTCTTGGGAGGTTGTTTGTAATTATTTTTGCTGTTGGTTTCAATTAGCTATTTTAAATAAAAAAATAAAAAAAATTGGCTTGAATTGTAATTATAATCGGCTTACTTAGTATTAGAGACTGAGTTCCATCACGACGCCTGTGGTGGGATTTTGGGTCGTGACATTCCCTGGGCATGGATATTGCCCGAAGCATTAATATTGAGGGGTGGATCTTCCCTGGGAATAGATCTTTCCCGAAGCATTTATATTGAGGGAGGGATCTTCCTTGGGCATGGATCTTGACAGAAGCATTTATATTGAGGGATGGATCTTCCCTGTGCGTTAATCATAGTATTGCTTAGGGTTCGCGGCAACGGCGATTTCAACAGTTTCAGCTAGTGGCAGTGGCGGCGAGTGGCGGTAACCGATATCGTCTGGTTCTTCAGCAATGCCTCGACTCCCCGAATATATCCAGGTTCTTCTCCTCTGGAGTTGGTAGCTCCGAGCATCCAGTCATTGTTTCTTATCTCTCTCCCTTGTTAGTAATTATTTGTCTACTTCAGATTGCTTAGTTAAGTTATTTCCATTTCGGGGGGAGTCCTATAATATATATGTTTTTCCTATCTGTAATTGTAATTAGTCATTTTTGGTGTTAGCTAAACTGTAGTCATTTTAGTTCGCATTTAGTTTAATCATACGAATTCAACTTGTTTTCTTCTAGTTTGGCCCGTTTTTTTATTGTGTGCCAGTGATTGTTCCTTAGGATGTTGTAAGTATAATGGTTGTAGTTTGGGATGGTAAAGTAAGGTCATGTCCTCGGGAGGGGAAAGGGGTGGGTCAGGGGACGGGGGTGGGATGGGAGGCAAGGAGCCTATAGGTTGAGAATTGGGTCTTGGAACATAAGAACATTGAAGGGTAAGTCTATAGAGTTGGAAAGGATCCTCCAGAAGAGGAAGGTAAATATAGCATATGTCCAAGAGACTAGGTGGGTAGGATCGAGGGCGAGGGATGCAGATGGGTATAAGTTGTGGTACTCTAGAGTCCTGAAGGGTAAGAATGGAGTGGGTATTTTGGTAGTTAGGGATCTTAAAGAGTTTGTGGTATAGGTTAGGTGTGTGAATAATAGATTAATGACTATTAAGTTGGTTGTTGGTGGGTGTACCCTGAATGTCGTTAACGCTTACGCGCCGCAAGCAGGCTTGGATAAGGAGGCTAAAAGGCACTTCTGGATGGGTTGGATGACATTGTGCGTAATATTCCGCCTGCCGAGAGGTTATTTATAGGAGGGGATTTCAATGGGCATATTGTGTCATTTACAGGTGGCTATAGTGAGGTGCATGGCGGCTTCGGTTTTGGGGATCAGAACGAAGGAGGCACTTCGCTACTAGAGTTTTCTAAGGCATTTGAGCTAGTAATTGCGAACTCGAGTTTTCCGAAGAGGGAGGAGCATTTGGTTACTTTCTAAAGCATGGTGGCGAAGTCCCAGATTGACTACCTCCTCCTCAGGAGATGTGACAGAGAGTTGTGCAAGGATTGCAAGGTTATCCCGGGTGAGACCCTTACGACGCTACATAGGCTTTTGGTGATGGACATTAGTATTATGATAAGGAGAAAGAAGAGGTATATACGAGGACGTCCGAGGATCAGGTGGGGTGACTTGACTAAGGATAAAGCTCAAGAGTTGGAGTGGAGGTTATCAACAATGGGAGCCTGGAGGAGTTGTGGAGACACGAGCATTATGTGGTCGACGACGGCGGATTGTATAAGAGGTGGCGAGGGAGGTTTTAGGGGTCTCATCGGGCTACGCTAGTGGAAACAAAGGCGACGGGTGGTGGAATGAAGTAGTCCAAGGTAAAGTGGAAGCTAAGAAGGTGGCATACCTAAAGCTAGTAGGGAGCATTAGCGAGGAGGAGAGGAGAGAGAACAATGAGAGGTATAAGGTAGCTAGGAAGGAGGCGAAGCGGGCAGTCACAGAAGCTAAGACTGCAGCTTGTGATCGTCTATATGAGGATTTGGGGACCAAAGGCGGGGAGAAGAAGTTATTCCGACTGGCCAAGGAGAGAGAGAGGAAGGGTCGGGATATGGATCAAGTGAGGTACATCAAAGACGAGAACGTTAGAGTTTTTATTGAGGAGGACCAGATTAAGCAGATATAGCAGACCTACTTTCACAATCTTTTGAATGAGAATGGGGGTCGGGATATTATTCTAGGTGAATTGGGGCATTCCGGGAGTCAACACGACTTTAGGTATTGTAGGCGTATCAAGGTTGGAGAGGTCATGGAGGTTGTGCGTAAGATGAGTAGGGGAAGAGCTACCGGGTCAGATGAAATTCCGGTAGAATTTTGGAGGTGTATGGGTAGAGCAGTCCTGAAGTGGCTGACTGGGCTGCTTAATATAATTTTCAGAACGAGGAGGATGTCAGGGGAGTGCAGGTGGAGTACGGTGGTTTTGTTATACAAGAACAAAGGTGATATCCAGAGTTGTAACAACTATAGGGGTATCAAATTACTGAGTCATACCATGAAAGTTTGGGAGAGAGTGGTAGAAGTGACGGTGAGGAGGACGATGTCTATTTCAGACAACCAGTTCGGGTTCATGCTGGGGCGTTCAACCACATAAGCTATCCACTTTATTAGGAGGCTGGTGGAACAGTACATGGATTGGAAAAATGATTTGCACATGGTGTTTATTGATCTGGAGAAAGTGTATGACAAGGTTCCTAGAGAGGTCCTATGGAGATGCTTGGAGGAAAAATATGTGTTGGTTTCTTACATTAGAGTGATTAAGGATATGTATGAAAGATCTAAGACTTGAGTTAGGACAGTGGGAGGCGACTCACAACATTTTATGGTTGTTATGGGGTTACACCAAGGGTATGCACTCAGCCTATTCCTATTTGCCTTGGTGATGGATGCACTGACACACCATATTCAAGGGGAGGTGCCACAGTGTATGTTATTTGATGATGACATAGTGTTGATTGATGAGAAGCGAGGCGGCGTTAACGAGAGGCTGAACGTTTGAAGACAGGCCCTTGAGTCTAAGGGTTTCAAGTTGAGCAGGACTAAGATGGAGTACCTAGAGTGCATGTTCAGCGTCGAGCCGATGGAAGCGAGATTGGACGGGAGGCTTGAATCATAGGTCATCCCCAAGAGGGACAGTTTTAAGTACCTTGGGTCGGTTATTCAGGGGGATGGGGATATCAACGAGGATGTCACACACCGTATAAGGGTGGGGTGGATGGAGTGGAGGTTAGCTTTTGGAGTCCTATGTGACAAGAAAGTTCCACCAATTCTCAAAGGTAAATTTTATAGAGCGGTAGTCAGACTGGCCATGTTGTATGGGGCTGAGTGTTGGCCAGTTAAGAACTCACATATTAAGAAGATGAAAGTAGCTGAAATGAGGATGTTGATATGGATGCGAGGGAATACTAAGATGGATAAGATTAGGAATGAAGATATCCGAAATAAGGTGGGCGTGGCTCCCATGGATGATAAGTTGCGGGAAGCAAGGGCTCAGATGGTTTGGGCACGTTCAGAGGAGAAGCCCAAATGAGCCGGTGAAGAAGTGTGAGCGGCTTGCTTTGGTGGGTACGAGGAGAGGTAGAGGGCAGCCTAAGAAGTATTGCAGAGAGGTGATCAGGCAGGACATGACGTGGCTTCATATTACCGAGGACATGACCCTAGACAGGAAGTTATGGAGGTCGAGCATTAAGGTTATAAGGTAAGAGGTAGTTGTACATATTTCTACGGTGCACCAGAGTGAGGCTAGTCTGTTAGGACTTAGTCTTAGACTGTTAGTGGTTAATGTTGAGTCACACTACTTTTTCATTCCTCTTAGTGCCGAGTTGTATCTACTAGTTATTGTTTTGCTGTTCATCTATTTTCTAGTTCTGGTGATGTTGTTATTTGTTTCATGGTTTCTTTTGATGGTACTGATATATTGCCTCTTTTCGTCTTGAGCCGAGGGTCTTTCGAAAATAGCCTCTCTACCCCCTTGGGTTAGGGGTAAGGCCTGCGTACACACTACCCTCCCCAGACCCCACTAGTGGGATTTAACTGGGTTGTTGTTGTTGTTGATAATGATCTTCCTTGGGCATAGATATTGCCCGAATCATTTATATTTTTGGGATGGATTTTCCCTGGCATGGATCTCGCCTAATTATCTATATTGAGAGATAATTATCTAATTATCTCGCCTAATTCCCTGGGTTAGATTGGCTGTACAGTACTGAATGACTGACTGTCAGTGATATATATTTGGGGATGGATCTTCCCTGGGCTGGATTGGCCATATACATTACTGAGTGATTAAGTATTCTGAGAGTGTGAGTACATGAGTTCATCATTGAGATGCATTGCATTTGACATGCTTACTTGAGATACAGGCATATAGATGCATTTCCTCTTGCTACCTGATTATGGTGACATTCATGATTTCATCTGTATATTGACATGTAGGCATATTGATATATTTCCCTCATGCTATCTGAAAAATAAAACATCTTATTTATTGTTGAAAGGTTTTTGGGAAAATCACAGTTTTCAAACTTATTCGTATATATTGAAATTTTTGGTGAAAGATCTGGGATCTACTGCTATACTTGAAAGCATGTCTATTTTCCGTAATTGTGACCTAGCTGAGTTATTTCTTTCACCATATTTATTATACTGTTATTTCTTGTACATGCGATCCAGTTATAGCTGCCTCTTGTTCTAGGTAGTTTTAGAATTTTTACATATGTTCATGTATATTTCAAACATATGGCGTATTTTTATTTCACACCAACTTTGTAAATTCTAATCTTAGAAGCACGTGATTTTTACTACCAGTCCTTGGAGAGTGTATTAGAGTCAGTTAAATATCTATAAAAATCAGATTGCTATTATATGGCTTACCTAGTGGGTGAGGTTAGGTGCCACGGCTAGTGGGATTTTGGGTCGTGACACATATATTCACATGATTGTATTTATAAATACATTGAGGTAAAAAAAACAACAGGGATTATAGGTGTTTAATTATGTATTCCATGTATTCGAGCGAAAGTATATATAAATACAGTGAGGTAATTCGCCTATAACGGAAAGCGCGATATTGAATTGTATTCCATTTCACTATATTGAATTCAGTTGTATTCAAACAAAAAAAATCAAGAAAATAGGGTGTATACCATTCTATTCAATTCGACTGTATACATTGTATTCAATTCACAAATATTCACTATTATACATTGTATTCAATTCATCGTATTCAATTCGACTGTATTCAAACAACAAAAAATCAAAAAATACATTGATATTCAACTGTATTCAAAAAACACAAACCTTCAGAATACATAAATACAGGCAAAAAATAATGTATTTATATAAAAATATAATATATTTGAGTGAATTTGTACAAAATACAATGTATTTGTATCATTGTATGTGACTAAATAGTAAATAAGATAAGAAAGTTCGCCGGATTTGGCATTTTTCGACCAAGCAAAATATTGTATACATTGTATTAAAACTAAAAATGGAGACAAACAAAAATTCGGCCCTCAAATCTTCTCCCCTGTAGAAAATATTGCAGTATACGTCATTCATGTTACAGTACCCATACTCTACTCAGATTCATGTGTTCGATGAATTTAAGACTGGGAGTTCTCAGAAGTATATTGTTTCGGGGTTGCGACCTATTTGAGGTGACTATTTTTATTTAAAACTCGGTGGAGGAACTAGTTGCGTTAATTAGTTGTGATAGCTATGCGCTATGAGTATGCATATATGTGAGGTTTGAGCCCATGTGCGATCATTAGAGCAAGTATTTATACTCGGAAGAATGCTTAGGCTATTATATGCTTAGAGTTGACTGTTAAGCGTAAAGTTATAATGTTTTCCTTATTCGTACCTTTGTTGAAAACTATCTGGGCTATACTTGAGGTTACAAAGAAGATGATTTCCTAAATAAATGGGATAGTTACTAATTCTGCGTTTAAAAAAAATATTTGAAGTGTGATAGCAAACTTTGCATGTGCTTACACTATGGCGTGTTATTTCTACTAGTCCTCATATTTGCTCCTCGCACAGTAGCCCCAGCCTCCTAGCGACAAGCTCCTCCTTGCTATGGAAGAATTTGATTTTGAAGAAAAGGTCTGGCTTTACCATCTTTCTCCCAACAACTTAAAAGTATTTTTAATTGCAGTAACCCTAGAGGATTCGGTCAGAGAATTCACGATTAGAAGTAGGTATTTTACTCGAAGGGAGAGAGAGAAAGAAGAATCGTGTTTTGAGAGAATGGTGTTTTAACTAAAATAAAGAGAGAGAAAAACATAAATAGCGTATTTCACGCCTCAAAGGTAGTGTATAACATAAATACCTATTTTGATATAAAATAAAAAAAGGTAGCTATAGAAAATAATATTTTAAAATAATTTTGATTTATAATAAATAGGGTGTATACCTTTGCTACAGGAGGTAAAATTTCTTTTTTGTAAACACCAATTTGAGTAACAAAAATACTAACTCACGAGAGTGTAAGGCTGTAACGACCCGGCCAATCGTTTTGAGTGTATTAGCCCTGATCCCATATTTACTGTTTTTCCCGCATCTGTTTCTGCTTATGTGACTTGCCGGGAGGTCTTTTTTTTTGGTTTCGGAGTGTTTTGGGACAATTAGTCCCTAAAACAGAAGCTTAAGTCTCAGAAATTTTGATCATAGTCGGAATTATGTGAAGACGACTCCAGAATGGAGTTCCGTCGGTTCCGTTAGCTCCGTTGGATGATTTTGGACTTAGGAGCGTGTCCGGACTATGAATTTGAGGGTTGTAGCTAATTTAGGCTTGAATTGGCCAAAGTTGAATTTTTGAAAAGTTTGACCGGGGGTTGACTTTTTGATATCGGGGCCGGATTCCGATTCCGGGAGTTGGAATAGGTTTGTAATGCTGAATATGACTTATGTACAAAATTTGAGGACAATCAGATGTTGTTTGGTAGGTTTCGGCATCGTTTGTGGAATTTGAAAGTTTAGAAGTTCTTTAGGCTTGAATTTGGGTGTAATTGGTGTTTTGATGTTGTTCTGAGTGATTTGAAGGTTCGACTAAGTTCATATCGGGTTATAGGACTTGTTGGTATGTTTGGTTGAGGTCTCGAGGGCCTCGGGGTGATTTCGGGTGGTTAACGGCTTGATGGGAGTTGAGGAATTGCAGCTGATGTGCTGCTGCTACTGATGTAAGCGCACCTGCGGAGTGGGAGCCGCAGATGCGAGCCCGCAGAAGCGAGTCTTGGATCATAGATGCGGCTAAGGAGGATCTGGGCAGAGGGCACAGGTGCAATGGCATTTCAACACCTACGATGGTCGCAGAAGCGGATGTAGGGGCGTATGTGCGAGTTTGGACCGCAAGTGCGATGTGATTCCCGCACCCGCGAATAGAGCAAATGCGGTCACTTGATCGCAGAAGTGGAAGCCGGGTTTAAGTGATTTTCCGCAGAAGCGGAGCTTTGCCCGCAGATGTGGCTCCACAGATACGGAAATAGAGCCGCAGGTGCGAGAAGTCTGGGCAGAACCTATAAATAGAAGACTTCGAGATTTTTCACCATTTTCATCATTTTTGAGCTCGGATTTTGGGGATTTTGAGAGGGGTTTCGAAGTAATCACTGAGGTAAGTTCTTTGAGCCTATTAATCTCCAGTAATGGTGTTTCCCCACTGATTTTACACCTAATTAGTGAGATTTTGATTTGAAATTTGGAGGTTTAGGGATTGGCAATTGGAGAGTGAATTGTGGAGTTTTGGAGGGGCAAACGAGGTCGGATTTTTATAAATTTGGTATGGTTAGACTCGGGGGTGAATGGGCTTTCGGGTTTTGTGACTTTTGTCGGATTTCAAGACGTGGGTCTGGGGGGTGATTTGAGCTTATTTCGGATTTTGACTTATAATTTCGTGTTTTTCTTGTGGAATTGATTCTTTTAGCCTACATTAATTATATCGTACTTCTTGTGGATAGATTCAAGGCGTTTGGAGATTAATTCGAGGGGCAAAGGCATTATGGAGTAGGATTTTGCGTGGTTTAGGTAAGTAACAGTCTTAAATCTGGTTTTGAGGGTATGAAACCCCGAGAATTGGTATGATATGAGTGTTTGGAGGTGACGCACATGCTAGGTGACGGGCGTGTGAGCGTGCACCATGAGGGATTGTGACTTGGTCCATCCCGTGAGACTGTAAAGTCGAATAGCCATCTCTATTACTTGTTCTTCCTTGTCTTTGAGCAATTGACTGCCTTTCATGTTAGAAACCATGCTTAGGCCATATGATATCATTGTTGGGACCCGCAACGGTCGTATACTTGTTGAATTGACTGCTAATTGTTATTTTGTACTCAGCCACAGTCTTACTTGTGTGTTATATCTCTGTTCCCTCTCATTTCTTGTTGATACTTGTTGTATTCTCTGTTTGGGCTGATTATTATGATATTCTATGAGCTTGAGGGGCTGGAGAGGTTAGTGACTAAGATAGGGCTTGAGTGACGAGATGTGAGCTGTGAGGTATATGGATCGGGTTGCACGCCGAAACAAGCCTTCGGGCTATATATATATATATATATATATATATATATATATATATATATATATATATATATATATATATATATATATACTGGATCGGGTTACACGCTGCAACAATATTGGATCGGGTTACACACCGCAATAATATTGGATCGGGCTGCACGCCGCAATAATATAGCGCTTGGGCTGAAGGTGCCCCTCTGGAGTCTGTACACCCCAGTGAGCGCAGATACCTATTGAGAGTGTGTATTGAGGGCTGAGAGCCGAGAGTGTGAGTTGTTGAGATGAGTTGAGTGACTGCTGCCTTGAGAGGTTGTACTTGCTTTTATTTATTGTTGCACTTAGTTAATATCAGTTGTTGTTGTGAAATTTCTGGAAGATTCAAATATGTTTTACTTAAGCTCGAACTGATTTGACTTATACTACCGAATTTAAAAGCATGTTCACTCTTTATTGAAAACTTTTGAAATGAATTGTATTTTTATAGCTCGTCACTGCTTCTCAGTTCCTTATTTAATTATGTTACTTGCTGAGTTGGTTGTACTCATGCTACACCCTGCACTTCATATGCAAATCCAGGTGTGTACGGTTCTGACGGTCGATGAGTTTGTGCACGAGCTGATTATCAGAGACTTACGAGGTAGCTGCCGGCGTCCCGCAATCCTTGTTTCTCCTTTCTTATTATCTTTTCTCTCTTGTATTGGCATTTGGCACAGACTGTAATAGACTTTGTTTCTAGATTGGTTGTTAGATGCTCATGACTTAGTGGCACCCCGATGTCGGGCTATCATTCCGCACTTGTATTTTGGGTCTTTACCCCGTTATTATGTAAACCATCAGTTAGTTTAATTGCTTTAGCTCACTTTTGTTATATATTGAAATCATATTGAGAATGTCGGCTTGCCTAGTTCCACGATAGGCGCCATCACGACTAATTAGATATTTGGGTCGTGACAAGTTGGTATTAGAGCCTAGGTTACATAGGTCTCACGAGTCATGAGTAGGTTTAGTAGAGTCTTGCGGATCGGTACGGAGATATCTGTACTTATCTTCAAAAGGATGTCGAACCATTAGGAAAATTCACATTCTTGAATTCCTGTCGTGCGAATCTGTTGATTCTAATAACTAAACATCTATTGTTTCATTCTCTCGTAGATGGTGAGGACTCGTACTAGGGCAGGATGGACAGCCACCAGTACCACTAGTAAGGGGCGTGAGAGGCCGAGGTCGCGGTAGGGGTAGAGGTGCAGCCCACCCAGTAGCGGGGACAGTACCTGCAGATCCACCAGTTGCCCCAGATCAGGACCAGATTCCAGTTATTGATACACCATATTAGGCACCCTCTGTGCCCATCGTGATTCCTGGCCTTCAGAAGGCCTTAGCTCATATTCTGACCGCGTGTACTAGTCTTGCTTAGGCGGTCTCTATTCCGGCCGCAACAGCCACTTCTCAAGCCAGGGGAGGCGCTCAAACTCCCACCGCCCGCACACCAGAGCAGGTGGTACAGGGATTCCAGACACCTGGGGCACCACCAGCCCAGCTGGTTGCCGCTGCTCAGGATTATGTGGTTCCTGCTATGCCTGAGGATGAGCAGCGTAGATTAGAGAGGTTTGGGAGGATCCTGCCTCCATCTTTCAGTGGTGCAGAGGGAGAGGATGCACAGGGTTTCTTGGATAGGTGTCAGAGGATAATCCGTATAGCAGGTATTCTTAAGACCAATGGGGTCTCGTTCACTACCTTTCAGTTCTCAGGGGCTGCATTCAGTTGGTGGGAGGCTTACGAGAGGCGTAAGCCGATCGGCGCAGCGCCCCTTACCTGGCAGAAGTTCTCCATTATCTTTCTCGAGAAGTTCGTGCCTCAGTCTCGGAGAGAGGAGCTGCACTGGTAGTTTGAGCAGCTTTGTCAGGGTGATATGTTTGTGATGCAGTATGAGATGCGATTATCGGAGTTGGCCCATCATGCTATCTGTTTGGTTCCCATAGACAGGGAAAGGATCACGAGATTTATAAATGGCCTCACTTTTCAGCTGCGATTGCTTATGACCAGAGAGAGAGTGTGTGGTGCTACTTTTGATGAGGTTGTCGACATTGCTCGTCAGATTGAGATGGTTCACAGTCAGGAGAGGGTTGAGAGGGAGGCCAATAGGCCTCTTGGACAGGGTGGATTTAGTGGTGCTCCTTCTGGGGTTAGTTCCAGCACGATAGAGGTCGTCCTTTCAAGCATGCTCAGACGGCTCATCCAGTTCATCGTGGTGCATCATCCGGCCATGGTTCTCACAGTTATCAGTAGGGTCGTTCATCTTTAGGTGCCCTCCCAATGAAGAATTCGTCCCATGCTCCATCGGGTCAAGGTTTGTCTATGTCAGGTCCTTCTGCCAGTTATCCCGGTGCTCGGGGATCCCTTCAGTCCCCTGCACCAACACTGGGGAGTTGCTATGAATGTGGGTAGTTTGGTCACATGAGGAGAGAGTGTCGCCGTATAGTGGGAGGTCCTGCTCCGCAGAGGAGCCAGTTTATGTCATCAACACTAAACCCTTCACCACCTACTCAGCTAGCCCAGGGTGGAGCCCAATCAGCTAGGGGTCGCCTGAGAGGAGGAGGAAGATTAGGGGGTGGCTAGGCCCATTTCTATGGCCTCCCTACCAGACCAGATGTCATTGCTTCGGATGTTGTGATTACAGGTATTGTATCAGTTTACCATAGAGATGCCTCTGTATTATTTGACCCTGGTTCCACTTATTCATATGTGTCCTCGTATTTCGCTCATTTTATGAATATGCCCCGTGAGTCTTTAGTTTCATCTGTTCATTTATCTACTCCTGAGGGTGATACTATTATTGTGGACCACACATATCGGTCATGTGTGGTGATTATTTGGGGTCTGGAGACCATAGTGGATCTTTTGCTACTCAGTATGGTCGATTTTGATGTGATATTGGGTATGGATTGGTTGTCCCATGTCATGCTATTCTAGATTGTCACGCTAAGATTGTGACGTTGGCTATGCCGGGGTTGCCGAGGGTTGAGTGGAGCGGTTCTATAGACTATGTTCCCAGTAGAGTGATTTCATACTTGAAGGCTCAACGGATGGTTAAGAAGGGTTGTCTATCCTATTTGGGTTTTGTGAGGGATGTTAGTGCAGAGACTCCTGCCACTGATTTTGTTCCGGTGGTGCATGATTTTTCGGATGTGTTTCTTGCAGACCTGCCGGGCATGCCGCCTGAGAGGGATATTGACTTCAATTTTGATTTGGTGTCGGGCACTCAGCCTATTTCTATTCCACCGTATTGTATGGCACCGGTGGAGTTGAAGGAACAACTTCAGGAACTCCTTGATAAGGGGTTTATTCGGCCTAGCATGTCACCTTGGGGTGCACCGGTTCTATTTGTGAAGAAGAAGGATGGTACTATGAGAATGTGCATTGATTACAGACAGTTGAACAAGGTCACAATCAAGAACAAGTATCCTTTGCCGCGTATTGATGATTTGTTTGACCAGCTTCAGGGAGCAATAGTGTTCTCCAAGATTGATTTGAGGTTAAGGTATCACCAGCTAAAGATTCGGGACTCAGATATTCTTAAGGCAACTTTCAGGACCCGATATGGCCATTATGAGTACCTTGTGATATCTTTTGGGCTGACCAATGCCCCAGTAGCATTCATGCATCTGATGAACAGTGTGTTTCAGCCTTATTTGGACTCGTTCGTCATTGTATTCATTGATGACATCCTAGTGTACTCTTGTAGCCAGGAGGAGCATGCTCAGCATCTGAGGATTGTGTTTCAGCGATTGAGGGAGGAGAAGCTTTATGCAAAGTTCTCCAAGTGTGAGTTTTCGCTCAGTTCAGTTACATTCTTAGGACATGTGATGTCCAGTGGGGGTATTCAGGTAGACCCAAAAAAGATAGAGGCGGTCAGAGTTGGGCCAGACCGTCCTTAGCCACGGATATTAGGAGCTTTCTTGGTTTGGTGGGCTATTACCATCATTTTGTAGAGGGTTTTTCATCTATTGCATCGCCCTTGACCAAATTGACCCAAAAGGGTGCTCCTTTCAGGTGGTCGGAGGAGTGCGAGGAGAGCTTTCAGAAGCTCAAGACTGCTTTGACCACGGCTCCAGTTCTAGTTCTGCCATCAGCTTCTGGTTTTTACACGGTGTATTGTGATGCCTCGTGGATCAGTGTTGGGTATGTTCTGATGCAGGAGGGTAGAGTGATTGCTTATGATTCGCGCCAGTTGAAGACCCATGAGAAGAACTATCCTGTCCATGATCTTTAGTTAGCAGCTATTGTTCGTGCCTTAAAGATATTGAGGCACTACTTGTACGGTGTCCATTGTGAGATTTACACTGATCATCGGGGTTTACAGCATCTGTTCAAACACAAGGATCTTAACTTGCGTCAGCGAAGGTGGTTGGAGCTTCTTAAGGACTATAATATCACCATTTTGTACCATCCCGAAAAGGCCAATGTGATGGTCGATGCCTTGAGTAGCCGGGCAGAGAGTTTGGGGAGCTTTGCATATCTTCCAGCATCAGAGAGGCCACTGACATTAGATGTTCAGGCCTTAGCTAGCCAGTTCGTTAGATTGAATATTTCTAAGACGAGTCGAGTATTGGCTTGTGTGGTCTCTCGGTCATTTCTTTATGATCGTATCAGGGAACGTCAATATGATGACCCCCATTTGCTTGTCCTTAAGGACACGGCCTAGAAAGGTAATGCTAAGGAGGTCACTATTGGGGATGATGGTGCATTGAGGATGCAGGACATGCTATGTGTGCCCAATGTAGATGGTTTGCGTGAGTTGATTCTCCAGTAGGCTCACAATTTGCGGTATTATATACATCCGGGTGTCGCGAAGATGTATTATGTAGCTCGGTGCCTAAATTTCCAGCATGTGAAGTATGAGCATCAGCGACTAGGTGGGTTGCTTCAGAAGTTAGAGATTCCGAAGTGGAAATGGGAGCGGGTCACTATGGATTTCGTTGTTGGGCTTCCACGAACTCAGCGGAAGTTTGATACAGTTTGGGTGATTGTGGACCGGTTGACCAAGTCAGCTCATTTCATTCCTGTGATGACTACCTATTCTTCCGAGCAGCTGGCTCGAGTGTATATCCGCGAGATTGTCAGGCTTCATGGCGTGCCGGTATCAATCATTTCTGACCAGAGTACGCAGTTTACATCACGGTTCTTGAGGGTCATACAGTGTGAGTTGGGTATTCGAGTGGAGTTGAGCACAACATTTCACCCTCAGACGGACGGACAGTCCGAGCGCACTATTAAGATATTAGAAGATATGCTTTGTGCGTGTGTAATGGAGTTTGTGGGTTCGTGGGATCAGTTTTTGCCTCTAACAGAGTTTGCTTACAACAACAGTTACCAGTCGAGCATCCAGATGGCACTGTATAAGGCTCTGTATGGTAGGCGATATAGGTCTCCAATGGGTTGGTTCGAGCTGGGCGAGGCTAGATTATTGGGTACAGACTTGGTTCGGGATGCTCTGGAGAAGGTTAGGGTGATTCAGGAGTTATGCATATTGGAAGGTTCGCGATGTTGCATTCAAGGTTAGAGAGCGGGTCTTTCTCCGGATGTCACCCATGAAGGGTGTTATGAGGTTCGAAAAGAAGGGTAAGCTGAGCCCGAGGTTTATCGGTCCATTTGAGGTATTGCGATATGTTGGGGAGGTTTCTTATGAGCTTTTCTTGCATCCCAATCTAGTAGGAGTTCATCTAGTATTCCATGTTTCTATGCTCCGGAAGTATCACGACGATCTGTCTCACGTGTTGGATTTCATCTCAGTCCAGTTGGACAAGGATTTATCTTATGTTGAGGAGCCAGTGGCGATCTTAGATAGGAAGGTTCGAAAGCTGAGGTCGAAGAATATTGCTTCTATGAAGGTTCAGTGGAGGAGTCAGTCGGTCGAGGAGGCAACTTGGGAGACCGAGCATGATATGCGCAGCCATTATCCTCATCTTTTCACCACTTCAGGTATGTCTCTATGCTCGTTCGAGGAAGAATGATTGTTTAAAAGGGGGAGGATGTAACGACCCGGCCGGTCGTTTTGAGTGTATTAGCCCCGATCCCCTATTTACTATTTTTTCCGTATCTGTTTCTTCTTATGTGACTAGCCGGGAGGTCTTGTTTTTGGTTTCAGAGTGTTTTGGGACACTTAGTCCCTAAAACGGAAGCTTAAGCCTCAAAATTTTTGACCGTAGTCGAAATTGTGTGAAGACGACTCCGGAATGGAGTTTCGTTAGTTCCGTTAGCTCTGTTGGGTGATTTTGGACTTAGGAGCATGTCTGGATTGTGAATTTGAAGTCTGTAGCTAATTTAGGCTTCAATTGGCGAAAGTCGAATTTTTGGGAAGTTTGATCGGGGGTTGACTTTTTGATATCGGGGTCGGATTCCGATTCCAGAAGTTGGAATAGGTCCGTAATATTGAATATGACTTGTGTACAAAATTTGAGGTCAATCGGATGTGGTTTGGTAGGTTTCAACGTCGTTTGTGGGATTTGAAAGTTTATAAGTTCTTTAGTCTTGAATACGGGTGTAATTGGTGTTTTGATGTTGTTCTGAGTGATTCGAAGGTTTGACTAAGTTCATATTGGGTTATAGGACTTGTTCTTATGTTTGGTTGAGGTCCCGAGGGCCTCGGGGTGATTTAGGGTGGTTAACGGCTTGGTGGGAGTTAAGGAATTGCAGCTGATGTGCTGTTGTTACTGATGTAACCGCACCTGCAGAGTGGGAGCCGCAGGTGCGAGCCCATAGAAGCGAGGCTTGGATCGCAGATGCGGCTAAGGAGGATCTGGGCAAAGGGCGCAGGTGCGATGGCATTTCCGCACATGCGATGGTCATAGAAGCGGATGTAGGGGCGCAGGTTCGAGTTTGGACCGCAGGTGCGATGTGATTCCCGCACCCGCGAAGAGCGCACATGCAGTCACTTGATCGCAGAAGCGGAAGCCGTGTTTAAGTGATTTTCTGCAGAGGCAGATGCGGCTCCGCAGAAGCGGAAATAGAACCGCAGATGCGAGAAGTCTGGGCAGAACCTAAAAATAGAAGACTTCGAGATTTTTCATCATTTTTTAGCTCGGATTTTGGGGATTTTGAGAGGGATTTCGAAGTAATCACTGAGGTAAGTTCCTTGAGCCTTTTAATCTTCAGTAATGGTGTTTCCCCACTGATTTTACACCTAATTAGTGAGATTTTGAATTGGAATTTGGGGTTTTAGGGGTTGGGAATTAGAGAATGAATTGTGGAGTTTTGGAGGGGCAAATGAGGTCGGATTTTAATAAATTTGGTATGGTTAGACTCGAGAGTGAATGGGCTTTCGTGTTTTGTGACTTTTGTCAGATTTCGAGACGTGGGTACGGGGGCCGGTTTGAGCCTATTTCGGATTTTCACTTATAATTTCGTGTTTTTCTTGTGGAATTAATTCTTTTAGCCTACATTAATTATATCGTACTGCTTGTGGAGAGATTTGGGGCGTTAGGAGATTGATTCGAGGGGCAAAGGCATTGCGGAGTAGGATTTTGCACGATTGAGGTAAGTAACAGTCTTAAATCTGGTTTTGAGGGTATGAAACCCCGAGAATTGGTATGATGTGAGTATTTGGAGGTGACGCACATCCTAGGTGATGGGCGTGTGAGCATTCACCGTGAGGGATTGTGACTTGGTCTGTCCGTGAGACTGTAAAGTTGAATAGCCATTGTTATTACTTGTTCTTCCTTGTCTTTGAGCAATTGACTGCCTTTCATGTTAGAAACCATGCTTAGGCCATATGATATCATTGTTGGGACCCGCAGCGGTCGTATACTTGTTGAATTGACTGCTAATTGTTGTCTTGTACTCAACCACAGTCTTACTTGTGTGTTATATCTCTGTTCCCTCTCATTTCTTGCTGATACTTGTTGTATTCTCTGTTTGGGCTGATTATTATGATATTTTATGAGCCTGAGGGGCTGGAGAGGTTAGTGACTGAAATAGGGCCTGAGTGCCGAGTTGTGAGTTCTGAGGTTTATGGATCGGGTTGCACGCCGCAACAAGCCTTCGGGCTATATATATATTATTGGATTGGGTTGCACGCTGCAATAATATTGGATCGGGTTGTATGCCGCAACAATATTGGATCAGGCTGCACGCCTCAACAATATAGCGCTTGGGCTGAAGAAGCTCCTCCGGAGTCTGTACACCCCCAGTGAGCGCAGGTACCTATTGAGAGTGTGTATTGAGGGCTGAGAGCCGAGAGTATGAGTTGTTGAGATGAGTTAAGTGACTGCTGCCTTGAGAGGCTGTACTTGCATTCATTTATTATTGCACTTAGTTGTTATCAGTTGTTGTTGTGAAATTTTTGAAAGATTCATATCTGTTTTACTTGAGCTCGAACTGATTTGACTTATACTGCCAGATTTGAAAGCATGTTCACTCTTTATTGAAAACTTTTGAAATGAACTGTATTTTTATAGCTCGTCACAGCTTCTCAGTTCCTTATTTAATTTTGTTACTTGCTGAGTTGGTTGTACTCATGCTACACCCTGCACTTCATGTGCAAATCTAGGTATGTACGGTTCTAACGGTCGTTGAGTTAGTGCAAGAGCTGATTATCGGAGACTTACGAGGTAGCTGCCGTCATCCGCAGTCCTTGTTTCTCCTTTCTTATTATCTTTTCTATCTTGTATTGGCATTTGGCATAGACTGTAATAGAGTCTGTTTCTAGATTGTTTGTTAGATGCTCATGACTTAGTGACGCCCCGATGTCGGGCTATCATTACGCACTTGTATTTTGGGTCTTTACCCCGTTATTATGTAAACCTTCAGTTAGTTTAATTGCTTTAGCTCACTTCTGTTATATATTGAAAGCATATTGAGAATGTCGCCTTGCCTAGTTCCACGATAGGCGCCATCACGACTAGTTAGTTATTTGGGTCGTGACAAAGGCCCCGTAAAATTTTGCGAAAGAATTGTAGGTTTCGTGGTGCCGAGGTAGACTTATGCGTTAAAGATTGTAGAAGTATAGAGCATTTATGCGTTTACAGAACTGGTCTGCGGACCGCATGTCAGCCGCAGACTGAAGCAGTATACTGGGCAATATTCGGACCATTATGCGGTCGCATAATCATTTTTGCGGTCCGCATAACCCATCACAGACTTAGCATGAAAATTTCAGGAGGGAAGTTCTGCGGTGCATTATGCGACCGTAGAATATGTCTGCGGACCACAGACCGGTCGCAGAGTGGGGCAGTATTGCCCAGTTCCGAAGGGCCAATATGCAGCCCATTTTGCAGACCGCAGATCTGCGTCGGGGCTTCATTTTTCTAACTTTACAACCCGACTCCATTTTGTTTTAATTTTTGAAGGATTATCTGATATTTTTAGATAGAGGTGAGAGTATCTTAGAGAGAGAAAGAGAATTCCTAGCCATTTTGTTCATCAATTCTTGCTCAAGGCTTGAAGATTTCATAAGGTTCTTGCTAGGGCTTCAAAGAGGAAAGAATTTCTTATCCAAATTCTTCAATTTAGAGTTTGGGGTAAAAGATGGGAGATTGGGAGTATGATTCTTGGGTGTGAGAGTCTTATGTATACATGCATGCACCAATAAGGTTTATGGGAAGGTTGTTGAGCTCAGATGGGTAAATATTGGGTTGTGGGATGAAGAAATCCGCCATAGGAGAACCTTGAAATCATGATGCACACCCAGTGTTTGATAAAATGCTCAAATGAGCTGAAACCATGAATATCTTCCTAAATTGTGTTCTATTTTGTTATGTCTCAAAATAGATTGGGTGTAACGGCCCGGTCGGCCGTTTGAGTATTATAACCTCGTTCTCCCATTTTCTACTCAATTTATGCTTTGTAGTTGATTTATGACTTATCGGGTAAGTTGGTTCGGGTCCGGAAGGAATTAGGAGTGAAATGAGACACTTAGTCTCATAATTGAAAATTTAAGTTAGAAACGTCGACCGGATGGGGACTTATGTGTAAACGACCTCGGATTCGAATTCTGATAATTCCAGTAGCTCAGTCTGGTGATTTGGGACTTAGGAGCGTGTCCGAAAAATTATTTGGAGGTCCGTAGTGTAATTAAGCTTGAAATGGCGAAACTATAATTTTTGGGTTGACTTTTTGATATCGGGCTCGAAATCCGATTCTGAAAATTTTGAATAGGTCTGTTATGTCATTTATGACTTTCATGCAAAATTAGAGGTCAATCGGACGTGATTTGATAAGTTTCGGAGTCGTTTGTAGAAATTGGAAATTTGAAAGTTCATTAGGCTTGAATTTTGGGGTGTAATTCATGGTTTTAGCGTTGTTTGAGGTGAATTGAGGGTTTGACTAAGTTCGCATGATATTTTAGGACTTGTTGGTATATTTGGTTAAGGTCCCGAGGGCCTCGGGTGAGTTTTAGATGGTTAACGGATCAAAATTTGGACTTAAACAACTGCTGGAATTTTCTGATATCTGTATCTGATTTCCTTATACACGATCGCCTGAATACGTCTGCGATGGCGTAGGCTTAGTTGGTCAGTAGAGGTTTTGTGCTTCGCGATTGCGTGGGGATATCCGCGATCGCGTAAGGTTAATTGAGGGCTGCTGATTTTGTTATACGCGATCGCGTGAAGGGGGATGCGATCACGTAGCTCTGGGAGTTTTTGACTCGCGAACGCGTGATGAGGGTTGTGTTCGCGTAGAGTAAGTTGAGCGAAAATAGAAGTCACGCGTGTGTGCTTCACGATCGCATGGACGAGTCCACGATCGCGTAGGTGTGTGATGTTGTGCATCGCGATCGCGTAAGGTTAAACCTGGGCTGTGGAAAACTGTTCTTCGTGATCGCGTTGGAATGTTCGTGATCGCGTAGAGCAAACATCTGGGCATAGAGTTTAAGTTCTGAAAATGGGACTTCGTCCCATTTTCCATTTTTGACGGATTGGAGCTCGGGAAGAGGCGATGTTTGGGAAATTTTAAGAGAAAACAATGGGGTAAGTGTTCTTAACTCAATATTGGTTAAATCACCCGAATCTATGGTTGTTTTTATCATTTAATGGGTGAATTAAGTTGGAAAAATTTAGAAACCCTCTTGGTTTAAATTGAAGATTTGAGAGTCGAGTTGAGGTCAGATTTTGGTAAAATTAGTATGGTTAGACTCGTGGTTGAATGGGCTTTCG
Source organism: Nicotiana tomentosiformis (assembly GCF_000390325.3). NCBI lineage: Eukaryota > Viridiplantae > Streptophyta > Magnoliopsida > Solanales > Solanaceae > Nicotiana > Nicotiana tomentosiformis. Next base: position 9,686,032 of record NC_090814.1, on the reverse strand, counting down.
GATTTTGTAACTTTTGTCGGGTTCCGAAACGTAGGCCCTACGAGCGATTTTTGAGCTAAATTTCGGGTTTTTATGGAAAATTAGTATTTTCTCACGGAATTAATTCCAATAAATTTTATTTGCTGAAACGAATTATTTGTGGCTAGATTCGAGGCGTTTGGAGGCCAATTCACGAGGCAAAGGCTTAGCGGGATAAGAATTTCACGGTTTGAGGTAAGTAACAGTTTTAAATTTGGTCCTGAGGGTATGAAACCCCGAATTATGTGTTATGTGAGTGGTTTTGAGGTGACGCACATGCTAGGTGACGGGCATGTGAGCGTACGCCGTAGGAATTGTGACTTGGTGAAATTCTTTGGAACTGTGTTGTTGAGTTATCTGTTGATATCCGTACATTCTCTATGTGATAGGGAAACAAATTGAGCTGAGACTCGTATTAAAAATCATGTTTAGACATATGTTGTTATTATTGGTACCCACTGGGGTCATTTCTGTGGTCGAATAATATGTTCAAATTGTAATTTTTCACTCAGTCATGTTTATTCATTTTATATCATACCTCAGTCTCTCTTATCATTATTGATGCATCATATCACTATTTTTGGGCTGCTAATCATGATTTCTGATAGCCCAAGAGACTGGAGAGGTTGATGACTGAGTGAGGCCGATGGCCTAATTGTGAGGATATTTATGGACCGGGCTGCACGTCGCAGCATGTTTATTGATTTATGCCATGATTGGCATGATATAGCGCTTGGGCTGAAGGAGCCCCTCCGGAGTCTGTACACTCCCTAGTGAGTGTAGGTACCTACTGAGTGCGAGTGCCAAGTGCTAAGTGACTGTGAGGAAAGAGTGACTGTAAGGAAAGAGTGACAATGAGGTTGGAGTGAATGGGAGGACCGAGTGACTGTTACTCTGAGAGGATGCATTGATTTCATTATTTGCTGCATGTCAGCTGTCATATATCACTATTCTGGGAATTTCGGAAAAACATTATTTTCTGTTTCGGTCAAACTTGATATGAAATCTCAGTGAAATCTTAAATGTTGAAATTGAGAGCATGCCTACTCTTTTATATTGGAAACTGGAAAGTATTGTATTTGGACTTAGCTGAGAAGCTCGTCACTACTTTCAGTTCTTTATTTATTATTATTACTTACTAAGTTGGTTGTACTCATACTACACCCTGCACTTCGTGTGCAGATCCAGGTGATCCCGGATACAGTGGGTGTTGATTCTTTCGCACAGTCGATTTTTCGGAGATTCAGAGATAGCTGCCATGTTTCGCAGACCTTGTCTCTCCTTCCTTATCCTTTGTTATTGTATTTGGTCTCAGATTATTATTATAGACCAGATTTTTCACAAACTTGTAATTTATAGATGCTCATGTACTTAGTGACACTAGGTTTTGGCAGTGTTTGTATCGGTATTTGCGAGACTTGTGGATTGTGTTTAAATGTTTTATTTTCAAACTTGAAAGAAATTGTGGGTTTTTGATGTTGTTGGCTTGCCTAGTATCGGGATAGGCGCCATCACGACAGGTGTGATTTTTGGGTTGTGACAATTTGGTATCAGAGCCTAGGTTACATAGGTCTCACGAGTCATGAATAAGTTTAGTAGAGTCTTGCAGATCGGTACGGAGATGTCTGTACTTATCTTCGAGAGGCGGCCTAACCCTTAGGAAAATTTCACTTTCTTGTATTCTGTCGTGCGAATTTGTTGATTTCGGAAACTAAATTGTTGTTATTCTATTCTCTCACAGATGGTGAGGACACGTACTACCGGATCGGACGGTCATCCACCAGTGCCACTAGTTAGGGCCGCGAGATGCTGGGGCCATAGTAAAGGCCGGGGCCGAGGTAGAGGTCGGGGGATGGCTAATGCAGCGGTTGGAGCAGCACTTGTAGTACCGCCAGTTGCTCCAGCTTAGGCACCAGCTGTGCCCATTATGATTCCAAACCTTCAGGAAACTTTGGCCCAGATGTTGACAGCTTGCATTTGTCTTGCTCAGGTGGTTTCAGCTCAGGCCGCACCTTCCACTTCTCACGCCGGGGGAGGTACTCATACCCCTGTTGCCCGTACTCCAGACCAGGTAGTACAGGGACTTTAGATACCGGGGACACTACCAGCCCTGCCACTGCAACTGTTCAAGCCCAGGTATTTCCTGTTATGGCAGAAGATGAGCAGAGGAGACTTGAGAGGTTTGGAAGGCTTCGACCTCCATCATTTAGTGGTGCTGAGCCAGAGGATGCTCAGGTATTTATGGATAAGTGCCAGCGGATGCTGCGGATAGCGGGTATTCTGGAGACCAGCGCGGTCTCGTTCACTATTTTTCAGTTTTTTGGGGTTGCCTTCATATGGTGGGAGGCTTATGAGAGCCGCAGGCCAGTTGGTGCAGTACCACTTACATTGCAGGAATTCTCCGTTCTCTTTTTGGAGAAGTTCGTGCTGCAATCTGGCATGTAGTTCGTACGATATGAGATTTTCAAACTTCTCTTTTTGGAGAAGTTACACAAAATCATGACGTTGACGATGCCGGGGTTGCCAAAGGTTGAATGGAGAGGTTCTCTAGATTTTGTTCCTAATAGGGTAATTTCTTTTTTGAAGGCCCAATGTATGGTTGGAAAGGGATGTTTATCATATTTGTCCTTTGTGAGAGATGTTGATCTAGATACTCCTATTATTGATTCAGTACCGATCGTGCGAGACTTTCTAGATATATTTCCTGCAGACCTGCTGGGTATGCCACCCGACAGGGATATTGATTTCGGTATTGACTTGGAGTCCATTTCTATTTCTCTGTATCGTATGGCACCAGCTGAGTTAAAAGAATTGAAAGAGCAACTACAGGAACTCCTTGAAAAGGGGTTTATTAGGCCTAGTGTGTCACATTGGGGTGCACCGGTTCTGTTTGTGAAAAAGAAAGATAGTACTATACAGATGTGCATTGATTATAGGCAGTTGAACAAAGTTACAATCAAGAATAAATATCCTTTACCGCGTAATGATGACTTATTTGCCCAGCATCAGGGACTGAGGGTGTTCTCCAAAATTGATTTGAGATCTAGGTATCACCAGTTGAAAATTTGTGATTCGGATATTCTAAAGACAGTATTCAGAACTCGTTATGGCCACTATGTATTTCTTGTGATGTATTTTGGGCTAACCAATACCCCATCAGTGTTTATGCATTTGATGAATAGTGTATTCTAGCCATATCTTGATTTATTTGTCGGGGTATTTATTGATGATATTCTGGTATACTCACGTAGCCAGGAGGAGCATGCACAACACTTGGGTATTGTATTACAGAGGCTGAGAGAGGAGAGACTTTATGCCAAATTTTCTAAGTGTGAGTTCTGGCTTAGTTCGGTGGCATTCTTGGGACATATAGTGTCCAGTGAAGGAATTAAGATTGATCCAAAGAAAATAGAGGCAGTTCATAAGTGGCCCAGACCATCTTCAGTTACTGATATTCAGAGTTTTCTCGGCTTGGCCGGTTATTATCGTCGCTTCGTGGAGGGTTTCTCGTCTATTGCATCACCGATGACTAAATTAACCTAGAAAGACACTCCGTTTAGGTGGTCGGATGAATGTGAAGAGAGCTTTCAGAAGCTCAAGACAGTTTTGACTACAGCTCCAGTATTGATGTTGCCTACAGGTTCAAAGTCTTATATTGTGTATTGTGACGCGTCGCGTATTGGTCTCGGCGCAGTGCTGATGCAAGACAGTAAGGTGATTGCCTATGCGTCCAGACAGTTAAAGGTACGTGAGAAGAATTATCTAGTCCACGATCTTGAGTTAGTAGCTATTGTTCATGCCTTCAAAATTTGGCGGCATTATTTGTACGGGGTCCATTATGAGATTTACACTGATCATCGGAGTCTACAACATTTGTTTAAATAGAAGTATCTTAATTTGTGGCAACGAAGGTGGTTGGAGTTGATTAAGGATTATGATATCACAATTCTCTATCATCCCGAAAAGGCCAATGTTGTGGCCGATGCCTTGAGTCATAAGGCAGAGAGTTTGGGAAGCTTAGCATAGTTACCGGTAGCAGAGAGACCTTAAGCCTTGGATGTTCAGGCCTTGGCTAACCAGTTTGTTAGATTGGATGTTTCGAAGCCGAGTCGAGTTTTGGCTTGTGTGGTTTCTCGGTCTTCTTTATATGATCGCATTAGAGAGCGCCAGTATGATGATCCCCATCTGCTTGTCCTTAAGGACACGATTCAGCACGGTGATGCCAAGGAGGTCACTATCGGGGATGACGGTGTATTACGAGTGCAGGGCAGACTATGTGTTCCTAATGTAGATGGTTTACGTGAGTTGATTCTCCAGGAAGCTCACAGTTCGCGGTACTCCATTCATCCAGGTGCCGCAAAGATGTATCAGGATTTGAGGCAGCACTATTGGTGGAGGCAAATGAAGAAAGATATATTTGGGTTTGTAGCTCGGTGTTTAAATTGTCAACGAGTAAAGTACGAGCATAAGAGATAGGGAGGATTACTTTAAAGACTTGAAATTCCAGAGTGGAAGTGGGAGCGTATTACCATGGACTTCGTAGTTGGGCTCCCACGGACTTTGAGAAAGTTTGATGTTGTTTGGGTGATAGTAGATCGGTTGACCAAATCTGCGCATTTTATTCCAGCTAGTACAAATTATTCTTCAGAGCGGTTGGCTGGGATTTATATTTGCGAGATTTTTCGCCTACACGGTGTGCCAGTGTCCATCATATCAGATCAGGGCAAGCAGTTTACATCACATTTTTGAAAGCAGTGCGGCGAGAATTAGGCATACAGTTTCAGTTGAGTACAGCATTTCACCCTCAGACGGATGGACAATCCGAGAGCACTATTTAGATATTAGATGATATGTTATGCTTGTGTCATTGATTTTGGGGGTTCCTGGGATCAATTTCTGCCACTCGCTGAGTTCGCTTACAATAACAGCTACCAGTCGAGTATTCAGATGGCTCCGTATGAGGCTTTGTATGAGAGACGGTGCCGGTCTTCGGTGGATTAGTTTGAACCGGATGAGGCTAGGCTATTGGGTACTGACTTGGTTCAGGATGCTCTAGAGAAGGTCAAAGTGATTCAGGAACGGCTTCGCACAACACAGTCTAGACAGAAGAGTTATGCCGACAGGAAGGTTCGTGATGTTGTTTACATGGTTGGGGAGAAGTTTCTGCTCAACATTTCACCCATGAAGGGTGTGTTGAGGTTCGGGAGAAAGGGCAAGTTGAGCCCTCGGTATATTGGGCCTTTTGAGATACGTAAGAAAATTGGAGAGGTGGCTTATGAGCTTGCTTTGCCACCTAGTCTATCAGTGTTCACCCAGTGTTCCATGTATCCATGCTCCGAAAGTATGTCGGGGATCCGTCTCATATTCTTGATTTTAGTACAGTGCAGTTGGACGGTAATTTAACTTATGATGTGGAGCTGGTGGCTATTTTAGACTGGCAGGTTCGAAAGCTGAGGTCAAAGAACATAGCATCAGTGAAGGTAAAGTGGAAGGGCCAGCCAGTCGGAGAAGCTACTTGGGAGATTGAGCAGGAGATGCGGAGCAAATATCCACATCTATTTGAGACTCCATGTATGATCCTAAACCCGTTCAAGGACGAACGTTTGTTTAAGATGGGGAGAATGTAATGACCCGGTCGGTCATTTTGAGTATTATAACCCCGTTCCCCCATTTTCTGCTTAATCTATTCTTTACAGTTGATTTATGACTTATCGGGTTAGTTGGTTTGGGTCCGGAAGGAATTCGGAGTGAAATGAGACACTTAGTCTCATAATTGAAAATTTAAGTTAGAAAAGTCGACCGGATGGGGACTTATGTGTAAACACCAGTTTGAGGTAAGTAGCAGTTTTAAATTTGGTTCTGAGGGTATGAAACCCCTGATTATGTGTTATGTGAGTGATTTTGAGGTGACACACATGCTAGGTGACGGGCGTGTGAGCGTGCGCTGTAGGAATTGTAACTTGGTGAAATTCCTTGGAACTGTGTAATTGAGTTATCTGTTGATATCCGTACATTCTTTACGTGATAGGGAAAGAAATTGAGCTGAGACTCGTATCAAAAATCATGTTTAGACATATGTTGTTATTATTGTTACCCACTGGGGTCATTTCTGTGGTCGAATAATATGTTCAAATTGTAATTTTTCACTCAGTCATGTTTATTCATTTTATATCATACCTCAGTCTCTCTTATTATTATTGATGCATCATATCACTATTTTTGGGCTGCTTATCATAATTTCTGAGAGACCGAGAGACTAGAGAGGTTGATGACTGAGTGAGGCCGAGGACCTAATTATGAGGATATTTATGGATCGGGCTGCACGCCGCAGCATGTTTATTGATTTATGCCATGATTGGCTTGATATAGCGCTTGGGAAGGTACCTACTGAGTGATCACAGGTACCTATCACAGGTACCTACTGAGTCTGTACACACCCGCGGTGAGCGCAGGTACCTACTGAGTGCGAGTGTCGAGTGCTGAGTGACTGTGAGGAATGAGTGACTGTGAGGTTGGAGTGAATGGGAGGACTGAGTGACTGTTACTCTGAGAGGATGCATTGATTTCATTATTTGCTGCATGTCAGCTGTCATATATCACTATTTTGGGAATTTCGGAAAAATATTATTTTCTGTTTCGGTCAAACTTGATAGGAAATCTTAGTGAAATCTTAAATGTTGAAATTGAGAGCATGCGTACTCTTTTATATTGGAAAGTATTGTATTTGGACTTAGCTGAGAAGCTCGTCACTAATTTCAGTTCTTTATTTATTATTGTTACTTACTAAGTTGGTTGTACTCATACTACATCCTGCACTTCGTGTGCAGATCCAGGTGATCCCGGATACAGTGGGTGTTGATTCTTTCGCACAATTGATTTTTCGGAGATTCAGAGGTAGCTGCCATATTTCGCAGACCTTGTCTCTCCTTCCCTATCCTTTGTTATTGTATTTGGTCTCAGATTATTATTATAGACCAGATTTTTTCCAGACTTGTAATGTATAGATGCTCATGTACTCAGTGACACTAGGTTTTGGGAGTGTTTGTATCGGTATTTGCGAGACTTGTGGATTGTGTTTAAATATTATATTTTCAAACTTAAAAAAAATTGTGAGTTTTTGATGTTGTCGGCTTGCCTAGTATCGGGATAGGCGTCATCACGACAGGTGAGATTTTTCGGTCGTGACATTGGGATTGCTATGATTTTCTGAACGTTGTAGTAATTTAAGAAAAGCTCAAATCGAAGTATATTGGCTAAACTCTTCTCTTAGAATTGAACCCCATATTACCCTTGTAAGTTCCAAGTTGTTCATCACAAATCGACTATTCCGAATAAGTTTTGTGACAAAAGATATATGTCCAGTACGTGCTCCAAATGTTATTGTTATGTTGTGTTACTATTTTGAGAATGTGTTCAAAGTATGGATTGCATATCTAAATGTTATAACTTCAAGTGGTGTTTCAAATAAAAGTTATGATGCCAAATTGTGTAGAGATTGTGATTGTATTACACCTCCACCTACATACATTGGGGTGAGGAGGCAGGGCCACTTTGTGTAAAGTTTTGGTATTGTGGAATACACCTTCACTCGTATACATTAGGGTGAGGCGGCGGGGCCGCTTTGTGTAGAATTTGTGGTATTGTTATTGCACCTCCACCTGCATACATTGGGGTGAGGCGACGGGGCCACTTTGTGTAGAGTTTCTGGTATTGTGATTGCACCTCCACCCGCATATATTGGGAAAAGGCGGCAAAGCCGCTCTGTGTAGAGTTTCTGGTATTGTGATTGCACCTCCACCCGCATATATTGGGAAGAGGCGGCAAAGCCGCTCTGTGTAAAGGTAGTTGTAGAGGCTCCCCGACTTGAAATTTATAAATATTATTGGAAGTTCATAACAAATCTGTTTGACTTTTATAGCTAACTAAGCCCTATGATTGTTACCACGATTCATCATATTCATATTGTATTTCCAAGTCCTTGAATAGATGTTTTGGTTTTCATACTAATACTATTTGACATGCACTAACGTCCTTTTTTGCCGGGGGTGTTGCATATTTAATGGATGCAGGTGGTTCCACAGTAGGAGGCATTGACCAGTGATAGCGGTATACTATTTCCCAACTGACTTGGTGACAGGGGCGGCTCAAGGGCATTTGAGGCCTAAGGCCAAAAGTCAAATGTGAGGCCTAAGTATTTAAATTTTAAAAAAAAAACTTAAATGATATGTATGGAGTAAAATTAATAAAATATCAAATACTGAATACCAAATAAAAACAATACTAGAAAGATATTACTCGTTTACTGATTCAGGAAATTTGAAGAATGAAGACTTTGAGTCCAAAATATTTAGTTGTTGCTTGTCTACTTCAAAATTCTTGCTGTAAATCTTGAAAATTGTACTATATTTTTTATAAAGTAATAAAAGTATAGAACTATTGGAATCTTAAAATTATTATTGAACACTTGAACTAATAAATTTTTGGAGAAAGAAGGTGAAAAATAAAATTTTGGAGAAAGAAAAAAAAAATTGGAGAAAGAATTCAAGAATGTGAGCAAGAATAAAGAGAAAGGAAGAAGATATGTAGGTTCTTGAATATGAAGAGTAAGATTGAAACATTGAAAAAGAAGGAGTAAAAAATAAAAATGTTAAATCAACTCAAATTGAAAATTATTCATCTATCATTTCTAAGTAAGTTGAATGTTTACTTTATTTACTCTAAAAGGTTTTCTTTCCATTTATATGAAAAACACAAAAGTACTATTACATTTGTTTTTAAATACCTATAAAATATATACTATTTCTAAAAAAATGGGGGCCCTCAAAATTGGGGGCCTAAGGCACATGCCTTACTCACCATACTGTTAGAGCCGCCCTTGCTTGGTGAGCCCTACTTCATTCCGGGATTGTGCATCTTTTGCTCCGTGTGTATTAGTTTTTGAGGTATAGTCGGAGCCTTGTTGTCGGCACTATCATTGTACTCTTTTATATCTATTAGAGGTTCCGTAGACATGGTGTGAGTTATGTATTGGTATTGGAAAAGTCAAGATAGTAATGTTGTATGTGTGTTACATCTTCCAATTCAAACTATGAAAGTGTGTCTATTTTGAGACTTTACAAATGAAGTTTATATTCTCGTTACTTATGGGTGAGTTGGGTAGAAGGAAATTTGGCAGACTTGCCTGGCCGGGTTATCTCGGTTGAGCGCCGGTCACACTCCCGAGGTCGGGGCGTGACAGAGAGGACCACCTTAACCATACGACAGTGCTGGTAAGAGCCTATATTTTCTTATTAGCACCAAGTGTCTAATTATTGTGGAGCTGAACGTGACTGTGAAGAACAAAGATGACGGTTGCAATTTGTTTCAAACATGGAACTATATGAAGTTGACACTCTTGTAGAGGAACCAAGTTATATATTTATTTCACAGAGACATAATACATACTACGAAACAAATTTATCAAGTAGCCTGGGCTAAAATATTTTATTAACTCAAATGAATTGAATAACAACTACACTCAAGCACACATGCAAGTTACGTAATCATGTGGTCATTCATATGCAAGACATAAAAAAAACAATTCAGACTAATATATATGCTAAATCAAAAAATATATATAAGAGCCCTCCAATTTGAAGGTAAGGCATTCAATTAGTGTAAAGTCACTGTAAGTTCAACATGTGATGATCAATGTCTCCAGAAGTTGATTCAAACTTTTGTCAGGCCAAAAATGTTTTTTAAAACAAAATTTGACTACGAGTAGTCAAGTACCATTGTTGTAATACCTTTCACGTACAAAACTTTACAATATGTTGAACTCTAACCTTCATTGAGATTGACACATGAAATTAATCTTTGAGAAAGAATTCATATATTGAGAAAAGTAAATTACCTCAAGAAATAGGTAAGCATCAATGGTTGTTTAATCCTGAAACAAGGGAACACAATCAAAGAATTAATAGAAGAATACTTATTGTACCGATGTGTAAACATACTACACCAAATTAAAAATTGTAGAATAAATTGGAATGGTTGATAACATTACTATGATTAGATGCACCAAATTAAACCACCGTTTACATATTCTAAAAAACCCTAAAGTGAATCCTAAATAAAAAGAAAATACAAAAACCTCCAACCTAAAGAATCTTTAAGAAAATAAAATTGGTAATAAAATAATCTTAAACCTAATGTAACGATCCGCACGATCATTTTAAGTATTACAGCCCCGTTCCTCCATTTACTGTTCATTTATACTTTACAGTCGTTTTAAGACTTACCGGGTTAGTTGGTTCGAGTCCAGAAGGAATTCGGAGTGAAATGAGACACTTAGTCTCATAATTAAAAAATTTAAGTTAGAAAAGTTGACCGGATGTGGACTTATGTGTAAATGACCTCGGATTTGAATTTTGATGATTCCAATAGCTCCGTATGGTGATTTTGGACTTAGGAGCGTGTCTAAAAAATTATTTGGAGGTCGGTAAAGAAATTAGGCTTGAAATGTCGAAAGTTGAATTTTTAGAAAGTTTGACCGGGGGTGACTTTTTGATATCGGGGTCAAAATCCGATTTTGAAAATTTTAATAGGTATGTTATGTTATTTATGACTTGTGTGCAAAATTTGAGGTCAATCGAACTTGATTTGATAGGTTCCGACGTCATTTGTGAAAACTTGAAATTTCAAAGTTCATTAAGCTCGAATTGGGGCATGATTCATGGTTTTAGCATTGTTTGATATGATTTGAGGCTTCGACTAAGTTTGTATGATGTTTTAGGACTTGTTGGCATATTTGGTTGAGGTTCCGAGGGGCTCGGGTGAGTTTCGGGGTGGTTTCGGACAATTTTTAGGCCATTCTTAGTTGTTGATTTTTGGCCACAGAGGTATGTATCACGATCGCGGACAAATGGTCCTGATCGCGAAGAACAATTTTGCTGTTTGGGCACTGTGAATCGCGGAAGCCTTTTCGCGATCGCGTAGAGAAAAACCCTACTACACTGACCCGACTTTGAAAGCTTATATCTTGCAATCTATAGGAAATTTGGAGATGATCTAAAAATAAAACTTGTAGCCCTTTGTGTCTAGTTTTCCGAAAAGTATACTATTTGTCATTTGGAGTTGTGTACAAAAAGTTATAGTGGATATACTATAGGTTATCTGAGAAGAGTTTGGAAATCTCTGTTGCACAGGGCTGACTTTGGGAGCTTATATCTCGCAATCTAAGGAATTGGGAGGTAAGAAACATATGAAAGTTATAGTCTTTGGTGTATAGTTTTCAGAAAGTTAAACCATTTCTAATTTGGAGTTTTGTACAAAACGTTATGACTATTATACTAGAGGCTGTCTGGAAGAGCTGGGCACTTGTTCTTCGCGAGCGCGAAGCATTTTCTGCAATCGCGAAAGGCAAATTTTGGGCTGGAAATTTTTGTGCTTCGCGATCGCGAAGCATTTTCCGCGACCGCGAAGAATAAATGACTGGACAGAAGATAAAATCGTCGGTTTTGGTTTCTTTCTTCATTTTTGGATTTTGGAGCTCGGATTGGGCGACTTTGGAGAGGAAATTTTCCACACAACTTGGGGTAAGTGTTCTTGGTTCCCTTGTGATTACATTCCATGAATTAATCTTCATTTTCGGCGTTAGATTATTGATTTTTCAAGAGAAATCGGAGGAATTTTTACAATTTCATAAAATAATTTTTCGAGATTTGAACTCCGATTCGGAGTCGGATTTGAGTGAAATTAGTATGGTTGAACTTGTAATTGGATGGGTTGTCGGATTTTGTGAGTTTCGTCGGATTTCAGGATGTGGGCCCAACGGGCGATTTTTGAGCTAAATTTCGGATTTTGTTGGAAAATTAGTATTTTCTTATGGAATTAATTTCAATAAATTTTATTGACTGAATCGAATTAATTGTGGCTAGATTCGAGGCGTTTAGAGGACAATTCACAAGGCAAAGGCGTAGCGGAGTAAAGAATTACACGGTTTGGGGTAAGTAACACTTCTAAACTTGGTTCTGAGGGTATGAATTCTCGAAATTTGATATGATATAAATTATTTGGAGCTGACACACACGATAGGTGACGAGCATGTAGACGTGCACCATAGAAATTGTGTCTTGAATAAATCTTGTGCAGTTGTAAAATTTATGAATCATATTATTATCTGAACATGTTCCACGTGTTAGAGAAATTGAGTCTAGGCTCTTATTAAATATCGTGTTTAGGCTATGTGCCAATATTTTGGGACCCATGGGGTCGTGTTGCTATTGAATTAATTGTTTCAAAAATATACATTTCACACTCAGTCATATTCGTCCATTGTGAGGATATTTATGGGATCGCGCTGCGCGCCGCAGCAGGCCATATTGGCTTATTATATGTTATCAACAAATGAATCGGGGTTGCCCGCCTGCAGCAGGCCAGAATGGCTTTATACATTATTATTATATGGATCGGGATTGTCCGCCTGCAGCAGGCCTTATAGGCTTTACTATTTTATGGATCGGGGCTGCCCGCCTAGAGCAGGCCTTATAGGCTTTTTTATTATATGGATCGGGACTGCCCACCTGCAGTAGGCTATATAGGCTTTATACCACGCTTGGGCTGAAAGAGCCCCTCCGGAGTCTGTACACACCCCTAGTGAGCGTAGATGATTATATATATTCAGGATGGATTTCCTAGGGCATGGACTTGCCTTACTTATTTATATTGTAATGAATTTACTTGGACATGGATCTTGTCTGTATCATTTACATTTGGGGATAAATTACCCCAGGGCTGGAATGGCCTTATACGGTACTAAGTGACTGACTCTCAGTCGATGTGTATAAAATGTACGGGTTGGAACACCCCTGGGCTGGATTGGCCATAACCAGTACCGAGTGACCGAATAATTAGTGACCAGTATTTACTTGAGGTCTTTCTACTGAGATGTCGTATTCCTCATATCATACAGTATTGATCTATTTCACTTGTATTGAGTTTAACTGTTGAACTTGAAAGCATGCCTACATTGTTGTACCATTATTTATATTGGACTGTACCTGCGGAGCTCGTCACTACTTTCAGCCCAGAGGTTAGTCTTGTTACTTATTGAGTTAGTTGTACTCATACTACACTCTGCACCTCGTGTGCAGATCCATGTGCTCCCGAATACGGCGGCTGCTAGATTTCGAAGTTAATTCTATTGGGAACTATCAAGGTAGCTGCTTGACGTCCGAAGACTCGATTCCTTTCCTATTTAATTATTGTACCGTTCTATATTTTTAGACAGTGATTTTTATCCGTCAGACTTTATATTCATATTAGATGCCCATGTACTCAGTGACACCGGATTTTGGGAGTGTTATATTTAAAATTGTAAGTTTCTTCCGCTGAATTTAATTATTTTATTCTCAAACTTAAAAGATATGGTGGTTTATTTAGATTGTTGGCTTGCCAAGTATTGAGATATGCGTCATCACGACAGGTGAGATTTTGGGTCGTGACACCTAAAGGAGTAAAGAATCCTAAACAAAACCTAAAGAATCCTAAATCTAAGTAAAAGTCATACAGCACTAAAGAATCCTAATTCTAAACAATGAAAACCCTAAAGCACAGTAAACCAAAATAAATGAAGAGAATAAATAATTTGGATTTTATCCCTACAAAAAAATAATTAGTGATTACAATTACAATTTTATCCAATACAGAATGCACTTATGAGGGGTAAAAAAGGCGAACGACATTCTGATAGGGTCTTCATGATTTTAATTTAAAAAAAAATAACAATTACTTCGTATGGTGGCATAGCCCTATCATTCAACCAACAAAGAGTACAAAAATATGAAGGGGCTATGTTGTTACCGAGCACAAAGGAGGCAACGACTACCCCTATTTACTAACTATTTACTACCCTTATACATTACATACATAAACAAAAGTGCTCTGTGCAGTTTGGCATACTACCAATCAACAAAAACTCTTCACAAAAATGTATTCTTCCTATGTTTATGCCTTAGTGACACCATCTGGATGTAATCCAATCTGTAAGGTCCAACTGCAGAAGAAGGAAAATCATGATGGGATAAAATAAGAAGTTCTTCATTGTCAATGCTCTATTTTGCTAATGCATCCGCAACTTAATTAGCTTCTCTATAACAATGGCGAATAACATAATTGAGTTGACCGGCAATGTCTTGAATCTGTCTGATAATGCCTTGCATTTGCCAAGGAGGTTTTGATTTACCATTGATCAAATCAACCTTAAGATGGGAATCGCACTCCAGTATAATGTTGTTACAACCATTGCGACTACACCATTCCACCCCCGCTAAGGCTACACTAGCTCCAGCCATGTTGCTACTTGTTCTGCCAATTGAAGAAGCAAATACCATAGTTACCTTACCCCTGTGATCTCTACAAATGCCACCAATACCCGAATTTCCTTCCGCGTCTTTGCTTCCATCAATATTAATCTTAAGCCAATATTCAGGAGGTTTATGCTATTTAACAACTACGTAATCAATTTTAGGAATGAGTAATAACACCAGTTGACAGATATCTACCCAACTCCCTGCCCATTGCCTATTACACTTAGCCTTTGATATCACCCATTTCAAGTGGGATAAAATCTAGTAATGTATTCTCTTCAAGTAAACTCTAGCATCGCCATATCTTACTAAGCATCTGCTTTCCATATCTCCCAAAAGATTACCACATGTGTTATCTGAAGAATACTTTGATGAATAGAGTTCTTTAGTTTGATGTCCCACCATCTTTGTATCATAGCTCTGATAGGTATATCATCCCATGTAATACCCAGCGGTCTCCCAAAGAACTTCCAAGTCTGTTTAGCTACCGTACCACTAATAAAAGTATGATGAAGAGTTTCTCTTTATGGGTTAACACAACAGAAATATTTTGTAATGATCCAACCAATCTTTTTTGACCTTTAGAACCATGTTCCCCTAAAAAACTCATCGTATGTGTTTTATTAATTTATGACTTGCGGGGATGGTTAGTTCGGGATTTGGAAGTGTTCGGGTTGAAATCGGAACGCTTGGTTCCATAAGTTGGCCTTAAAATGCTAAGTTTGACTTCGGTCAATATTTTGAGAAAACAACTTCGGAATCGGGATTTGACAGTTCCAATAGCTCTGTATGGTGATTTTGGACTTAGGAGCGTGTTCGAAATTTTATTTGGAAGTCCGTAGTTAAATTAGCCTTGAAATGGCTAAAATAAGAATTTAAGTTTGGAAGTTTGACTAGGGAGCTGACTTTTTGATATTGGGGTAGAAATCCAATTCCAAAAGTTTTCATAACTCTGTTATGTCATTTATAACTTTTGTGCAAAATTTGAGGTCAATCGGACTTGATTTGATAGGTTTCGACACCGAATGTAGAAGTTGGAAATTTTAAGTTTCATTAAACTTGAATTGGAGTATGATTCGTGGTTTTAGCATTGTTTGATATGATTTGAGATTTTGACTAAGTTCGTATAATGTTTTAGGACTTGTTGGTATATTTGGTTGAGGTCTCGAGGGGCTCGGGTGAGTTTCGGACGGCTAACGGATCATTTTTGGCCTTTGGAAGATTTCTGATAGTTGCTAGTATTTTTCTTCCGATTTCCTTATACGCGATCGCGTAAGTTCATCTGCGCTCGCGTAGGGTAATTTGGGCAGAGATGACTTTGTTCTACGCAATCATGTGAATTGGGTTGCGATCGCGTTGGCTTAATTGGGCAGCTGAAAATTTGTTCTATGTGATCGCGTGGGCAAGTCTGTGATCGCGTAGGTTGGGGAGAGCTGTGCTATGCGAACACGTGGCTAAGGCCACGTTCGCGAAGAGGAACAGAGGGAGGAGCTGGACCACGCGCTTTATGCTTCGCGATCGCGTGAGAAGGTTCGCGATCATGTAGGTTTGCGGAATCAGTGCTTCACGATTGCGTGGGACTTTCCGCGATTGCGTAGGGTTATTTTCTGGGCAGTAAAAATTTGTGTTACGCGATCGCGTGAGGAAGTTCGCGATCGTGTTGAAGAATCACTGGGCAGAGAGTTTAAGTTCTGAAAATAGGAATCCATTTTTATCGATTTGGAGCTCGGATTGAGCCGAGTTTTGGGAGATTTTCAGAGAAAATAACGGGGTAAGTATTCTCAACTCAATATTGGTTAAATTACCCAAATCCATCACTGTTTTTATCATTTAATTGGTGAATTAAGTTGGAAAAGTTTGAAAACCCTCTTGGATAAATTTGAGGATTTGAGGGCCGAATTTTTATCGAAATTTAGTAACTTTGGTATGGGTAGACTTGTGGTTGAGTGGGCGTTCATATTTCGTAACTTTCGCCGGATTCCGAGACGTGGTCCCCACAGGCTATTTTTGAGTTAATTTCGGATTTTTATTGAAAAAAGTAGTATTTTCTTATGAAATTGATTCCTATAATTTTTAGTGATTGTATCGAATTATTTTGGCTAGATTCGAGCCATTCAGAGTTGGATAATCGAGAAAAAGGCCTACTATTGGATTAAATCGGAGCAAGTTGAGGTAAGTCTCTTGTCTTATCTTGTGAGGGGGAAACTACCGTATAGGTGGTTTAAATTAATAATTGTTGCTAATTGTGGGGGCTACATACATACGAGGTGATGAGAGTCCGTACGTAGCTACTATTTATACTAAAATCCGGGTAGTTTAGGACTCAAATCATGAATTACGTGTGTAAATTGTATTCTTATTTAATTAATTTATTTAAAATATATTGTGAATTGTTAGAGAAATATAGTTAGATGGAAATCTAATATACTAAATTTTTCTGCTTAAATTAATTAATTGTTAAAAGAATTATTCATCCTCCCGAATTTACTTATAATAAATATACTCTCTTTCCGGAGGTACATGAGAAAATGTCCTCCTTTCTTGTGGAGCGAGCCGAACACCTCGGCAGTATAGATGCATCTATGGATCGCGATGCACGTCCCTCGATAGTATACACGACACTCTAGATCGGGTCGTACGACTTCGGCAGAAATCGTGCCTAATAATAATAATAATAATAATAATACGATACCTTGGCATTTCAGTTGCAGCTTGTGAATTTAATTAATAGTTTAAAAATTGTTGCATTTGAAGGAATTTAATTATTTCTGCTGGTTAAATAAAATTATTGTTAACTTTGTGAATCATGTTGATTTAGATATTCTAGTTTTATTTCAATTATTATTATTGACCCATAGTGAGTGTCAAAGTCGGTCATCTCGTCTCTTCCTCTTCGAGATTAGGCTCGATACTTACTAGGTACATATTGTTTACGTACTCATGCTACACTTGCTGCACTTTTTGTGCAGGACCTGAGACAGGTGCTATCGTTGGACCTATCGGCGCGCACCCGCGTTATCCAGAGGCTTAGTAGTGAGCTACTTTCTGAGCCGTTCTGCAGCAACTAGTGCCTCTTCTTGAAATTTTATTCTGTCTATTTCATTCCAGACAGTATTTATAATTTTTGTATAATCTACTAGATATTCATACACTTGTGACATCAGGTCTTGGCACACACACTAGTAGAATATTTTGATTTAATTATTATTTTTGGTTATTTTAATTTATCGGATTTTTTCATATTATTTTAATTCTTGCAAGTAAGAAGAGTTTAATTAATCTGTTAATTTTAAAAGAATTCAATATGGATTTAAATTACTAGTTGGCTTGCCTAGCTGTAGTGTTGGGCGTCATCACAGCTTATATATGAAATTGGGTAGTGACAACATTTGGATACCATACTCAATCCGAACTTAATTATGTCATCAAAAGGTAATTTTCTTTTCAATATTCTCCATAGCAGAAAAGACATTTAAAAAGTTAATTGCTTATGCCAAATTTTCTTCAAAAAGATACAAGAGTCTTTTCTTTGTCTAACTCTATCCCAGGCTGAAGATGTAGTAGAGGAACCAAGTTATATATTTATTTCATAGAGACATAATACATACTACGAAACAACTTTATCAAGTAGCCTGGGCTAAAATATTTTATTAACTCAAATGAATTGAATAACAACTACACTCAAACACACATGCAAGTTACGTAATATTGTGTTCATTCATATGCAAGACATAGAAAACAAAAACAATTAATGACTGCAATTGTAGAAATACTCACCTTAAAATCATTAAGAAAATAAAGATAATAACCATCTCTAGTCTAAACATTAAACAAAAAAATAATCAATTTGATAAGTGACAATCTCAGACTAATATATATGCTAAATCAAAAATATATATATATATATATATATATATATATATATATATATATATATATATATATATATATATATATATAAGAGCCCTCCAATTTGAAGGTAAGACATTCAATTAGTGTAAAGCCACTATAAGTTCAACATGTGATGATCAGTGTCTCCAGAAGTTGATTCAAATTTTTGTCAGGCCAAAAATATTTTTTAAAACAAAATTTGACTACGAGTAGTCGAGTACCATTGTTGTAATACCTTTCACTT
The DNA here is from genome assembly GCF_000390325.3 of Nicotiana tomentosiformis. Lineage (NCBI taxonomy): Eukaryota > Viridiplantae > Streptophyta > Magnoliopsida > Solanales > Solanaceae > Nicotiana > Nicotiana tomentosiformis. The sequence goes on along the minus strand of NC_090814.1, from coordinate 9,667,531 downwards.
ACAAAACTTTACAATATGTTGAACTCTAACCTTCATTGAGAATTGCACATGAAATTAATCTTTGAGAAAAAATTCATATATTGAGAAAAATAAATTACCTCAAAAAATAGGTAAGCGTCAATGGTTGTTTAATCCTGAAACAAGGGAACACAATCAAAGAATTAATAAAAGAATACTTATTGTACCGATGTGTAAACATACTACACCAAATTGAGAATTGTAGAATAAATTGGAATTGTTGATAACATTACTATGATTAGATGCACCAAATTAAACCACCATTTACATATTCTAAAAATCCCTAAAGTGAATCCTAAATAAAAAAAATGCAAAAACTTCCAACCTAAAGAATCTTTAAGAAAAATAACATTGGTAATAAAAGAATCTTAAACCTAAAGGAGTAAAGAATCATAAACCAAACCTAAAGAATTCTAAATCTAAGTAAAAGTCATACAGCACTAAAGAATCCTAATTCTAAACAATGAAAACCCTAAAGCACAGTAAACCAAAATAAATGCAACAACAACCCAGTATAATTTTACCAGTGGGGTCTGGGGAGAGTGGTGTGTACGCATACCTTACCCTTACCCTAGGGTAGAGAGGCTGTTTCCGATAGACCCTCGGCTCCCTCCTTCCAAGAACTCTCCACCTTGCTCTTGGGGTGACTCGAACTCACAACCTCTTAGTTGGAAGTGGAGGGTGCTCACCATTAGAGCAACCCACTCTTGTCAAAACCAAAATAAATGATGAAGAGAATAAATAATTTTGATTTTTCCCTACAAAAAAATAATTAGTGATTACAATTATAATTATATCCAACATAGAACGCACTTATGAGGGGTAAAAAAGGCGAAAGATATTCTGATAGGGTATTCGTGCTTTTAATATAGTATATATATATATATATATATATATATATATATATATAGATAGATAGATAGATATATAGATAAATAAATATGGATATAGATAAAGGTCTCTTATGAAATTAGCCATATAACTAAAAGCACATTTATGACTGGCCATATATATATATATATATATATATATATATAAAAGCTGATTTTCTTCTTTCAAAAATCAACATGCGACCTAACATATAAAGTTGGTTTTTAAGTTTGAGTTGTTAATTAACCTACTAATTAGTTATTTTAGGATAAATTTTGATGCATTTATGTATATTTATGCACAGGGGAGGGAAGGGGAAATAGGAAGAGAATTATTATAAGGTGGGGAATCAATAAGGTGAAAGTTTAATAATTTTTCGTTTCTACATCCATATATGTCAAATGTTAAGGAACATTCTATATATTACGCGGATAAATTAACCAAGAGATAGCTTATCAGCTCAAGTATGTAATTAGCAAATACAACTTGTTGTATTTCTTAAGTTTACACTATCTTTTCAGCTAATTAAATTGTCGACATTTTTTAAAGCAAAAGTTCTCAACTTTAGAACTGTCACATGAAAAAGGAGCAACAAATAGGTGTTTTTTTCGAGGGAGAGCCTTGGAGCAAAGTAAAATTATCTTCGTATGACCTATAAGTCACGGGTTTATGTCGTGAAATTAGTCACTAATGTTTGCATTAGAATAGACTGGCTACATGACATCGTCTTGGGAGCGCCCTTCCTCAAATCTTACGTGAACACGGAATGATTCATGGATCGAACTGCTTTTTTATTTTAACTTAGAGTCAGTTCCACAATCGATATTGTTTTGCCCTAATTTTCCCTCAGAGTTGACTTCTTCATTACACCAATTCTGAACATATTCTTGAAAATTTTCAAAACCTAGAAACTTGAATACAATTAAAGATGATAAAAGTCAGCGCCACAAAAACTGAGAGATAAGAGTTAGGTGAGTAAATGAGCTACTACTGTACAGTGACTGCTATAGTGAACACACTGTTTCTACACAAAACCATTGGTTCCTTTGGGCAGCAGCAGTTGTTTCCCTTCATTTAATAATTAGCTCCATTGGCAGCTGAATAAGCGCATGAATTGAAGATGTCTTTAGGCAGAAAAGATTACACTTCCCAAGGAGGCAATGCATATGCATGGACAGACTTTTTATTTTCAATTTGTTTTATCTCTATATATATGCATTGCAGAAAGATTATTTCTGGTGTGGTTGGTACTGTTGGGACGGTTGAGAGGGTGCTTCCTTTGTATTTATTGCTACTTCTACTGGTCTTTGTTTGACCAGTGCGATCCCATAAATGAAAATTAGACCAAAATTTTAATACCATGAGTGCACCACCGAGTTTAACATAAACTTGATGCTCGTTATAATGTCAAGTGATGTGAAATATTTTAGTAATTTATGACTTATTATTCATTTATACATTATCCAAAGAGTATACTATTCGAACTTTAACTTGCTATAGACAAAATACTCAAGTAATTCTGGCTGATAAGTGATGATAGCTTGTGAACACAAAAATTTCTCTTTCCTGAACTATCTCCCCATTTAGAAAAAATATAGGTTTACCTTTTATTTGTTTTACGAAATAACATATTTTCTTCATTTAAACTTTTAATTAAATATATGACTTGGTGAATTAACTTAATATAATTTCTCTTCATATAGATTGTTCAACGTAAAGATATTTATCTCAAGATAAGTTACCACAGAATTCTTGCAGTATCTAACTTGGTCTTCCGGTATGTATTATGGCTTCACAACATAGAAATCTGGGTATCCCAATTCTCAACAGAGGAGTCATACTTGGTGTTCGTCGGTCGGTACGGTACGGTATTTAGATATTTCGGTTTGGTATTTTCGGTATTCGATTTCCTAAAATGCTATACAAATACCGTACCTAATTAAATTCGGTATGGTTCGGTTTTTCTCCTTTCGGTTTCGGTATTCGGTTTTGCTACTTGTTGCCTTATCTCCATTGTTCTTTGAGTCGAGGGTTTATCGGAAACAGCCTCTCTATTTTTTTAAGGTATGGGTAAGGTCTGCGTACACGCTGTTGAAATTGTCAAAAGTCCCACATCGGTGGATGACAATTTTGAATGGGAATTTCACCCTATAAAAGGAGGCCTAATGTTTAGGATTTAAATACACCTCTCATTTGCCTTTTATCTTCTTAAGGCATTTGTATCTTTTTTCTTTAGTATTATTTCACTTGTAATTTTGGAGTGGAATAAAATATTAATTGTGTCCGAGGAAGTAGGCAAAATTGGCCGAACCTCGTAAATTCTGGTGTTCTTTTATTGTTGTCATATTGTCTTGTTTATTATTTAGTGGTTGTCATAATTTTTGGTATAGTAGTTGTGACTCATTCACACTATATACATTTGGCTTCCGTAACAATTGGTATCAGAGCCAAGGTACTGTCTAAGTATGCTCTGTGGTTGCAGCATAGTCTGATCTTCCACATCAGAAAAGATCTATCTTGGTAACTGAGTCAAGGTTCTGTCTGAGTATGCTCTGTGGTTGCAGCTTAGTCTGATCTTCCACACCAGAAAGGAAATAATCTTGATTTGTGTCGTCAGCTACTAAATAATATTTGTGTCAAAATGGGAGACAGTAAACAAGAAGAATCTACATCAAGTGTCAATAATACGTCATCGTTGGCATCTTCGCTTATGACAAGAATTGTGTCAAATGCGAAATTTGCGGTAGAAATTTTTGACGGGTCAGGACATTTTGGGATGTGGCAAGGCGAGGTTCTAGATGTTCTTTTTCAACAAGGGCTAGATCTTGCCATTGAAGAAAAGAAGCCAGATGTTATTGGAGAAGAAGATTGGAAAATTATCAATCGTGTTGCTTGCGGTACCATTCGATCCTACCTTGCTAGAGAGCAGAAATATCCATACACAAAGAAAACTTCTGCAAGTAAATTATGGAAAGCACTGGAGGATAAATTTTTGAAGAAAAACAGTCAAAATAAATTGTACATGAAGAAGAGACTGTTTCGCTTCACCTATGTTCCTGGTACCACAATGAATGAACATATCACCAGTTTCAATAAGTTGGTCACAGATTTGCAAAATATGGATGCAACTTTTGATGATGGTGACTTGGCCTTGATGTTGTTGGGGTCACTTCCTAATGAGTACGAGCACCTTGAAACTACTCTACTCCATGGAAATGACGAAATTTCTCTCAGAGAAGTTTGTTCGGCTTTGTACAGCTATGAACAAAGAAAGGGAGAAAAACAGAAGGGCGGAGAAGGAGAAGCACTAATTGTGAGGGGTCGTCCTCAAAATCAAACGAGGACTAAGAAGGGAAGATCCAAGTCGAGATCTAGACCCAGCAAAGATGAATGTGCCTTTTGTCGAGAAAAGGGGCACTGGAAGAAAGACTGTCCGAAGTTGAAGAATAAGGCCAGACATAACAATGGAAAGGCCATTATGGATTCAAATGTAGCTGATTGTGATGATTCAGACTTCTCATTAGTTACAACAGAGTTATCAACATCATCAGACATATGGTTGATGGACTCAGCTTGTAGCTATCATATGTGTCCCAACAAGGACTGGTTCGTGAATTTTCAAGAAGGAGAATATGGAGTCATCCACACAGCGGATAACAGCCCTCTTACCTCATATGGCATTGGTTCAATAAGATTAAGGAGCCATGATGGAATGATCAAAACATTAGCAGATGTTCGATATGTACCGGGTTTGAAGAAGAATCTCATCTCTGTGGGAGCCCTAGATTCAAAAGGGTTCAAAATCATTGCAGAAAATGGAGTGATGAGAATATGCTCCGGTGCACTAGTGGTAATAAAGGCTAATCGGAAGAACAATAACATGTACTGCTATCGTGGTAGCATAGTTATTGGGACAGCAACAGTGACATCCAGTGATGACAAAGAGGCAGAAGCAACCAGGCTATGGCACATGCGCTTGGGACATGCTGGAGGGAAATCCTTGAAAGCTTTATCTAATCAAGGATTGTTAAAAGGCGTAAAGACTTGCAACTTGGAGTTTTGCGAGCATTGTGTCAAAGGGAAACAGACAAGGGTTAAATTTGGTACAGCGATCCATAATACTAAAGGCATTTTGGATTATGTACACTCTGATGTTTGGGGTGCTTCCAAAACACCTTCATTGGGTGGGAAGCACTATTTTGTAACCTTTGTTGATGATTTTTCCCGAAGAGTGTGGGTGTATACAATGAAGAGGAAAGATGAAGTGTTGGGAATTTTTCTCAAATGGAAAACGATGGTGGAGAATCAAACAGGCAGGAGGATCAAGTGTATTCGCACAGACAATGGAGGTGAATACAAAAATGATCATTTCAATAAGGTCTGTGAAAATGATGGCATCGTCCGACACTTTACTGTCAGACATACACCACAATAGAATGGAGTGGCAGAACGTATGAACCGGACTTTACTGGAGAAGGTACGGTGTATGTTGTCCAATGTTGGCTTGGGCAAAGAATTTTGGGCTGAGGCAATTACATATGCATTCCACCTCATTAATCATCTACCATCTACTGCCATTGATGGCAAGACACCATTTGAAAAGTGGTATGGAAAACCTGTTGTAGATTATGACTCTTTGCACGTGTTTGGCTCAATTGCATACTATCATGTGAAAGAGTCAAAATTGGATCCGAGAGCAAAGAAGGCTATATTTATAGGGATTACTTCTGGAGTCAAAGGATACCGCTTATGGTGTCCAGAGACAAGGAATATTATATTCAGCAGAGATGTTAACTTTGATGAATCTGCCATAACAGATAAGGTGACAGTTGAAGATGTCAAACAAACTGGTGGTACATCAAAGCAGGTAGAGTTTGAGGGAAAATTTATTTTTCCTACACAAGAAGCAGAGGAGGAAACTCATGAAGATTACCCTCTGGAAGAAGAGCCAGTAGAGAGGGAGATTCCAACTCAGGAACCTCGATAACAACTTGAATCAATAGCAACCAGCAGGCCAAAAAGGACAATAACGAAACCTGTTCGTCTCATAGAGACGGTTGCTTGTGCAACCTCAATTGTAGCTGATGGTGTTCCTACCACTTATAAAGATGCAATCCAAAGTTCAGAAGAAGATAAGTGGAGGATTTCCATGAATGAAGAAATGCAGTCCCTTCATCAGAATCATACATGAAAATTGGCCAATCTCCCGAAGGGAAAGAAAACAATTGGGTGCAAATGGGTATTTGCAAAGAAAGAAGGATTTCCTAACCAAAAAGATGTTCGCTACAAAGAAAGATTGGTGGCCAAAAGATATGCTCAGAAGGAGGGAATTGATTATAATGAAGTATTTTCTCCAGTTGTAAAACATTCCTCCATTAGAATTATGTTGGCTTTGGTAGCACAGTTGGATTTGGAACTAGTTCAGATGGATGTAAAAACTGCGTTTTTACATGGAAACTTGGAGGAGGAAATCTACATAACGCAGCCAGAAGGATTCAAAGTTGCTGGAAAAGAAAATATGGTATGCAAACTTGAAAAATCGTTGTACGGATTGAAACAATCTTCTAGACAATGGTACAAGCGATTTGACAAGTTTATGTTGCGGCAAGGGTACAAGAGAAGCAAATACGATCATTGTGTGTATTTGCACAAACTTAATGATGGTTCCTTTGTATATCTTCTCCTATATGTTGATGATATGTTGATAACTTCCAAGAATTCAGAAGAAATTGATAAGTTGAAGATTCAACTGAAGGAGGAGTTCGAGATGAAGGATCTGGGAGAGGCAAAGAAAATTCTTGGCATGGAGATAATAAGAGATAGACGTTCAAAGAAACTCTGTTTATCTCAGAAAGAATATTTGAAGAGAATACTACAGCGTTTTGGCATAGATAAGAAGACTAAGCCAATTAGTACACCACTTGCTCCCCATTTTAAGCTAAGTACTGCTATGTCGCCAAAGGATGAAACGGAACAGGAGTATATGTCAAGGGTACCATACGCAAATGTTGTTGGTAGCTTGATGTATGCAATGGTTTGTACGAGACCTGACATTTCACAAGCCGTTGGAGTTATTAGCAGATATATGCATAATCCAGGAAAGGAGCATTGGCAAGCTGTGAAATGGATTCTACGGTATATTCATAGTACTGTAGATGTTGGGTTAGTTTTTGAGCAGGAAGGCAATCGGTCTGTAGTTGGATATTGTGACTCAGATTTTGCGGGTGATCTGGACAAACGAAGGTCAACTACTGGTTATGTGTTTACTTTTGCAAAGGCACCAGTTAGTTGGAAGTCTACTTTGCAGTCAACAGTTGCTTTGTCTACAACAGAGGCAGAGTACATGGCTATTACAGAGGCTGTGAAGGAGGCAATTTGGCTTCAGGGGTTGCTAAAGGAGCTTGGTATTGAACAAAAAAATATTATAATTTTTTGTGATAGTCAAAGTGCTATTCAATTAGCGAAGAACCAAGTTTATCATGCAAGGACGAAGCACATTGATGTTCGGTATCATTTCGTACGAGAAATCATAGAAGAAGGTGGAGTCACGGTGAAGAAAATTCAAACTACGGAGAACCCTGCTGATATGCTGACAAAAGTGGTGACTGCGGTCAAGTTTCAATATTGTTTGGATTTGATCAACATTGTTGAACACTAAAGATTGAAGATGAAGACACAACCAAAATTTGTTATTGAGAGAAAATTGAAGATGTGGAATTTTGCCAAGGTGGAGATTTGTTGAAATTGTCAAAAGTCCCACATCGGTGGATGACAATTTTGAATGGGAATTTCACCCTATAAAAGGAGGCCTAATGTTTAGGATTTAAATACACCTCTCATTTGCCTTTTATCTTCTTAAGGCATTTGTATCTTCTTTCTTTAGTATTATTTCACTTATAATTTTGGAGTAGAATAAAATATTGATTGTGTCCGAGGAAGTAGGCAAAATTGGCCGAACCTCATAAATTCTGATGTTCTTTTATTGTTGTCTTATTGTTTGTTTATTATTTAGTGGTTGTCATAATTTTTGGTATAGTAGTTGTGACTCATTCACACTATATATATTTGGCTTCCGTAACACACACTACCCTCCCCAAACCGCATTTATGGGAATACACTGGGTTCGTTGTTGTTATTGTTGTTGCTGTATAGAGTCATAGACGGTAATATTCTTAATTAAAGTGCTCACAAATATAAAAATGAAAATGTTCTAAGTACCGTTTATAAAAGTTTTGTTCAAAACCAGCAAACATCAACACATCGAGATAAAAAAAAGTATATAAAGGAATAAATTTAATCATTTAAAATGTCTTATTACTTGCTTAAAGCTAATTTCTGAACTTAAAGAATACAACAAGGACTAATCCAACAGATGCAATTCAATACACGAGAAGAAATACCCCAAAATCGTAAAAGTATTACGTTAAGCTGCTTGGCATCCTAGAGAATAAGAGTCAAAATCTATAGCCTACATTGTTCCTCAATTTTTCTAAAGAAGTACATAGGCTAAGGGTAGCATGTGGGCCGGGCTCGATCCTAAGTGGGCTTCGTGGGCCGGTCCTAAATGGGCCCGGTTCCAAATTAAACGGTCCTAAGTGGGCTCGGACTTCGCGGGCTTCTTGTTGGAACCGGCCCGGGACCGGGACCACGAACTAATGGTCCCAGGTTAAGTGGGCCGGTCCCGGGCCTAAGTGGGCCTAACAGATACTTTTTATTTTTTAAAAAATATTTATAAATGTTAGAGAAAAAAATGGTAATTAAAATATCTAAGGCAATTCCTTGTAAATTATATTATAGAATTGTCACTGTAACGACCCGACAGGTTGTTTTGAGTATCACAACCCCGTTCCCCCATTTACTGCTCAATTTATGCCTCACAATTGATTTATGACTTATCGGGTTAGTTGGTTCGGGTCCGGAAGTATTTCAGAGTGAAATGAGACACTTAGTCTCATAATTAAAAACTTAAGTTGGAAAAGTTGACCGGATATTCACTTATGTGTAAATAACCTCAGAATTTAATTATGATAATTTCAATAGCTCCGTATGATAATTTTGGACTTAGGAGCATGTCCGAAAAATAATTTGGAGGTCTGTAGTGGAATTAGGCTTGAAATGCCGAAAGTTGAATTTTTGGAAAGTTTGACCGGGGGTGACTTTTTGATATCAAGGTCAGAATCCGATTATGAAAATTGGAATAGCTTCATTATGTTATTTATGACTTGTGTGCAAAATTTGAGGTCAACCGGACTTGATTCGGTAGGTTTCGGCATCGAATGTAGAAGTTGGAAATTTCATAAGACTAAAGTTTCAAGTGAGTTCGCACAAGATTTAATTTCAAATGAGTATAACTCTAATGATACCAAGTGTTATATAGTGTATTACCTATCAAATGAAAGATCTTTGAGTCTAGTTTCTAACGCTTCAAACCGTTCGTCATTTGGACATTCCTACAAGAAGTTATGACCAAATTACCAAAGGCTAGAAAAATATAATTTTGCGACCAATTATGCGATCGCAAAACTGCTTATGCGATCGCAAAATCGGTCGCAGAATGGACCAGAAGAGCCCAGTTTTGGGCGCCGATTTTGCAATCAATTTTGTGGCTCGCATACCCATTCTGCGGTCCATTATGCGACCGCAGACCTGCTTTCGGAGAGTTAATTTTTCTATTTTCATAACCCGACCCCATTTTGATAAATAGGCTTTGAGGCTTATCTTGTAGTTGAGGGTATGAACCCTGAATATATGTATTTCGTGAATAGTTGGAAGGTGACGCACATGCTAGGTAATGGGCATATGGGCGTGCACTATAAAAATTGTGACATAATTATTTCTGTGGAATTTTGTAGTTAAATGATCTTGGCATTTTCCATGCGGTTTTATGAGTTAAAGAAATTGAGCTGAAAAGCATATTAAAAATCAGGTTGCAGCCATGTGCCAGTATTATTGGGACCCACAGAGGTCATATTATTGTGAATTATTTATTTTAAATTGAAAATTTATACTCAATCATATTCATGTCATTATATATCATATCTCAGTCTCTGTTATTATTTGTTGATATATCATATCATTATTTTGGGTTGTTCTCATGACATTGTGAGCCCATGAGAGAGAAACTGGAGAGATTGATAATTGAGGGAGGCCGAGGGCTTGATTGTGAGGATATTTTTGGGATCGGGTTACACGTCGTAGCAGGCCATGTTAGCTTTATATATATTATACTATTGCACGTGAGTTGACCGTGCGGATCCAGACATTTATATTATGGCACGTGAGTTATTCGTGGAGCACGTGAGTTGTCTGTGCTTATAGCGCTTGGGCTGTAGAAGCCCCTCATGAGTCTGTACACACCCCTAGTGAGCGCAATCGACTATAAACAGGGATCGGGCTGCACGCCTGTAATGACCCAATTTGTCATTTTAAGAATTTATGCCCCGTTTAGTGACTTAAGGTCTCTAGCAGCCTCGCAATATGTATTATGACCCGCGTGTGTGATCGAGTTTGATTTATGGATGATTCGGAGAGAATTAGGACACTTAGTCCCTGAGATGGAAGCTTAAGCCTTAGAATTTTTATCATAGTCGGAACTATGTGAAGACGACTCTGGAATAGAGTTCTGTCGGTTCCATTAGCTCCGTTGGGTGATTTTGGACTTAGAAGCGTGTTCGGACTGTGAATCTGAGGTATGTAGCCAATTTAGGCTTGAAATGGAGAAGGCCGAATTTTTGGAGAATTTGATCGGAAGTGGACTTTTTGATATCAGGGTCGGAATCCGATTCCGAAAGTTGGAGTAGGTCCATAATGTCAATTATGACTTGTGTGCAAAATTTGAAGTCATTCCGGATTGATTTGATGTGTTTCGGCACATGTTATAGAATTTGAAAGTTCAAAGTTCATAAATTTTGAATTGGGGTATGACTCGTGGTTTTCGAGTTTTGTGGTGATTTGAAGGTTCGACTAAGTTTGTATGATGTTTTGGGACTTGATGGTATGTTTGGTTGAGGTCCCGGGGGGCTCGGGTGATTTCCGGGATGGTTTCGGATCATTTCTCCTTGTTTTGCAACTGCTGGAACTGATATCTGGTATTGTTCTTCGCGAACGCGAAGGGTCTCACGCGTTCGCGAAGAAGGATTTTGGACGGCTGGGATTTGCCTATCGCGAACGCGATAAAGAAGCCGCGAACGCGAAGAAAGAGATGAGGAAAGTCTACGCGAGCGCGAGTAGGCAGACGCGAACGCGTAGAGGAAAGGGAGTTGGGGGCCTGCCTGGCGTTAAGCCTTCGCGAACGCGACTCATGTCTCGTGAACGCGAAGGGCAGAGGTCAGAATGCATCACGAACGCGATGAAGATATTGCGAACGCGAAGAAGGAATCTGGGCAGCACATTTTTTTGTTCTTCGCGAACGCGAAGCTATGGTCGCGAACGCGAAGAAGGCCTATCTGGGCAAAATTAAAAGTCCCAAAAATGGGGGTTTGAGTTCATAACTCAAAATTTAATTTGGAGCTCGGTAGAAGGCGATTTTTGGAGAGATTCTTGCGTGGGTGTTTGGGGTAAGTGATTCTCATCCAGTTTTGATTAATTTTCATGATTATGTCTTTGAATCCATCATTTAATTCGAATTTAATGGAGGAAAAATCAAGATTTTTTGTAAAATCTTTCAAAAATGAAAATTTAAGATTTGGAAGTCGAGTTGTTATTGGAATTCGATAAAATTGGTATGGTTGAACTCGCATCGGAATGGGTATTCGGATTTCATGAAAATTATATCGGGTTCCGAAAGGCAGGTCCCGCATTGACTTTTGTTGACTTTTTAGAATAAAATTTTTAAGTCGACGTATTATTATCCGGAATTATTTCCGATGAATTTTAATGAAGTTATATAATTAATTTGGATAGATTTGAACGGCCCGGAGGTCAATTCAAGCAAGAAGGTGATTTTGAAATATCGGCATAACTTCAAACAGGTAAGTGTCTTACTTAACCTCGAGTGGGGGAGTTATCCCTTAGGTATCAAGTCTTATGTGCCAAATTGTATAATAGAAAATCATGTACGCGAGGTGACGAGTACGTGCTTGATTTATATGTACAAATTTCATGGATTAAAAATCCTTAGGCACCCTTATGTATTAAATTAGAAATTATTGGCAATTATTAAATCCTCTATTTGTCATGCCTAGATCCTTGTTTGTTGAAATTATTTTTAAATGATGATTTGGTGTGATTTTCACCTTGAATTTTATGTAAAATATTATTTTATTGAGTTGTTCACTTCCGGATATTTTGTTAAGATTTTTGTGCACGTTATGGTCGAGCCATAGGCTCCTTATTGTAGAAAATAATGTATTATTGATTTCTGTGGCATGTTGTAATATTTGGGCACTTGATGTGCAATTTGTGATATGTTGTAAGATTTGAGTACTTGATGTGCAATCTCTGATATGTTGTAAGATTTGAGCACTTGATGTGCAATTTGTGAAATGCTGTAATATTTGGGCACTTGAGGTGCAAGTTATATTATGCTGTGATATTTGGGCACTTGAGGTGCGATTTGTGAAATATTGTGATATTGATACGCATGCGGTGAGATAAGAGTGGCTTGAAATGCGTGGCTAGTAGGGAAACTACTAGAAGTCATACGGTGATATAAGGTCAGGGTGTTGAAATGCATGCGGTGAGATAAGGGTGGCTTGAAACGCGTGACTAGTAGGGGAACTACTAGAAACCATGCGGTGTGATAAGGGTGGCTAAAACGCGGGATGCTATTTCGGGAAAATAATTTCTTTAAAATTTAATGTGAAGGCTCCCGCGGTGGTATAAGTAAATGAGATATTGTGAATTTATTTATGATTTGGGACTACGAGGCGGTACTTCGGGAGCGCACTGTTGATATTTCTTTATTCATGTTCTTGCCTTGGGTGATTTTGTTTTATTTAATATGTAAATTCTTGTCTTCTTCCGTGATGTACTAGTTGACTTTATTATTATATGTTTTATGCTCCTAGTTGCATTGTGTTGACTTTGGCTTTTTAGCACGAGACTGTGAAGAAGTATATTTCTGGTTTTTCTTACTGATTTTCTATGATTGAGTTGATTTAAATAAAAAAATTATTATTATGTTTTAAATTAAATAGTTTTACAACCAAACCAGTAGTTTATCTGATGCTTTGATATAAGTGCAAAGTTATTTTCTTCACCCAAATGAATTCTAAAAATAAATTCAATTCTTTGTTGATTTCTTACTTGATTTAAAAACTTTTAAACTCACTTTAGTGGAAATAAATTGATCATGTGGATCTTATATACATTGAGGATATTGGTATGTAAATTGTCTGTGTGGTTGTGATATGAAATGTGAGCACGAGGTGTTGTGATTAAATGATAATGATATTTGGCACGTGAGTTGTCCGTGCAGTTGAGATATGAAATGAGGGCACGATGTGTCGGAGAAATATAATAATTTAATTATGAGCATGAAGTGCCGTGGAGATAAGAAAAATGGGCTGAGACCCGTGTTTATGAAAAATATAAAAATGGGCTGAGACCCATATTTTTATGATTATGAAATGAGGTGTCACATGGTGACTTTTTAACTGAAGAATTATATTCAAAATATTTATTTGGAAGGATTTTTATTTAGAAAGTATTATATGAAAGAATTGTATTTGAAAGATAATTATTTGAGAAAAATTATATTTGAAAGAGAGTTAATTGGTAGAATTATATGTGAAGGATATTTAATTGAAGAACTTGATTTAACTGGGTGTAATTGTATTTATTAATTGTTGAGCGATATTAAATGGTGATCTTATTGTCTTACTGTGCATATCATTAGTTATTTTGTGTTGCCTTATTGTGATATCACTGGTTGAGTTGCTGTTATCATTGTTAGATATTTTCCAGTACTATTGTATACTGCTATATTGTACAGGGTATTAGACTAGTGAGTGTCTTGACTGTACCTCGTCTCTACTCCATTGAGGTTAGTCTTGATACTTACTAGGCATCGCTGTGGTGTGCTTACTCTACACTTCTGCATATTTTTGTGCAGAGCCGGGTATTGAATATAACGGACTTGAGTAGAGTTAAAGCGGGATCGTAAGGATTCAAGGTAGAGCTGCTTGGTCGTCGCAGTTCCTTGAAGTCCTTTCAGGTCATTGTACTGTTAACTTGTAATCAAACAGTATTGTATATTCGATCCTCGTGATCATTCCATATATTCAGTTAGAGTTCGTGACCCAGTACTACCAGTCTTGGGAGGTTGTGTATTCATATTTATTTCGCTGTTAGTTTTGATTATTTATTTAATTCAAAAAAAATAGTTTCAAAATGTAATAGAAATCGGCTTACCTAGTCTTAGAGATTAGGTTCCATCACGACACCTGTGGTGGGATTTTGGGTCGTGACAACGCCGCAGCAGGTATTGTATAGCGCTGAGTGATTGAGTGTGCTGAGCACAGTGAGAGAGAATGCGAGACAGTGAGATTGAGTACTCTGGGAGTGTGAGTACATGAGTACAATCTCTGAGATACATTGCATTGACATACACACATGACATATATGTATAGAGATGTGTTTTTCTCATGTTGTACGGTATCACATTATTCATGATTTCTCACACATGTTGACAGATGGGTATAGTGATGCATTTGTTTTACAATGGTTATCTGAAAAGAAAATGAGATATTTTATTTATTATTGAAAGGATTTTGAAAAATTTTCTGTTTTCAAACTTATTCACATTTTTGGTAACTTTGGCAAAAGATTTGGGTTTTCACTGATGTACTTGAAAGGAAGAACTATTATCGCTGAAATCATGATATGACTGAGCATTTTATCTCTGAGTTACTTCTAGTATTATTTGCTTTATATCATTATTAACTGTTGTGGATTAGTGGATTTGGACCCGACCTTGGTAGAAGTTCGTCACTACTTTCAACCTAAGGCTAGGTTTGTTACTTACTTAGTACATGGGGTCGGTTGTACTGATACTATACTTCTGCACATTGCGTACAGATGTTGACTGTTGTTGTTACTGTGCTTGATGGTTGCGGGATTTGAAGATGTACATGCGCTCCTGTTGTAGTTGCCTCTTGTTCATGGTAGCCTTAAATTTATAAAAGCTCTGTTTATGTACTATTCAAACAGACTATGTATTTATTTCATTTCCGCTTTGTATACTCTATTCTTAGAAGCTCATGATTTGTACTACCAGTTCTTGGGGAATGTATAAGGTTAAGATAATTATTTACTTAAATTTTTTTAATAATTGCTATTAGAATTGGATAGTTGAAAGTTGGCTTACCTAGTGGGTTGAGTTAGGTGCCATCACGACTAGTTGGATTTTGGGTCGTGACAGTCACCTAAATTTTTTAATTCAAATTCAAAGACAAAAATATCGTAAAGAGATATTCAAAGCAATACAAAGTAAATAAAACAAACAAAACTATAATATTAAAACTTAAGAGTTGGAATGAGTTTACCGAATTGACGAACAACTTGTTGAAAATTAATTATCGTTGAAGATTTTAATTCACCAACTTTATAATTTTGTACAAATTATAACAATAAAGTAAGCAATTATAGAAGAAAATTAGAGAGAGATTGATTATTTTGTGAGAAAAATGAAAGAATGATGAGGTATTTATAGTTGAAAATAGGGAAAAAGTGTAATTATAAAAAATTTGGGGTTAAAAAAAAGTTAGGGGGTTAAATAACAAAATAGCCAACGCAGAGGAAACAGCTACATTTTAAATGCCCCAACGGGCAGATTTTTGTTTTAAAATTTCGAGTCGTTGGGACCGTTTAGGCCCGCTAGGACCGGTCTGGGCCCAAACGGTCCGGTCTCGCGGGCCTCGCGCAAAGGACCGACCCACTTGCAGGCCCACCTCCCCCCGGTCCCGGTCTTAAACGGTTAGGACCGTTTAGGCCCACTACCCATATGGGTCGCGGTCCTGGGCCGGTCCCGGTCCTGGACCGGCCCACTTGTCAGGCTTAACATAGGCATTACTACTAGCCCCAAAGAAAAGTATTATGTAACTTAGTATGTTATAGTTAATAATATGTGTATTGTGTAACGTATTATATATTTCGGTACGGTATCGGTATTTCGGTATTATTTTTTTAATTACCAAATATCATACCTAATACCAAAAAAATTTAAAAACTTAAACCAAATATCATACCGGATACCAAAATGTCGAATACCAAATACTAAAATTTTCGATTTCGATATAATAATTCGATATTTACCAAATTATGCACACCCTACTTGACTGACAAATAAAAGAAAATTGATGACAAAAACAGTAACAAGGAAACAAAAATACATAGTGCCTATTAGACCATCAAAATGTAGACTTGAAACTTGAAAGAATCAATGTTAGGAAAATCAAAATTATATTTATGTCCAAACACAACTCTAATTTTCAAATACCATTTTCATTTGAAATTTTTTTTCACTTTTTTTTTGAAATTTTACATTTCTTATGTCCAGACACCCACTAAGTGCACTTTTTTAAGCATAAGCTCGCAAGTGGAATTGAATGAAATGCACGTGCAAATGAAAAAAAAAATTAATATAACAACATGTCATGTAATGCATGGACAAATAACTATAAATACAAAAACAATTATATGGAAAAATGAACTGACAAAACTACAGTTAAGTGAAATATATGAAGTAAAAATTGTATAAATAGTTCAATAATCAATTTAAATTTCCTATTCAGGTTTGGTTACTGGTGTTCTTAAATTAACCTTCTATATTCCTAGTCTAGCCACTATTCTAAAGAACATGTGTTATTCCTTTTCCAGTTTTAACTATTTTTTGGTCGGAACAGTTTTATAATGAAGTACACGCGTTAGCACCTTGGTGCATGTACTGAAGCACCATCTAAATTGGCAAAGCAAACTCAGCTTTGTTGCACCTAACTTCATTACGCTTCAAGTGTGCATTAACCACACCTATATATATATATATATATATATATATATATATATATATATATATATATATATATATAGTATTAGGGTACGCACGCAATCTATATATATACTAGTCTTAGGGTACGCGCGTTGCGCGTGTACCCTACTATTAGTGAGAACAAAATTTTTAAAATTACACAAATATTATTAAATAATATGTTTTAGCTACTAAATATAAATTATAATATAGTATAAGTTCCTGAAATAATGTATGTCAATTCTATTTAGTTAACTCGATAAAAGAAGAAATTACGTCATATTTAAATCACCAAATGCCATATTTATAACTTTTTCATATGTGCTGAATAAACCGCTAGAGAGAAGCACAAGGTGTTGATGTATATTCTCTGTTATTCACAATAATATTTCAACTCTTATATAACCTTTACGCTTCTCTAAGAAAATAATTTGAAAAAGCAAGCTCGAATATTGCAAGCCTATAAGAGAAATTATTGAGTTTGATGACAATTCAAGCTTATCAAACCCATGATGGTTATAAAAGAGTCCTAATTGAAGTAGGGTTCCATTAAAAGATTGATTAATATTCATTTTTTTCTTCTAAGGTTTTACTTTAGCATGAAGATGGAGAGTAGTGGCAGAAAGCCGGGAGCCAGAAATTCAATTCCTTGTGATTTTTGGATTTGCCTCCAACTTACCGCAGTTGTGCAATTATCTGTTTTCTTAGATTAATTAGTAGAATATATTTGAGGTAAAGAAATTAATTTATAGAAGATTGTAACAATAATATCTTCATCTACTCTAAAATTAGGTACTCGAACTAGATGTATTACATTAAGTGTCTTATCATAAGAATTTTTAAAATATGATGTTTAATTAATGAGTATGGTTATGCTGAAAAATTGGAGAAATAATACTTAATCATATCTATTAGAATGAGTTTATATTTTTCACACATAATATTATATGATTGAAGAGTAAAAAGGCCATTTTTTTACTTTGGTTCAACTCACTTTTTTATTGGGGGGGGGGGGGGGGTGTAAATGCATTGAGAAAGAGGCATGAAAATTTACCTTAAATAATTTGGATATTAGCTCAAATAATATGATTGTGTGTTTTTCTTCAAAATCAATATGTATATAACAAACTATTTGATTCTACCTTAACCAAATTTTTTTTATTTTTATAAATAATGTTTTCGATGTAATAAATTATTTATTTTTTCTTCTTTGTGGTCATGATTAATATATTAGTTTTTTTTCTAAATATATTCATATTTATTATTATCAGTGTTGGTAACTTACCTCAGTAAAGCTTTCGTTGCCTTCAACTTACTCATAATCTAGTGTGGCAATATAAATAAATGTCATATCTATTTTTCGTTTTTTAGTTTTTCTTTATGTCCTCTTTGACAACTCTTGAAACCAATAGTCAAATAAAAATTAATTTTATTTTTTTTTAATTGATATTTCTAGCTTTTCTCTTTTCAATAAATGATTATCAATTTACTCTTTGAAATTTTGATTATAATACAAAGGATAAAGAATACGAAAATTGTTGTGGAGTTTCCTCCTAGGAAAACAAAACTTTCCTTATATATATATATATATATATATATATATATATATATATATATATATATATATATATATTTTATTTTTTTATTTTTTTGGGGGTACAATGGAAAGAACAACACCAGAATATGAGAATAATGACATTCACGGTATCTTCCCCTGTTTAGCAACGACGACCCAGTAAAATCCCACTAGTAGGGTCTGAGGAGGGTAGTGCGTACGCAGACCTTACCCCTACCCCGAAGGAGTAGAAAGGTTATTTCCAAAAGACCCTCGGCTCAAGAAGACAAAAGGAGACAATATCAGTACCACCACAGAGATCATAGGAAAAATAACAACATGAAAACCAGAAGATATATGCAAAGCAAAAGCGATAACCATTAAGTAGACCCGGCACTATGAGCATCTTCCCCTGTTTAAGTCTTTCAGAAAGGCGGTACTGATGCTTCTCAATGTCCATGGTTGCAAGTATATAAACAACAAAAGAAAGCAAAATATGTTAAAGCACAGGTTGTTCTGCAGTCATATATGAGACAAGTATTAAAAAACTCTAACGTATATTAATGAGTCACCAGAGGCTGTAAGGAATCAACAATGGTATACTTATTCACGCTAACACGTCTGCTACTGTAATAGGACATAATGAAAGCCAAAAAAAGAAATATATGTATGTGTGTCTATATACAAACAAGCGAAGAAACAATGGTTAGAAGTGAAACTAATCTCAATGAACAAGGAACATACAACAGGTTTTACAGAACTGCCCTAACACCACCTTTATCATCCTCAGGAATCAATACATCAAAATCACTTACAGTCCATTCAGCAGTAGCCCCTTGGCTGCTGACATATATTTCTGTACCAACATTAAGTGAAGACCACACACGCTTTGCCGGTTTGGTTCCTGGATCCTGTGTACGTAAGATTAGAAGGTATCAGTCGCCTGTCTGTATATCTAAAATAGATTATCTACAAACTGCACCAGTGATATATCTGCCATTAATCTATACATATACTCAGGGACGGAGCTAGAGTACCGAGAGCAGGTAACTTAAAGCGATTAAAATTTCGAACCCATAAACTTGAAATCCTGGCTCCGCCTCTGCATATACTCCACGGACACCTTCTCTGTGCATTCATGTGCAGCTAGGGGAGTTGCAGGACTAATTCAATTTCCAAAGCTATAAGTCCTAGACTAGAAAGGAAATTTGCTTGGTGTTAAGTCAACTCTACTAGATGCAGTTGCCCAGGAATCCAATGCACCAACTCCTGGACCATTTTAAGCAAAACTGACTTCCCCATAAAGGTAAGCAAACACGAAACTAGAGGCAGGGTTGACTAATTAGCTCACAAGTACTAAACTAAGAAAATACTAAATCTTAAACAAATTTTAAATCTGAATCAACATACTTTCTTGTTATCAAGCAATACATCTGTCACACGGCCTTGTAGTTTTCTCACTACATAGACTGAGATACTAAAAAGGAAGTAAGCTAACAGGTTTCTGAAAAATTAAGGTACAGTAGAACCGTGTTGATCATGGAAAACCTTTATGCTTGCATCTTAGATTCCTAGTTTCCCCCCGAGTCAAATTCAAAGTAGAAATTTGTTGGAGCCCAAAATAATAGGAAAATGAGCAACACAATCAATTGATTCCAGAGCACCTATGTGAAAGCATTGGAC
Organism: Nicotiana tomentosiformis; assembly: GCF_000390325.3. NCBI lineage: Eukaryota > Viridiplantae > Streptophyta > Magnoliopsida > Solanales > Solanaceae > Nicotiana > Nicotiana tomentosiformis. Next base: position 9,647,438 of record NC_090814.1, on the reverse strand, counting down.
TCGGCAACAACACCATAAAGAAAAGAAAAGGAAAAAGAACACCCCTTTCCACAAAATCCACAAACCAGATTATGCAATAATTAAGATTACCTGGTAAAAGTATAACCGATTAGATAAAGCTCCTACATCAAGCTCCCAACTCCTAGCATCCCCAATCCACCCCTCCCCTTTTTTTGAAGGATAACCGTACACAGCCCACTCAGGATGTGGCAGTATTTGCATCAATTCTTGAGCTTGAGGATTGCTGTACGGGTCACATATATCATATGGTTTCTCTAAATAATTTGCATTTCCAGGAGCACAATAGAGATGATAAGCAGAGTAAGGGAACCGAGAAGTATCATTTCTGTATATTATCTCCCCATTAGGGCTAACGTGGTAGGGTGGACAGGACACAAGGTTATCAGGACGACACCAACTTGTGGTTGCTGGATTGATAATCATCTCACTATATCTTGTCACATCTGTTAAAACATCTCCATCACACGGATCTCCATTATTTTTCCAGCAGCTTCCAATGTCGAGAAGATAAAACTGGCTATTGGAGCCTCCTCCTTGTCTAACTTCAAGTGTCAACTTTACCTTGAAGTTGGGTGACTCCGGAAGCTGCAAGGGAAAAAGAACAAAAAGAATTTTCTAAAATATGAACTTACAGCTTTTTTCCTTTCTGAAAGTGAGAAAAAACCACAGCATGAGACTGATACCCAGTCTTTAAGAGTCATCCCGTGATGATGAAACAAAATCACTATATACACTTAGTGCGCAAGTTTTATACCAGTAAAATCCTACATTTATTCATCAAAGAAAAAGAAAACGAAACAATGTGACTATACTCTTATCCGAGAAGTAAATAGGAACAACCAAGAAAAACAGGTAAGAAAGGATGTAGCTCTTAATCTCGAGGGTGAACAACAAGAATTTTCAGTTGCTTTATTTAGTAAAATTAGCACGTCCGTTTTTTTAATGAATAAATTAGCACGTCTAACGATCAAGAACATTCATAGGGAACAAGTTGTACTCACAAACCTTTCTCATGATTCCACGGCCGCTATAGTGATATCCTCCATTAAATCCTTCTGCTGCATCTGATCTAAGATACAACATAAGCCATGGATATTTGAATGATGTCGTCAATTTGTTTGAGACAATCCAACTACCTGTGCTTAAATTCTTTTGCCATGAAACTGAGAAAAAAGATTTTCCATCTACACCGGCAGTTAAATTGGCGTCAAGGTCATATGTTCCATAGAAACCTCCGATCAAAGATGCATGATTCCCGTAGACTGTCCTTGAGTAGTTATGGTAGACAAGTGGCTGATTCATGCAGCCCTCACCAAAACATGGAAAATTTCTACCAGTCACTATCTTAGAAACTTTCCGACCATTTTCAGGACAAAGAGTCGTGTTCTTGTCAAAATTTCCGTTTTTGAGCATTATCATCCAATAATACCATGGCTCAGCAAAATCATGCCCTTCACAAAGTGAGCCAAGATACCGCTCCTTTTCCGCAGCATAAAGATCAGGATTCTTGTAAACTTTATAATTCCCATCTGGAAATTTATCTCCAACTCCTAATCTATTGTCTACTTCTGTCACTTTATGGTGTACTTTACAAGTGCTCCGTTTTCGAAGAAGTGGACCGCCCGGAATATCTTGGTCACCTCACCATAAAACCAAACCCAGTAAGAGTGGTCAGATCATAAAGTTGGTCTATGCTAGCATTTACACAAGGCAATTAAGTCAATGATTCATGTAAATGAGTTCATCAAAAAATATTCCTTCCAAATCTTTCTGCTTTTTCTTCACCTTGAGAATCAGATTGTATATAACAAAAGAACTACCTTTAGAAAAGGGAAAAGAAAGGGAAGAACAGAGAAGTATAGATGCTTCAAAGAAAAATTAGACTGTTAACCTCAAACATAGTAGCAATGATGGTTAGTTTATAAGGGAAACTAAATCAGGTTCAGTTCTTTTTAACCACAGTGATGGCAACAATGAAGCTATGGCAACCAGTAATAGCTTGGGCCAGTGAATGGACAACTATGAAAGCTTCTTGAGCGCTGATGAATGACAACTTAAAGCTGCAGTACAATGCTCATCCAAATTTGAATAAAATAACATCAGACTTTGTTTTACTATAAGATGCCACAACAAGAGAAAAATTCAAATATTGGCTAGTTCTTTTCCTCATTAATTTGTGGCACTGGATTCGACCTCATGGCTCATGCAGAATAAACAGTGCGAAACAAAGAAGGGGAACGTTTTAGTCGGATATCCCCAGGAATAAATGGTCCATCTTGCTACAAATTACTGTTCCAAAGGGGAAGTATTCAAGTAACAGTCAAGATTTCTATGTATCAAGTGGTAACTACAAAAAACCCTCAATTCCATCAATTATATTCAGATATATGTCCGACAAAATCAGAAATTATTATTAAACCAACTTATAAATCAACTTATGTATCAAGCATGCTATCAATCTAGTAAATTAAGACCAACTTCTTGACGTAATACAACATCAAGCTCATACAAGTTGCTGAATAATGCTGAATGCATTTTCTTAGAGTACACAACAATAACAACAACAACGACAACAACAACAAACCTAGTGCAATCCCACAAGTGGGGTCTGGGGAGGATAGTGTGTACGCAGACCTTACCCCCACATTGAAGGTAGAGAGGTTGTTTCCGATTTTTAGAGTACACAACAAATTCAAGATTTTGTCTTTCCAACATATTCCCATGGTTTACCAGGTAATCAATCAATTAAAGACTCACACGCCCTATGCATGACATATTACTATTCTCCACCACTTCAAAGACAACACAGCAAGATCTTCCAAACAATGATTAGGACTTTTCTAATATCATATGAAACAACATCAAGATTCTTCAATCAACTCATTTTTTTCAAGAGAGTTTAGGCACTAAAAAAACTACTAATATTAATATCAAATATTAAATTATCCTATTTCCCAAATGCGAGTCCATACCTATAGATACATGCTTCCCCCTATGTTTTCAAGTTCCTTATTTCTCATGGAGATATCGGTAAATTGTCTTTTTTTGTGCGCTCTCTCGTCTAAAAACATAAATTGCCAATGACGCGACACTTTGATTCTTTTTATTGGACCAAGAACATGAAGAATCTTCGTTGATGCTCTACTACAATATGAATTATACCTCCCAGACCTAACGGTCAATGAGTGGATAAACGCTACGGGAGACTAGAGTTAAAATCCTAACAGAGACTCACAGTGGACACAGTAGCAAGTACATGATGACTACTTGATGTAGCAAGCTGATTCGGACAACCACAGTTATTAAAAAAAATTATAGAATTATATTAACTACCTCATACCCTTGGAGCAACGGTAAAGTAGTGACCTATATATCACGGGTTCGAGCCGTGATAGCAGTCACTAATGCTTGCTAGGGTAGACGGTCTATATCATACTCCTAGGGTGTGGCCCTTCCCGGACCCTACGTGAATGCGGGATGCCTTCTATTTAAAAACTTATAAACTTTTAGATAGTATGACATTTTTAGTTATCAGGTCAGCAATATGATATAGCAGTAAATAACTAAGTAGTGTAAACCTGTGAGAGAAGGAGAACAGTGAAGATCAGCACAATCAGCAAGTCTGGGGCTGCCCATAAGGGGAGCTTCATTTCCAACTTCATTGCAGAAATTCCAAGCTTCCAATGCAAATCTTGCATTTGGGTTTCTCATTCCAGGGTCACCAATTGCAGAAACATAGGAATCTTGGATAGTTAAGGACGCTGCTGCTGCATCACAAATAAGAAGGAGCAGAGTGAAAAGTAAAGTTGAATAGAAATAACCCATGTGATTCTATTGTCAAATCAAAAACAGCAAGAACCATGAATTTATTATGCTAAGTGTTGTTTCATTTTCATTTTCAGTGATTGATGATTAAGGAACAAAATAGACTTCCCTTTTGAGTCACTACTGAAAACTGATTTTACCGTCCAAGCTAAGAGTTCCATTGAAAATTCCAATTTACAGGAAAACTGTGTATTGTAAAAGATATACTATTTTACTTTATGCCCCTCAAAACTTTAATAACCACGAAGGGGAGTCTATGGCAGGGGCGGCCTCACCCTAAAAAGTGTTATATTGCTTTAGGTCCCATTAAGGGCCCCAAAATTATTATTTTTTTTATATATAATAGTATATTATTTATATAATTATTTTTTAGTATTGATAAATTTATTTTTTTATTATCATATTAATTTTTAATAACTCGATTTCTTTTAATTAATATAACTAAAATATTTTTTTATTAATCTTATTTTACTTTTTTACTTAATTATATTTCTCTATTCATTAGTTGGTCACGTAACTATATCTAATAATCTAACTTATTATTTATTTTTCTTACATAAATTATACTCTCTCTATCTCAATTTATATGAAAGTGTTTGATTGGACATGGAATTTATGAAATAAAGGAAGGCTTTTGAAACTTGTAATCTTAAATAAATCATAAAAATTTGTGGGCTAGAAATCATCTCATTAATTGTAAAAAAAAATCTAAAGTTGAATTGTTACCAAATATAGAAAGGGACTTACTAAAAAAAAAGGAGTCACTTAAGTTGGGACGAAGTAAGTATGTTTTCTGGGTTCTCCCATTTCAGTTGTGATGCAATCAACGTTAAATTCATTTAATTTTCTGTACTTTATAAAACTAAGTTCTCATTTTTTTTAATTCCACATCCTCACTTGTCTAATTTTTTAAAAAACAGTATTCATGAAATAATATTATATATATATATATATATATATATATATATATATATATATATATATATAAGGCATTCTTATTAAGGTTTTGCTTTAAGCCTCGGATGATATTGGGCCGCCCCTGGTCTATGGCTTTTATTAGGACTAGTTTTAGTGTACGTGCGTTACACGTGTTTTCTGCGCCTATCGATTAAAAAATATATGGAATATTGAATAAAAATAAATTATGTGTAATAGCAATTTATGTAGAGATAGATACAACGGTCATTTAAATGAAAAATAATACTTTATCTAAAAATACAAATGCACTGACAAAGTAAATTCTAGGGATAAATTCATGCTTAGAAGCACTTTGGCGATGCTTATCGGAAAATGCACTTTTTCCGCATCTACTACTATTCGAAAGCACCTCAAAACACCTTAACTCTCTAAAATAAGTATATTTAAAAAGGAAATATTTACCTTTGACTTCCCAAAAACTTGATCAAATAGGTTGGCTTACATATTTTGGATGTGAGCAATGTGGCAGGAATCGACCTTTTTTTAATTTGTCTAACTTAATTTAAAGTTTGATCGTCCAATTCATAGAGGCGTCAAAAAGCCACTAAACAGCCAAACCAAGTTATCTTAACGAATCCATTCTACGGGCTACCGTAGGTTCGATAACTTTGAAAAAAAAGAAAGGAGAAATTAAAACACAAACCTAAAATTTGTGAATTCTAATCAACCTAAAACTGTGTGAATCTTCTTTTATAAGATTCAAGTATCAAAGTATGTTGTGATATAACATACAATCTATTCTATCTATATAGAATAGGAGAAGCAAAGTCATATTATTGTGCCAAGTGTCAATATATAAATTAAACATGTGTCCAATTTTAGGACAAACCTCCAACTAATTTGGAGGTTCAAAAATAATTTAAATCTATCTATATAGAATAGGAGAAGCAAAGCCATATTATTGTGCCAAGTGTCAATATATAAATTAAACATGTGTCCAATTTTAGGACAAACCTTCAACTAATTTGGAGGTTCAAAAATAATTTAAAATAGAAATTTAAATATATGCTAATGCAGTTGAACTTATATGCTAATGTGTTTTGCGATTTTTTTAATTTGTTAAAAGAAGTTCAAAACGTTTAAAACTTCTTTAATTGGTTTACAGAAGTTCACAAACTTTAAAACTCCCAATTTAGTACACATCTACTTTGACTCCCACGTTTGTTGGTATAATTTTTTTAATTTGTTAAACCTGTAAATTAAAAAATAAATTACTTCAACCACGTCTGGAGTTACTCCCACGTTTGGAATTGGATAATGTGCAATATGGATAGATTTCAAAAATAAACCGGAAGAAACATATTTTTTTTTAAAATAACCACAATCATCTTCCCAAATGTGGGTATCCCAACCTAACTCCATAACTTATCCACTTTCTCCATAACTACATGACAATTTTATGCGGCTCCTTTTAATTCCTTTTCTATTCTCTTTTTGCTTTGGTCAACATACGAACTTTGCAAATATGGTTACAAAACTTCATGACATCAGACAAATTTCAAGCAACTCCATGCAATGGAATTTAAAAGTTAGAGAAGTTCGAATGTGAGAAATCCCGGATCGCTACAAACCTGAAATACCTTATTCGATAGAGTTGGTATTACCAGATGCAAAGGTAACATATTTATCATTGCTTTCACTTTTTTCTTCCTCTTCTTTGCTGCTATGGTTCATAGATTTTCCAATATGCAATTGTTTATTAGTTTCCAGCAATCCTCAAAAAGATGAAACTACCCACTTGAAGTGATTATGTGGTGTAGTCTTATTTCTATTTCTGTTTGTGAACATCTGATTGATAATTGCTTACTTATTTCATATGGACATCTTTAACTTGCGTCCTTTTGACCAATTCACGAATCAACATGATGTCGATGAGGCTGAATTATTCGGTAATTTTTCTTTTCCATTTAATTCTAATACTACGTTTATTAAAATTATGTGATTAACTTTTATATTTGTAGATATCGTTGGTCAGGTTGTGACCTATGAAACTGTTCAGACCTACAAGCAAGGAGACAACAAAAGTATCTTTATGAATATTGAACTTGAAGATGATAAGTAAGTCATTCACAAATAGAAACTATACTTTGCAGTAAAACGGATTTTTTTTATTGTACTTTTTCTGTGAAACATATAGGAGGAACAAGATTTCGGCAACCTTATGGAGTGAACTTGTGGATCAAATTCAACCTCACTTGAATGCATCTACAGCTGATCCTTTGATTGTTGTTTTTCAACTTATGAAAGCTCAAAAATATTGAGGTTTTCCAATAGTTACATTTATATTTGATAAACAGTTTCAACATAATTTATAATTTTTTTATTTTATTCATAGGTAATTACTCAGTGCGTAGCTGTTGGTATGCTTCAAAAATATAATTGAATTCAAAACTTCAATTATGACTTTTTTCCCAGTTGATTGCTTATGGACAAAGTTCAGCAATGACTAAAATATAATTTTGTCCTGCGGTGCTTACAAAATTTGAGAAAAGGGAGGGACAAGAAAAGGAGGACTTAGAGTGAAACCATGTAGTACTAAAGGTTATGTCATAGTCATACATCTGCTGCATTTTCTTATTGATAATGAGGTTGAAAGGAGACTAAAGGTACAACTTTGTAATGGTTGAGTGCTTTTACTCAGTTTAAGAATTTGTATTCAAACTTTTCATAAGGTTCTAAAGATCTGAATGTGCTTATTTTGCTCCCTATTTTCAATTTTCGCTTCTACAATTTATGGGCTGAATGTTATGCGTATTATTACTTAGCTTATAGCTAGCTGCTGCCATTGCCTATGGTCTGCACAAGAAAGCTTCTAGGTCCTTTTCTCACTAGCTGTATTATAAGGGATAAGTCTATTTTCATATGATTTGAATGTATTAATGTGTTTCCTTTTCGTCTACCGTATTTTCAAATAATATTTTCTTTTAAAATGTTATATTTTACATTCTCCGCGCAACGCGTGGGTACGGATACTAGTCTAAAAGAATACCACATACAAATGCTACAAATAGGAGTGATGTAATGAGTATTACGATATGGAATGTTATCAAATCAAGCAATTCATGAATTTAATTGTGAATACACAAAATTCCAAGTTCCTAAACTACCTCCACCCCTCCACCCACCTACAATATTTTATATATATATATATATAGACAAACTCGATAAAATTAATTTTTAAAGGGTAAAAAGGCGAATGATATTTCGATAGGAGATTCGTGCTTTTAATATAGTATAGATAGATAGATAGATAGATAGATAGATAGATTCGAATATGTCAAGCCTTCATTGGAAGATAAAAGTTAATCTATACAATTAGGATACATTACGTGTTTTACTATTTCAAACTGAGATGACTGCGGACTTTTCAGTAAAATTATTTAATGGGAAAAAATTATTTCTGCCAAGTGCCAAATTATGAGGTTGTTTAGACTATTAAGAACTTGTTTCCAGTATTAAGTAAATTAAAACTTGTACGTGTAAATATCATAATTAGATACAATTTGTATGCCCACGAGTTGTTTACATTCGTCCCTTTCTGGGAAAAATTTCTTGTGTCTTTTTAAAAAAAATTAATTTTTATTGTACTCTTTGTTTTGAATTATAGATACATCACTATGCAGAAGGTGAATTAAATCTCATTTCTTAAATAGCATAGTTCCTTCTAACTTTTAAATGTATATGAAATATTATCAAGGTATATGTGTGTTCATGAATGGTTTTTGGTATGATTTGTTGCATAGTAAGTGTGAACTGCGATAAGAAAATACTGATTTAATACACATGAATTTGCTTGCAGCAACATTTAGTTTATTATATAGCAATCTTCTTTATTTTTCTTTTTGGTTGCTAATAGACCAAAAGCACGTAGCAGAAACTGAGGAAATTTTAGGACCTTCCTTTTGACATGTATATTTTGATGGCTTAACATCTATATAAATTAAACTCAATTATTGCCTTCTTTTAATAGGCACTGGTTATAAATGTAACCCTACTTGAATAACATAGAAGTAAAGAACTAGAATAATTATAAATTTTTCAATCGTCACTCATGAGAGTCGAGATATATTATTAATTATTTTCAATGACTTATACTTTTTAAATTTTTATTTTATAATTCAAATATATTATTTATAATATTTACGTGCCTCTTTAACATTATGTAATTATTGTTATGAGGTAGCATAATGGGATTCATTCGTAAAAACCAATTAATTTCCTCATATAAAACTTAGAAAAAGTATTAATTAATTAATGAGTCCCTTATAAATATATTTTCTTTACATAACTTGATTATACTTCGTTAGACAACTATTAGGAGTAGGAGATTTGACTTCCGTAAAAATTAATTAATTTTCTTGTATAAAACTTAGAAGTATTAATTAATTAATTAATGTAAGGAAATAATAATAAAGCTTTTATAAATTAAAGATACCATGTATGTGCAAATTAGGACTCGTACAAGTTAAAATAGGAAAATATTTAGTAGTCAATATTTTAGTTGATTTCAAACACTTAAATATTAGAAAAAGAACTAAATTACTAGTTTGCCTAGTGCGAAATCTATTTTGAAAGGGTAAAAAAGACGAATGATATTTCGCTAAGGGTTTTCGTGCTTTTAGTACAGTTGCATACGTCAGCCTTCCTCAGGTCAGGAATGATATGGAATTCTCCGCTCATTTCCAATTAATAATTTAGAGATGACAGCACTTTTTGGTCCATATTTTATTTGATAAATTATGTTGATCTTTGCTATATATGATTTAATATATTTAAGCTTCAATTTCTTCAAATGTGTATATTTAGTTCTTTTATGTAAAAAAATATGTTATATTTAAATTAATTTTAGAATTATATTACCGTCAAATATGAAGTAATAATATAAAAGTTTTAACATAATATATAAGTAAATTAAATGATGAAACAGTTAATAATTCTAATAAATTTTTGAATTTCACAAGCAATGGGGTCAGATGTGTTAGAAAAATAATTTGATAACTCAAAAATAAATATTCAAACTAATGTCTACGTTCATTCTTTTGATATTATGTTAATGAGCCTTTATTATAGTAACTGAAAATTAGTTTAATTTTGAATTCAATTGGGACAAAATAAATTTGGCTATTGAATGCTGTAATAAGAGATTTGAACGTTACTTTTGGTTATAATCGTTTGACATATTGAGTAGCTGATAAATGATGAAAAATGTATATTTTTTAGTATATTTGCATATTAATTCTTATGTGAGTTGCGGGAGATTATATGGTTTTTGAAGTGAAATATGCTCATTGTGTGTTTCTTATGTATAGGAACGAGTTTGGATGCTAAATTATCAAAATATGACAATTTGACACAAAAAGGAAGAGATGGAAAGAATTGGGAGCTCGTCCAATCTCGTGCGTGGCACGAAAACGGACGTGAAAAAGGAGAAAACTGAAGGCACAAAACAGCAAAGTGAAGCGAAGGCATGGATCGCTTCGCGAACTAGAAAATTGCAAAAGCTGAGTCCGCGTTCATGGGCGCACGAAGGCAGACGCAGATTTCAGCTTTCCTATCCGAGGTTGGATTGTATTGGACGGCCCTCCACCCTACCTAGGTCATACAAATACATCCTAAAACGTTACTTTGGAGAAGGAGACACTACTTTAGGGTTACACAACACCTTTGGAGGCAAGAATACACTAGCAGCAAGAGGAAGATTCAACCATGAGTTTTTCTTATTTCATATGGACATCTTTAACTTGCGTCCTTTTGACCAATTCACGAATCAACATGATGTCGATGAGGCTGAATTATTCGGTAATTTTTCTTTTCCATTTAATTCTAATACTACGTTTATTAAAATTATGTGATTAACTTTTATATTTGTAGATATCGTTGGTCAGGTTGTGACCTATGAAACTGTTCAGACCTACAAGCAAGGAGACAACAAAAGTGTCTTTATGAATATTGAACTTGAAGATGATAAGTAAGTCATTCACAAATAGAAACTATACTTTGCAGTAAAACGGATTTTTTTTATTGTACTTTTTCTGTGAAACATATAGGAGGAACAAGATTTCGGCAACCTTATGGAGTGAACTTGTGGATCAAATTCAACCTCACTTGAATGCATCTACAGCTGATCCTTTGATTGTTGTTTTTCAACTTATGAAAGCTCAAAAATATTGAGGTTTTCCAATAGTTACATTTATATTTGATAAACAGTTTCAACATAATTTATAATTTTTTTATTTTATTCATAGGTAATTACTCAGTGCGTAGCTGTTGGTATGCTTCAAAAATATAATTGAATTCAAAACTTCAATTATGACTTTTTTCCCAGTTGATTGCTTATGGACAAAGTTCAGCAATGACTAAAATATAATTTTGTCCTGCGGTGCTTACAAAATTTGAGAAAAGGGAGGGACAAGAAAAGGAGGACTTAGAGTGAAACCATGTAGTACTAAAGGTTATGTCATAGTCATACATCTGCTGCATTTTCTTATTGATAATGAGGTTGAAAGGAGACTAAAGGTACAACTTTGTAATGGTTGAGTGCTTTTACTCAGTTTAAGAATTTGTATTCAAACTTTTCATAAGGTTCTAAAGATCTGAATGTGCTTATTTTGCTCCCTATTTTCAATTTTCGCTTCTACAATTTATGGGCTGAATGTTATGCGTATTATTACTTAGCTTATAGCTAGCTGCTGCCATTGCCTATGGTCTGCACAAGAAAGCTTCTAGGTCCTTTTCTCACTAGCTGTATTATAAGGGATAAGTCTATTTTCATATGATTTGAATGTATTAATGTGTTTCCTTTTCGTCTACCGTATTTTCAAATAATATTTTCTTTTAAAATGTTATATTTTACATTCTCCGCGCAACGCGTGGGTACGGATACTAGTCTAAAAGAATACCACATACAAATGCTACAAATAGGAGTGATGTAATGAGTATTACGATATGGAATGTTATCAAATCAAGCAATTCATGAATTTAATTGTGAATACACAAAATTCCAAGTTCCTAAACTACCTCCACCCCTCCACCCACCTACAATATTTTATATATATATATATATAGACAAACTCGATAAAATTAATTTTTAAAGGGTAAAAAGGCGAATGATATTTCGATAGGAGATTCGTGCTTTTAATATAGTATAGATAGATAGATAGATAGATAGATAGATAGATTCGAATATGTCAAGCCTTCATTGGAAGATAAAAGTTAATCTATACAATTAGGATACATTACGTGTTTTACTATTTCAAACTGAGATGACTGCGGACTTTTCAGTAAAATTATTTAATGGGAAAAAATTATTTCTGCCAAGTGCCAAATTATGAGGTTGTTTAGACTATTAAGAACTTGTTTCCAGTATTAAGTAAATTAAAACTTGTACGTGTAAATATCATAATTAGATACAATTTGTATGCCCACGAGTTGTTTACATTCGTCCCTTTCTGGGAAAAATTTCTTGTGTCTTTTTAAAAAAAATTAATTTTTATTGTACTCTTTGTTTTGAATTATAGATACATCACTATGCAGAAGGTGAATTAAATCTCATTTCTTAAATAGCATAGTTCCTTCTAACTTTTAAATGTATATGAAATATTATCAAGGTATATGTGTGTTCATGAATGGTTTTTGGTATGATTTGTTGCATAGTAAGTGTGAACTGCGATAAGAAAATACTGATTTAATACACATGAATTTGCTTGCAGCAACATTTAGTTTATTATATAGCAATCTTCTTTATTTTTCTTTTTGGTTGCTAATAGACCAAAAGCACGTAGCAGAAACTGAGGAAATTTTAGGACCTTCCTTTTGACATGTATATTTTGATGGCTTAACATCTATATAAATTAAACTCAATTATTGCCTTCTTTTAATAGGCACTGGTTATAAATGTAACCCTACTTGAATAACATAGAAGTAAAGAACTAGAATAATTATAAATTTTTCAATCGTCACTCATGAGAGTCGAGATATATTATTAATTATTTTCAATGACTTATACTTTTTAAATTTTTATTTTATAATTCAAATATATTATTTATAATATTTACGTGCCTCTTTAACATTATGTAATTATTGTTATGAGGTAGCATAATGGGATTCATTCGTAAAAACCAATTAATTTCCTCATATAAAACTTAGAAAAAGTATTAATTAATTAATGAGTCCCTTATAAATATATTTTCTTTACATAACTTGATTATACTTCGTTAGACAACTATTAGGAGTAGGAGATTTGACTTCCGTAAAAATTAATTAATTTTCTTGTATAAAACTTAGAAGTATTAATTAATTAATTAATGTAAGGAAATAATAATAAAGCTTTTATAAATTAAAGATACCATGTATGTGCAAATTAGGACTCGTACAAGTTAAAATAGGAAAATATTTAGTAGTCAATATTTTAGTTGATTTCAAACACTTAAATATTAGAAAAAGAACTAAATTACTAGTTTGCCTAGTGCGAAATCTATTTTGAAAGGGTAAAAAAGACGAATGATATTTCGCTAAGGGTTTTCGTGCTTTTAGTACAGTTGCATACGTCAGCCTTCCTCAGGTCAGGAATGATATGGAATTCTCCGCTCATTTCCAATTAATAATTTAGAGATGACAGCACTTTTTGGTCCATATTTTATTTGATAAATTATGTTGATCTTTGCTATATATGATTTAATATATTTAAGCTTCAATTTCTTCAAATGTGTATATTTAGTTCTTTTATGTAAAAAAATATGTTATATTTAAATTAATTTTAGAATTATATTACCGTCAAATATGAAGTAATAATATAAAAGTTTTAACATAATATATAAGTAAATTAAATGATGAAACAGTTAATAATTCTAATAAATTTTTGAATTTCACAAGCAATGGGGTCAGATGTGTTAGAAAAATAATTTGATAACTCAAAAATAAATATTCAAACTAATGTCTACGTTCATTCTTTTGATATTATGTTAATGAGCCTTTATTATAGTAACTGAAAATTAGTTTAATTTTGAATTCAATTGGGACAAAATAAATTTGGCTATTGAATGCTGTAATAAGAGATTTGAACGTTACTTTTGGTTATAATCGTTTGACATATTGAGTAGCTGATAAATGATGAAAAATGTATATTTTTTAGTATATTTGCATATTAATTCTTATGTGAGTTGCGGGAGATTATATGGTTTTTGAAGTGAAATATGCTCATTGTGTGTTTCTTATGTATAGGAACGAGTTTGGATGCTAAATTATCAAAATATGACAATTTGACACAAAAAGGAAGAGATGGAAAGAATTGGGAGCTCGTCCAATCTCGTGCGTGGCACGAAAACGGACGTGAAAAAGGAGAAAACTGAAGGCACAAAACAGCAAAGTGAAGCGAAGGCATGGATCGCTTCGCGAACTAGAAAATTGCAAAAGCTGAGTCCGCGTTCATGGGCGCACGAAGGCAGACGCAGATTTCAGCTTTCCTATCCGAGGTTGGATTGTATTGGACGGCCCTCCACCCTACCTAGGTCATACAAATACATCCTAAAACGTTACTTTGGAGAAGGAGACACTACTTTAGGGTTACACAACACCTTTGGAGGCAAGAATACACTAGCAGCAAGAGGAAGATTCAACCATGAGTTTTTCTTATTTCATATGGACATCTTTAACTTGCGTCCTTTTGACCAATTCACGAATCAACATGATGTCGATGAGGCTGAATTATTCGGTAATTTTTCTTTTCCATTTAATTCTAATACTACGTTTATTAAAATTATGTGATTAACTTTTATATTTGTAGATATCGTTAGTCAGGTTGTGACCTATGAAACTGTTCAGACCTACAAGCAAGGAGACAACAAAAGTGTCTTTATGAATATTGAACTTGAAGATGATAAGTAAGTCATTCACAAATAGAAACTATACTTTGCAGTAAAACGGATTTTTTTTATTGTACTTTTTCTGTGAAACATATAGGAGGAACAAGATTTCGGCAACCTTATGGAGTGAACTTGTGGATCAAATTCAACCTCACTTGAATGCATCTACAGCTGATCCTTTGATTGTTGTTTTTCAACTTATGAAAGCTCAAAAATATTGAGGTTTTCCAATAGTTACATTTATATTTGATAAACAGTTTCAACATAATTTATAATTTTTTTATTTTATTCATAGGTAATTACTCAGTGCGTAGCTGTTGGTATGCTTCAAAAATATAATTGAATTCAAAACTTCAATTATGACTTTTTTCCCAGTTGATTGCTTATGGACAAAGTTCAGCAATGACTAAAATATAATTTTGTCCTGCGGTGCTTACAAAATTTGAGAAAAGGGAGGGACAAGAAAAGGAGGACTTAGAGTGAAACCATGTAGTACTAAAGGTTATGTCATAGTCATACATCTGCTGCATTTTCTTATTGATAATGAGGTTGAAAGGAGACTAAAGGTACAACTTTGTAATGGTTGAGTGCTTTTACTCAGTTTAAGAATTTGTATTCAAACTTTTCATAAGGTTCTAAAGATCTGAATGTGCTTATTTTGCTCCCTATTTTCAATTTTCGCTTCTACAATTTATGGGCTGAATGTTATGCGTATTATTACTTAGCTTATAGCTAGCTGCTGCCATTGCCTATGGTCTGCACAAGAAAGCTTCTAGGTCCTTTTCTCACTAGCTGTATTATAAGGGATAAGTCTATTTCCATATGATTTGAATGTATTAATGTGTTTCCTTTTCGTCTACCGTATTTTCAAATAATATTTTCTTTTAAAATGTTATATTTTACATTCTCCGCGCAACGCGTGGGTACGGATACTAGTCTAAAAGAATACCACATACAAATGCTACAAATAGGAGTGATGTAATGAGTATTACGATATGGAATGTTATCAAATCAAGCAATTCATGAATTTAATTGTGAATACACAAAATTCCAAGTTCCTAAACTACCTCCACCCCTCCACCCACCTACAATATTTTATATATATATATATATATAGACAAACTCGATAAAATTAATTTTTAAAGGGTAAAAAGGCGAATGATATTTCGATAGGAGATTCGTGCTTTTAATATAGTATAGATAGATAGATAGATAGATAGATAGATAGATTCGAATATGTCAAGCCTTCATTGGAAGATAAAAGTTAATCTATACAATTAGGATACATTACGTGTTTTACTATTTCAAACTGAGATGACTGCGGACTTTTCAGTAAAATTATTTAATGGGAAAAAATTATTTCTGCCAAGTGCCAAATTATGAGGTTGTTTAGACTATTAAGAACTTGTTTCCAGTATTAAGTAAATTAAAACTTGTACGTGTAAATATCATAATTAGATACAATTTGTATGCCCACGAGTTGTTTACATTCGTCCCTTTCTGGGAAAAATTTCTTGTGTCTTTTTAAAAAAAATTAATTTTTATTGTACTCTTTGTTTTGAATTATAGATACATCACTATGCAGAAGGTGAATTAAATCTCATTTCTTAAATAGCATAGTTCCTTCTAACTTTTAAATGTATATGAAATATTATCAAGGTATATGTGTGTTCATGAATGGTTTTTGGTATGATTTGTTGCATAGTAAGTGTGAACTGCGATAAGAAAATACTGATTTAATACACATGAATTTGCTTGCAGCAACATTTAGTTTATTATATAGCAATCTTCTTTATTTTTCTTTTTGGTTGCTAATAGACCAAAAGCACGTAGCAGAAACTGAGGAAATTTTAGGACCTTCCTTTTGACATGTATATTTTGATGGCTTAACATCTATATAAATTAAACTCAATTATTGCCTTCTTTTAATAGGCACTGGTTATAAATGTAACCCTACTTGAATAACATAGAAGTAAAGAACTAGAATAATTATAAATTTTTCAATCGTCACTCATGAGAGTCGAGATATATTATTAATTATTTTCAATGACTTATACTTTTTAAATTTTTATTTTATAATTCAAATATATTATTTATAATATTTACGTGCCTCTTTAACATTATGTAATTATTGTTATGAGGTAGCATAATGGGATTCATTCGTAAAAACCAATTAATTTCCTCATATAAAACTTAGAAAAAGTATTAATTAATTAATGAGTCCCTTATAAATATATTTTCTTTACATAACTTGATTATACTTCGTTAGACAACTATTAGGAGTAGGAGATTTGACTTCCGTAAAAATTAATTAATTTTCTTGTATAAAACTTAGAAGTATTAATTAATTAATTAATGTAAGGAAATAATAATAAAGCTTTTATAAATTAAAGATACCATGTATGTGCAAATTAGGACTCGTACAAGTTAAAATAGGAAAATATTTAGTAGTCAATATTTTAGTTGATTTCAAACACTTAAATATTAGAAAAAGAACTAAATTACTAGTTTGCCTAGTGCGAAATCTATTTTGAAAGGGTAAAAAAGACGAATGATATTTCGCTAAGGGTTTTCGTGCTTTTAGTACAGTTGCATACGTCAGCCTTCCTCAGGTCAGGAATGATATGGAATTCTCCGCTCATTTCCAATTAATAATTTAGAGATGACAGCACTTTTTGGTCCATATTTTATTTGATAAATTATGTTGATCTTTGCTATATATGATTTAATATATTTAAGCTTCAATTTCTTCAAATGTGTATATTTAGTTCTTTTATGTAAAAAAATATGTTATATTTAAATTAATTTTAGAATTATATTACCGTCAAATATGAAGTAATAATATAAAAGTTTTAACATAATATATAAGTAAATTAAATGATGAAACAGTTAATAATTCTAATAAATTTTTGAATTTCACAAGCAATGGGGTCAGATGTGTTAGAAAAATAATTTGATAACTCAAAAATAAATATTCAAACTAATGTCTACGTTCATTCTTTTGATATTATGTTAATGAGCCTTTATTATAGTAACTGAAAATTAGTTTAATTTTGAATTCAATTGGGACAAAATAAATTTGGCTATTGAATGCTGTAATAAGAGATTTGAACGTTACTTTTGGTTATAATCGTTTGACATATTGAGTAGCTGATAAATGATGAAAAATGTATATTTTTTAGTATATTTGCATATTAATTCTTATGTGAGTTGCGGGAGATTATATGGTTTTTGAAGTGAAATATGCTCATTGTGTGTTTCTTATGTATAGGAACGAGTTTGGATGCTAAATTATCAAAATATGACAATTTGACACAAAAAGGAAGAGATGGAAAGAATTGGGAGCTCGTCCAATCTCGTGCGTGGCACGAAAACGGACGTGAAAAAGGAGAAAACTGAAGGCACAAAACAGCAAAGTGAAGCGAAGGCATGGATCGCTTCGCGAACTAGAAAATTGCAAAAGCTGAGTCCGCGTTCATGGGCGCACGAAGGCAGACGCAGATTTCAGCTTTCCTATCCGAGGTTGGATTGTATTGGACGGCCCTCCACCCTACCTAGGTCATACAAATACATCCTAAAACGTTACTTTGGAGAAGGAGACACTACTTTAGGGTTACACAACACCTTTGGAGGCAAGAATACACTAGCAGCAAGAGGAAGATTCAACCATGAGTTTTTCTTATTTCATATGGACATCTTTAACTTGCGTCCTTTTGACCAATTCACGAATCAACATGATGTCGATGAGGCTGAATTATTCGGTAATTTTTCTTTTCCATTTAATTCTAATACTACGTTTATTAAAATTATGTGATTAACTTTTATATTTGTAGATATCGTTGGTCAGGTTGTGACCTATGAAACTGTTCAGACCTACAAGCAAGGAGACAACAAAAGTGTCTTTATGAATATTGAACTTGAAGATGATAAGTAAGTCATTCACAAATAGAAACTATACTTTGCAGTAAAACGGATTTTTTTTATTGTACTTTTTCTGTGAAACATATAGGAGGAACAAGATTTCGGCAACCTTATGGAGTGAACTTGTGGATCAAATTCAACCTCACTTGAATGCATCTACAGCTGATCCTTTGATTGTTGTTTTTCAACTTATGAAAGCTCAAAAATATTGAGGTTTTCCAATAGTTACATTTATATTTGATAAACAGTTTCAACATAATTTATAATTTTTTTATTTTATTCATAGGTAATTACTCAGTGCGTAGCTGTTGGTATGCTTCAAAAATATAATTGAATTCAAAACTTCAATTATGACTTTTTTCCCAGTTGATTGCTTATGGACAAAGTTCAGCAATGACTAAAATATAATTTTGTCCTGCGGTGCTTACAAAATTTGAGAAAAGGGAGGGACAAGAAAAGGAGGACTTAGAGTGAAACCATGTAGTACTAAAGGTTATGTCATAGTCATACATCTGCTGCATTTTCTTATTGATAATGAGGTTGAAAGGAGACTAAAGGTACAACTTTGTAATGGTTGAGTGCTTTTACTCAGTTTAAGAATTTGTATTCAAACTTTTCATAAGGTTCTAAAGATCTGAATGTGCTTATTTTGCTCCCTATTTTCAATTTTCGCTTCTACAATTTATGGGCTGAATGTTATGCGTATTATTACTTAGCTTATAGCTAGCTGCTGCCATTGCCTATGGTCTGCACAAGAAAGCTTCTAGGTCCTTTTCTCACTAGCTGTATTATAAGGGATAAGTCTATTTTCATATGATTTGAATGTATTAATGTGTTTCCTTTTCGTCTACCGTATTTTCAAATAATATTTTCTTTTAAAATGTTATATTTTACATTCTCCGCGCAACGCGTGGGTACGGATACTAGTCTAAAAGAATACCACATACAAATGCTACAAATAGGAGTGATGTAATGAGTATTACGATATGGAATGTTATCAAATCAAGCAATTCATGAATTTAATTGTGAATACACAAAATTCCAAGTTCCTAAACTACCTCCACCCCTCCACCCACCTACAATATTTTATATATATATATATATAGACAAACTCGATAAAATTAATTTTTAAAGGGTAAAAAGGCGAATGATATTTCGATAGGAGATTCGTGCTTTTAATATAGTATAGATAGATAGATAGATAGATAGATAGATAGATTCGAATATGTCAAGCCTTCATTGGAAGATAAAAGTTAATCTATACAATTAGGATACATTACGTGTTTTACTATTTCAAACTGAGATGACTGCGGACTTTTCAGTAAAATTATTTAATGGGAAAAAATTATTTCTGCCAAGTGCCAAATTATGAGGTTGTTTAGACTATTAAGAACTTGTTTCCAGTATTAAGTAAATTAAAACTTGTACGTGTAAATATCATAATTAGATACAATTTGTATGCCCACGAGTTGTTTACATTCGTCCCTTTCTGGGAAAAATTTCTTGTGTCTTTTTAAAAAAAATTAATTTTTATTGTACTCTTTGTTTTGAATTATAGATACATCACTATGCAGAAGGTGAATTAAATCTCATTTCTTAAATAGCATAGTTCCTTCTAACTTTTAAATGTATATGAAATATTATCAAGGTATATGTGTGTTCATGAATGGTTTTTGGTATGATTTGTTGCATAGTAAGTGTGAACTGCGATAAGAAAATACTGATTTAATACACATGAATTTGCTTGCAGCAACATTTAGTTTATTATATAGCAATCTTCTTTATTTTTCTTTTTGGTTGCTAATAGACCAAAAGCACGTAGCAGAAACTGAGGAAATTTTAGGACCTTCCTTTTGACATGTATATTTTGATGGCTTAACATCTATATAAATTAAACTCAATTATTGCCTTCTTTTAATAGGCACTGGTTATAAATGTAACCCTACTTGAATAACATAGAAGTAAAGAACTAGAATAATTATAAATTTTTCAATCGTCACTCATGAGAGTCGAGATATATTATTAATTATTTTCAATGACTTATACTTTTTAAATTTTTATTTTATAATTCAAATATATTATTTATAATATTTACGTGCCTCTTTAACATTATGTAATTATTGTTATGAGGTAGCATAATGGGATTCATTCGTAAAAACCAATTAATTTCCTCATATAAAACTTAGAAAAAGTATTAATTAATTAATGAGTCCCTTATAAATATATTTTCTTTACATAACTTGATTATACTTCGTTAGACAACTATTAGGAGTAGGAGATTTGACTTCCGTAAAAATTAATTAATTTTCTTGTATAAAACTTAGAAGTATTAATTAATTAATTAATGTAAGGAAATAATAATAAAGCTTTTATAAATTAAAGATACCATGTATGTGCAAATTAGGACTCGTACAAGTTAAAATAGGAAAATATTTAGTAGTCAATATTTTAGTTGATTTCAAACACTTAAATATTAGAAAAAGAACTAAATTACTAGTTTGCCTAGTGCGAAATCTATTTTGAAAGGGTAAAAAAGACGAATGATATTTCGCTAAGGGTTTTCGTGCTTTTAGTACAGTTGCATACGTCAGCCTTCCTCAGGTCAGGAATGATATGGAATTCTCCGCTCATTTCCAATTAATAATTTAGAGATGACAGCACTTTTTGGTCCATATTTTATTTGATAAATTATGTTGATCTTTGCTATATATGATTTAATATATTTAAGCTTCAATTTCTTCAAATGTGTATATTTAGTTCTTTTATGTAAAAAAATATGTTATATTTAAATTAATTTTAGAATTATATTACCGTCAAATATGAAGTAATAATATAAAAGTTTTAACATAATATATAAGTAAATTAAATGATGAAACAGTTAATAATTCTAATAAATTTTTGAATTTCACAAGCAATGGGGTCAGATGTGTTAGAAAAATAATTTGATAACTCAAAAATAAATATTCAAACTAATGTCTACGTTCATTCTTTTGATATTATGTTAATGAGCCTTTATTATAGTAACTGAAAATTAGTTTAATTTTGAATTCAATTGGGACAAAATAAATTTGGCTATTGAATGCTGTAATAAGAGATTTGAACGTTACTTTTGGTTATAATCGTTTGACATATTGAGTAGCTGATAAATGATGAAAAATGTATATTTTTTAGTATATTTGCATATTAATTCTTATGTGAGTTGCGGGAGATTATATGGTTTTTGAAGTGAAATATGCTCATTGTGTGTTTCTTATGTATAGGAACGAGTTTGGATGCTAAATTATCAAAATATGACAATTTGACACAAAAAGGAAGAGATGGAAAGAATTGGGAGCTCGTCCAATCTCGTGCGTGGCACGAAAACGGACGTGAAAAAGGAGAAAACTGAAGGCACAAAACAGCAAAGTGAAGCGAAGGCATGGATCGCTTCGCGAACTAGAAAATTGCAAAAGCTGAGTCCGCGTTCATGGGCGCACGAAGGCAGACGCAGATTTCAGCTTTCCTATCCGAGGTTGGATTGTATTGGACGGCCCTCCACCCTACCTAGGTCATACAAATACATCCTAAAACGTTACTTTGGAGAAGGAGACACTACTTTAGGGTTACACAACACCTTTGGAGGCAAGAATACACTAGCAGCAAGAGGAAGATTCAACCATGAGTTTTTTCTTTCTTCTTCGTATTTTCTATTGTTGGTTATGAATTTTAGTATTATATTTTCACATACTACTATGAGTAGCTAATTTATTATGTAGGGTTTTGATGGAATCTTTTAGAGGATGAATTCTTGTTAAGTTTAAATATAATTTAGCCTTTGAATTTCTTTACTTGTTCAACTACGTGCTTATTTCTGTTGATTGAATAGCCATCAATAGACTGTGCCTATTTATTATGTATTACTTGGGAAAGGGTACATATTTAGGTAGTTGTTGAACAACGTCACTCCTAACTTATATGAGGAATCAATACGACATGTTTAAAAGTGGGTTTAGGAATAACAAAGCCT
Organism: Nicotiana tomentosiformis; assembly: GCF_000390325.3. Classification (NCBI taxonomy): domain Eukaryota; kingdom Viridiplantae; phylum Streptophyta; class Magnoliopsida; order Solanales; family Solanaceae; genus Nicotiana; species Nicotiana tomentosiformis. Next base: position 9,624,827 of record NC_090814.1, on the reverse strand, counting down.
TGACGTAGTCATAGACTCATAATGAGCAGTAAGATTGTGCCAACTAGCGTAGTTCGGGAGAATATGCCTAGTAAATTATTGTAGTTGCTCGGGATAAATTATGACATCTGAAGTGCTCATGATCAGTAGAGAATAATTAAGCGAAATTATAGGAGACGTAGCAGGGAGGATTCCGACAATTGAAAAATTACAACTCTAGACCTCCTTAATCTTGTCTCCAACCATTAGTATCTTTAGTTGTTAATTTACTATTTTAATTTGTTAGTTAATTAGTTAGACATAAGAATCTTAATATTTATAACTTAGGAATTGTTCAAGCTTGTCGTCTTGGTAATAGTGAATAGTTGTAGCTAAACCTTAGTTCTCTATAGGATTCGACTCCAAACTCTTAGACCGGATTATATTTGCAGCGACCGCTTATCCTTTTTAGGACTAGTGTTGGACATGATCAAATTTTGGCGCCGTTGCCGGAGAACTAACGATGTAGTTGTAGGTGTACATATTGCTAGGTTTCAAGTTTGAACTTTTATTTTATTTTCTAGTATTTGATTTATTTTTATTTTTGCTTTACTTGTTGATTTGAGAAACATGGCATCTTGGAATTATGAGAGTTTTAATGTTGGTACTTCTACTTTTGATATTCCTTATGCATATTGTGGAGAAAATCACCCATAAAAAAATTATCAAAATATTCCCGAGAGCGAGTTATGTACACCAACGCAATCTTATGTGTGGAATATGTGTGATATGTGTGGTGGTCAAGAGGGTCACTTTCATGGTTGTGCTTATATTTTTCATCCTCCTCCAACCCCTTACTATGATGGTTTTACTTTTTCTTGTGAGGTTAACAGGAACAAAGAACCCGGGGATGATAACCTGAAAGATATCAAGGATATGCTAAGGTGCCTTGTGAAAAATAATAATGAGACATATCTGCGGATACAAAGGCAAGATGCAACTATTCGTAACTTGGAGGCACAAGTGAGTTAACTAGTTGAAGCTTTTAATGCTCAACATGTTAATATTATGGACAATAGTCAGGAGCAGTGTGTATTAGAGATAGAAATTGAGGTGCCAATGGAGGGGTCCAAAGTAGAACACCAACAATCTATCCAACTAGAATTTGAGGATGTCGATGTTGAAAAAGTAATACTAGAGTCAACCAAGGACATTGAGGATACAAATTTAGTTGACTCTAGTGTGATTGGTGTTGAGGATGTCAAAAATCTTGAAGTTCATGTATTTGAGCGTGTTGGACCTCATTCCAAACACTTCTCTACATTATGTTCGAATGGTGAAATGAAAATTGATCCGTATGAGCATAAAAATGAGTCAAGGGAAGAGCTAAACGAGCCTTATATTTTGAAATTTGATATATAAGAGCCAAAACTGCTAAGGGCATTCCATCTAGCGTAAGCATCTGGATAATCTGGAATGCGACATGGCATACCTGAAAGCCCTAAGAAATGCATAGGAAAGAAGGTCATATTAACCCCGAAAAACGTGATCCAAAAATGGGTTTGACCTAAAGTTTCAGGGGATGTCCGACTAAAGATTTTACCTACCCAATAGTGAAATCCTGCAAATAAAGCAAAAACGCAAGCGTGCTACTGACTCGATGGACAAACTCAAGGAACTGTTTTGATCGTATGTCGTCCAGCTTTGTTGGTGTTGTGGGTGTCAGTCTTCTAATGTCAGCTCTCTAGTAGGCCAATCGATCTCTGCTTGATTGGTTGTAACTACATGATCGATCTGACGAAGATTCCCATGTAGATCTATGAAACATTTTTAAGGCCGTGTAGGCAAGGTGACACTCCTCGATCGAGAGCCAAAAAGTTCATGAGAATTTGTTTAATTTTTGGCTCGCAAGAATTTGCACCGCCCCAGGAGCATAATCATAAACTTGAAGCAAAACTTGGGGTTCAATTCATATGCTCAAAGTAAAATCAAAAAGTGATTCGCGTCGTGCCGCGACGTTAAATCAAGTGCTTGTTGGGAGGCAACCCAGCTTTAATGCTTTCTTTTATTTTTAATTCTTTTTTATTATTATTTTATTGTATTATTTTTGTAGTGTTATTTTTTATTTTCTAGAGCATGGGAAGCAAAGCCATTAGAAGAAAGCAAAAGCAAGTGAGATGGTTATGACTAAGTGTGGGGTGCCCGCACAAAGAACCAAGTCTGGGAGAAGTCTGAGTACCCCATAAGCTGTTAATGCTTTGGCCTTTGGCCTACCAGGGAGTTTCTTTTACCCTATTGTATTTATGGGTGTACATTGGGGATAATACAAAATTTTAAGTGTGGGGTGAAGAGACTGTTTGGGTGATTTTCTATGCTATTTTAGTTGTATTATTTTATTTGTATTGAAAAAATCAAAAACCAAATAAATAAATAAAAAATAGGTAGAAATAATATCTCTTGGTTTTTCTTATGGCCACGGTTCTTTTTCAAGGGATGACTCTTTGAACTGGGTAGCAGTTTGTTTTTTCTTGTAGGTAGAATTCTCAAAAAGTTTTGGACTTTTCCCGATGATGGACCTCCTAGACAGTTTTTTTGAGGGTTTAAAGTCCAAAGAAAAATACAAAAAAAAAGTCCATTATTTTTTTTTCTTTTTGAACTGATAATGGAATGGGAAGAACTTGAGTATCTATGCTTTTTGACATGTTTTATGTTTGGGCTTAGAGCTAGAGTATTTGTGCTGAGTACTTTCTTCTTGAGTCTTGTGACTATATGCCTTGAGAGTATATGTGACTTATTTTGACACTTGGGCTCATCTTTTGACTCCTATTATGTATATCCTATGTGATTGAATTATATTATGACTGTGCTAGTTGCTTTAACTTGAGAGTCGGGTCTGAGCCGTCCTGAATAAGTCATGTGCATTGTGTGAGGTGAGATTTTGGTTGTACTCTGTGTCATCCCTTGTTAGTCTAGAACTTTTCCCGTATGTGACTCGAAGCGAAATAATTAAGTCTTGTGAGTTTAGGAAATGATATAGGCGTTTCTTTGATTGACCCTTCAGTCTATTTGCCTACCAGTGATAAATATTATCCTTTGTTAGCCCGTTTGAGCCTGTAAGCCTTTTCTTTGGTACCCACATTACAAGACGGATACCTTGTGTTCTTATTAAATCCTGTTGAACCTTTACCTCCGAAAGCAATTAAGTCACTAGAAGTGAATGAAAAGAGATTGGGTAGTTTTTTAGTAGAACCATAGAAAGGCCAAAAGGTGCATGTATGAATGGAGAGAGCTACTAGGTGGAAATACCAATTTATGAAGGATGTTGAAAAGATTTTGAACCCAAAAAAAAAAATCCCTCTTATTCACTTTGATATGTGCTAGTGCTTATGTTGATGTGCTTAAAGTCAATGGGCTACGTTATTTACGGTGTCGTAGTAATATGTTGAGTGATCATGAAGAGGATGTGCTTAAAAGTTAAAGTGTATTGTATTAAAAGTATTTAGGAGGGTTAGTCACTATTACCCATATATATCCTACCCGTCCATTAGCATACATTATAACCCATGAAGACTAAATTGATCCTAGACTTTGCGAGTTTAAATTAGTAGAGACTTAAATTACGGGCAAGCCTATGGTATGAGCTTTGGGGGCACATGAGTTTCTTTGCGAGAGTGAGTGAATTCTTTCATTCTGTGAGTCGTTAAATTATATTTGAATTCATATTTGAGTGTGCGAACTGATTACTCTCTTTGTTTTGTTGGTGAGGGCACATGCTTTACAATGGATTGGTAAGGAACTCGTATCTTTAGTTTGCACAAGAAGCGAGTCATAAAGAGGAATGTAGTAGAGTCAATTTTTGAGACTAGGATGTTAGAAGAGTCACACAAATATTTTAAATAGTCTTGAAATTGGTCTAAAAATGAGGAAAGTATGAAGAGTCCTTATGTCGGGTTCTAAGCATTGATATAAACAATTGTCATTGGTGTGATGCTTGAGTATGTTTTGAAATGTATTTCTTGTCGATGTGCTTAATTTCAAGTTGCTCGAGGACGAACAAGAGTTTAAGTGTGGGGTGGTGATAAATGATGAAAAATACATATTTTTGAGTATATTTGCATATTAATTCTTGTGTGAGTCGCAGGAGATTACATGATTTTTGAAGTGAAATATGCTCATTATGTGTTTATTATATGTAGGAACGAGTTTGGATGCTAAATGATCAAAATATGACAATTTGACACAAAAAGGAAGAGATGGAAAGAATTGGGAGCTCGTCCAATCTCGTGCGTGGCAAGAAAACGGGCGCGAAAAAGGAGAAAACTGAAGGCACAAAATAGAGAAGTGAAGCGAAGGCACGGATCGCTTTGCGAACTGAAAAATTTCAAAGCTGAGTCCGCGTCCATGGGCGCGCGAAGGCAGACGCGGATTCCAGCTTTTCTATCTGAGATTGGGTTGTATTGAACGGCCCTCCACCCTACCTAGGTCATATAAATACATCCTAAAACATAACTTTGGAGGAGGAGACACTACTTTAGGGTTACACAACACCTTTGGAGGAGAGAATACACTAGCAGCAAGAGGAAGATTCAACCATGAGTTTTTCCTTTCTTCTTCGTGTTTTCTATTGTTGGTTATGAATTTTAGTATTATATTATCACATACTACTATGAGATAATTTATTATTTAGGGTTTTGATGGAATCTTTTGGAGGATGAATTCTTATTAAGTTTAAATATAATTTAGCCTTTGAATTTCTTTACTTGTTCAACTACGTGCTTATTTCTGTTGATTGAATGGCCATCAATAGATTGTGCCTATTTATTATGTATTGCTTGGTAAAGGGTACATATTTAGGTAGTTGTTGAACAAAGTCACTCCTAACTTATATGAGGAATCAATACGACGGGTTAAAAGGTGGGTTTAGGAATAACAAAGCTTTGATGTGGTCATAGTGAGCGGTAAGATTCTGCCAGCTAACGTAGTTTGGGAGAATATGCTTAGTAAATTATTGTAGTTACTTGGGAGAGAATTACGACACCTGAAGTGCTCATGATCAGTAGAGAATAATTAGGCGAAATTATAGGAGACGTAGCGGGAAGGATTCCGACAATTGAAGAAATCATAACTCTAGACCTCCTTAATCTTGTCTCCAACCCTTAGTATCTTTAGTTGTTAATTTATTATTTTAATTTGTTAGTTAATTAGTTAGACATAAAAATCTTAATATTTATAACTTAGGAATTGTTCAAGCTTGTCGTCTTGGTAATAGTGAACAGTTGTAGTTAAATCTTAGTTTTCTGTGGGATTCGACTCCGGACTCTTAGACCGGATTATAAATGCAGCGACCGCTTATCCTTTTTAGGACTAGAGCTGGCGTGATCAGTAGCCTAAATCTTAATGGCTATATAGCTTCTTAACGTCTATTACATTTAGCCTTAATGACTTCAAATTTTATCAGATGTCCATATTAGTTGTCACGCCCCATCCCCGGGAAGCGCGACCGGCGCTCAACCGAGTGAATCCGGCCGAGCAAGCATGTTAGATACTTTCTACCCAATTGACCCATGATCAAGAAAAGGCGTAATTTCATTAATTATACAGTAGGAATCTCATTCATACAATCCTAAATTATTTTATTAGTCATTGTGCCTTTAAGTCTCAAAATACATATTTCTTATAGTTCAAGTGGAACAAGTGATCAAACACAACATAACTTGTTTAACATTCCCAACACCCATGTACAACCCACATAGTGTCTACGGAGCCTCTAAAGATACAAAAGAGAGTAAATACGGTACCGGCAATAAGGCCACGGCTATACCTCAAAAAGTGACCATGATATAAACAAAAGGTACAATACATGCCCCCGGAATGAAATGGGGCTCACCGAGTCCGCTGAGAAGAGAATGCATCACTATCTGAGATCCGCACTGTCTGTTATGTAACCACCTGCATCCATTTAAAGATGTAGCACCCCCGGCAAAAAGGACGTTAGTACCGTCGAATAGCACTAGTATGTATAGCTAAACACCAACTCAGTAGAATGAATAATAATACAAGAGGGACAATCAAGAATTCAATAAGGCTTCAAATAATAGTAAAATAACAAGTTAAGGATCATATACGTTTTCAAGTCAGTCTCCATATTATTAGGTTGGGTGGTCTTTAGTACCGATATTTCTCAATTCACAATACCTCTGTATTCTTACACGGAGTCTGATCTCAGCCCGATCGGCTAGGCCATCTCATTTGAGACATTACCATAATTTTATTATAATTTTCAGCACAATGCCACATGTGTGCGACATAGTGTCCGATCACGGTCCAATCGGCTAGGCCATCTCATTTGAGACATTACCATAATTTCGTTCACAATACCACTGTATTCTTACACGGAGTACGATCTCGGCCCGATCGGCTAGGCCATCTCATTTGAGACATTACCTTCTTCAGTCAAACATCTCACATCGAACTTCTTTCATATACTTTTAATTCATTGGCACTAGTGATTACGATTACAAAGTTATTCTTGGCACTTAGCCGTATTTCATAGTTCCAGTTCCCTTTTCCACCCTCAAATATCATTATCATTATCGTCATCAATAGGGCTTCCCATTCAAGACATTAATTCACATATGAGCAATTTGGGAAATCTCAGGCACATAGGGGCCTTTCATACAATTTGGCAAAACAACCTTTATTTCAATCTTGACATGAAGTCTTAACATTCTTAACACATATTCCACATTTTGAACATATTCTCAAATGGCAAGATGACATGATGAAGCATTTAGCATACACATTGAACAAATATCCTTCAACATAACCACATTAGGAAAAGCCAATTCAATAATGATCAAGGACTTACTACAATTACATAAACGTCGTGGGATTCGATTCTAAAAAGAAGGGGGTTTAGCCAATATACCTCAATTGAGCCTCTTAAAACTCTAAGATGTTCTGGACTATTAGCAACTTCAATCTATTTTAGCAATATAACAAAATTGAACAAAAATTAGGAAGATGAATATGGTTTTGGCTCATTTGAGCATACTGCCAAACACTAGGTGTTCATCAATGTTTTAATGTTCTTTTGTGGAAGATTCCATCACTTCCCGATACACTATCTACTATTATTAGCTCACAATCTTCCCACATACTACAAAGATACATGCATGCAAAGTAAGCACTCTCATTCCTATTAATTACCTTACTAATGGCCCATTCTAGTTACATTTTGAAATTAAGAGTGAGAATTGAAGAACAATTTGATGAAGATCACTTTTCCCTCTAGGACCCTCTCTCTCTCACTTTAAAAATATCAGAAAATATGCTCAAAGTGGTCCATGGGGTCTGTTTTAACGAAATAGGGTCGTGTTTAAAACTCCCAAAAATGAAGCTCCGGAACAGGTTCTGCGATCGCATAATCAATATGCGGATCGCATATCGGTCACATAATTGATGACCAAAACGACCAAAAATCTGTCTGTATCTGCGGTCACTATGCGACCCGCATAACTATTCTACGGTCACATAATGCACCGCAGAATAATTATGCGGTCACATAGTCGACCGCATAATTGTTTCCAGACTGACCCTCTCCTGCCTCACTTATGCGGCCCGCAGAGTGATTCTGCGGTTGCATAATGGACCGCAGAAACGCGTTGTTCTGTCAAAAATTTTCCTTTACTTTTCAGTGCATTGTTCAACCCAAAAAGTCCGAACTACTATTATTAATCTCTACGCCTACTTTGGCATCACGGAACCCGAATTTTTAGAAAAATTTTACGGGGCCTTACATTAGTTTTGGACTATATATAAATATTCCTTTGTGATCATTTTGATGGGTGGAAAAAAGTGTGACAAAAAGTAAAAGCTTTTCTTATTCTTTCTTTTGTGTTGAGTTTTCTTTTATTCAATTTTTTATGTTTTTGCTCCTAGTTTATACTAGAAAAATTTGTTGAATCCTGGGGGATATGCCTAATTTTATTCATTACGGTGTAGGCGAAATATCCTCAAAGACAGTGTCCTTGACACGCGTCAAGCTAAATCTTTTATTCTCCGTAATCATCCAATACTTTTTCCAACAAGACGTACTATTAATATTTTAAACTTTCCCAGCTGTAATGGTTTGAACGTTCAAAGGATCACTTGAACATTTCAATTAAAAATACGCCTAATTTATATGCATTTTCCCTTGCTAGATTTACTATAGGTTTTGCTTATTTTCCTGGAATGTATAAATACATACACATAGCAAAAATAAACTCATTTAGCTATGAGAGAAAAATGAAAATTGAAGCTTACCTACCTTTTAATTATTTGACATTTTTACGAATTGGCAGATGGAGAACATTGGATATTCACACTAATTTTAGGCAACTTAGTGTAGGATGTTCCTATAGTTTCGAATTTCGATTATCGATATGTGGTAATTATAAAGTTAAAAGAACTCAAAGAACACAAGTGGAATTTCTCTTTTGCAAAATATCGAAGAATTAGACTGTCGAATTGTATATCTACTGTCAATCTCATTAGTGAAAAATCAGTAGTATTACCTAATCCTCTAGGTGCACAGGTACTACCTAATACTGACGGAGAAGTCATAGATTATCTAGGCAGATATACCCTATTGCTTTTTTTTGGGGGGGGGGGGGGGGGGGGGGGGGGGTGGGGGGAATGTCCAAATTTACTCGAGAAATAAATTTCATATTTATCCTTTAACTTTTGACTAATGTTTAGAATTATCATTAGGTTAGGTTCCGTTAGGGGTTTAGGGCAAAACACGAGATCATAACGATGGGGTAAAATTAGGCCCAAGTTCACACTGAATACAAAGTTATTTAACTTCGAATAGTATATAGACAAATTTGACATTTTTTTCCGTTGTTTTTCTAAACAATGGCAATTGCTTAATAAATTTTATTTTAAAGTTATGTTATGTTGGTGCAGGTCTACTCTTTTCAGTTTTTTGTCTTCACCACACCCCTAAAACTAAAGTAATATTTGTTCTTTATGACAAGTTGAACTTACTTTCATTTATACAAACAAACCCCTTTTGGTCCTTGCATTCTTTCTTCAAACATAAGAGTGAAAAATTATGGAGAAAATCAAGGATAAGGAAATTTGGTTGCCTAAGTCAAGGATAAGGAAATTTGGTTGCCTAAGAAGGCAATTTGGCACCTATAATTCCTAAAGCATACTTGCTCCTCTTTTACTGCTAGTTATAGTATCCTGTTGAGTAGGCTTCTCATCGGAGAGAAATGGAGTCGGCGGAGTCACCTAAGAAGAAGAAGAAGAAGAAGAAGAAGAAGAAGAAGAAGAAGAAGCAGCTTCAGACAAGAGACTTAGGTTTGTTTGGAATTAGACTATGTTGTCTCTATTATTGACTAATGGACTTGACACGTGGAGGAATCTCAGCATTCAAAAACTTCTAATCTGAGTCGTTGGATCCTACACGAGAAGAGCACATGTTGAGCATAGTAGAGAATATTTTTTGTTACACAACTGTATTTACAAGCAATGAAATTTAGACAAATATAAAGAATAATTTTGTTACACAGTTATAGACATAGGTAATAGTAATTAGACAATTGTATAGAGTAATTTTATTTTACAGTTTCTTTTTACAACAAATACATATATAAATATCTGTACAATGAATGAAAGAAGACATAGAAAATTCTGCAAATTCCCTTCTTCATTCTTTCATGGTATCAGAGCAGTAGCTCGATTCCAAGGGAATTCATTTTTCAACTTTTCTTTGTTTTTCATTTTCTGTGTTCTTCATTCTATTCCACCATGGCACCTGAAACACCTCTCATTCCTGCACCTCAAACTTCAACTGGAAATGGAGTGACTCTTGATGTTAATCACCCCTACTTTCTTCATTCATCAGATGCACCTGGAGTGAGCTTATGCAGTCTTTGATGGGAGAGGGTACCAAGGGTGGAAGAGATCTGTGTTGATAGCCCTTTCAGCAAAAAGCAAATTGGGCTTCATCGATGGTACATGTCCAGCTCCTGCTATTACTTCCAAAGATTATCAACCATAGAGCAGATGCAATGACATGGTAACATTATGGTTGCTGAACTCACTGTCTAAGGACATTGGAGACAGTGTTATATACTCCAAAACTGCAAGAGAACTCTGGATTGGACTGGAGCACAGATTTGGGCAGTCTAATGGAGCAAAATTGTATCATCTGCAGAAAGAGTTAGCTGGTTTACTTCAAGGTACAAGTGACATAGCGACCTATTTCACAAAGCTTAAACGTCTATGGGATGGGTTGGATTCTCTCAACACAATATCAAGTGCGCTTGCACTTGTATCTGTGAAGGTAAGAAAGTGGTGGAAAAATCACAAGAGGATCAGAGACTTATTCAATTTCTAATGCGCTTGAACGAGGCCTATGGTCAAGCTAGGGGAACCATACTCATGATGAATCCATTACCCAACATCAACCATGCCTACTCCTTGATTCTACAAGATGAGAATCAGGAAGAGGTATATGATAACCCCCCTCATTTCAACTGATATTTCATCCTTCATGGTAGGAAATCAGAACAATTTCCAAAATCAAGGGAACTTTTCACAAAGAAATGGAAGCAGAAACTTCCTGGGCAGTTTCAGAAATCTACTAATGGTTTTCAAAAATCTGAAAATCCACCACAAAGGACATCAGTTCCCAAGGCAAGGAAAGGAAAATTCAACCCTAATATTTCTTGTACCTACTACAAGAAAATAGGTCACTCTGTAGCAGATTGCTACAGAATCATAGGGTTTCCAGATGGGTTTGAATTCATAAATGGAAAACAAGGTCAAGGACCTATCAGAGGTAATGGAGCTTTCTCAGGAGACCAAGGAGATGATCTGACCAGCAATTTTAATGAAGTTATGAATCAACACCTTTCAAAGGAACAATTCTCACAGTTGGTACAACTCATTAAGCAAGTTAAGGTGACAGATACAGGAAGCTCAAACTCAGAAATCAATGCAAATGTTGTGGCCGGTACAATTATCAAATATTCTGGTTCTTGTTTTTCAGTTTACAATTCAAGCACCTGGATCATAGATTTAGGAGCTTCAGAACATATGTGTTTTGACTCAAGTGATTTTATATCTTTATCACCTCTTCCTATTCCTCTAGACATCAACCTACCTAATTCTTTCAAAGTAACAGTCACTCATGTAGGAAGAGTTTCCATTCATTCTGATTATATTCTGGAAAATGTATTGTATGTTCCTACTTTCAGATATAATCTAATGTCTGTCAATAGGTTTTGTTTGCAATTTCATTGCATTATCTCACTCTACTCTACTCAATGTATGTTACAGGCCCCTTTAATGAAGAGGGCTCAAGTTTTTGGTGAAGCAAAAGAGGGACTATACCTATTGGAGCCTAATTATGCTAGTTCTAGAAATAGATATGAAGAAAATGTAGTTTCATCTTCAAAGCAGAATGTTTTCAGTCATGTTTCAGTTTCTTTTCCCTTTTCTACAAGTACAATCTCTGATGTAAATTTTTGGCATGTCAGATTAGGGTATTTGCCCTTTTCATCAATGAAACATCTCAATTTTATTTCTATTCCTTCTAATTTTGAATGTTTCTGTGATATTTGTCCTAAAACCAAATAAACTAGAAATTCTTTCCCTTTAAGTTAAATCAAATCAAAAAGAGCATTTGAGTTAATTTATGTTGATACATGGGGACCTTATAAGGTTCTAACTTATAATGGTTTCAGATATTTTTTAACTATTGTGGATGATTATAGCAGAGGGACATGGACCTTTCTTCTAAGCAGCAAGAGTAATGCTTTTGATGTACTAAAGTATTTTTCGACTATGGTAGAAAGGTAGTTTGTGTTAAAATACAGAAGCTAAGGACAGACAATGCCTTTGAGCTAGGTAAAGGAACCCAACAGTCTGCTTTTCTTTCCTCTCAAGGAATTTTGCGCCAAACATCTTGTGTAAACACCCCTCAACAAAATGGGATTGTTGAGAGGAAATACGGACATCTTTTGGAAATTGCAAGAGCTCTACTTTTCCAATCAAAAGTTCCTATTTCCTATTGGGGAGAGTGCCTATTAACTGCTACTCATTTGATCAATCGACTTTCTTCTAAGGTTCTTAAAGGAAAGACACCTTTTTTCCATTTTGTTCAAACAATCACCCTCTTATGATTCTCTCAAAAGTTTTGAATGTTTGTGTTATATGTCTATTTTATCAAATGGGAGAAGTAAATTTGACCCTAGAGCTAAGGCTTGTGTATTTTTGGGTTATCCTTTGGGACAAAAGGGATACAAGTTAATGGAAATAGACACAAAGAAAATTGTAGTTTCCAGAGATATTCATTTTTATGAGGACAAATTTCCTTTTTCTTCTACCCATGTACCTTCAGAACCTACATTTCCAATTCCTCCACCTCCAGATAATACATATACCTCCCCTCTATCACAATCTTTTTCTATTCCTGAACCAATCATACCTCATTTACCACTTCCTAATAGGGTCAATTCACCTCACACTTCTTCTTCACCCAGCACTCAGTCACCTAGCACTCATTCACCTCACTCTGATTCACCTCACATTTATTATTCACCTAGAGATCAGTCACCTCACACCCAGTTTTCTCCTAGCACCAGTACACCTCCACACATTGATACACCACCTCAGCCTAGGAAATCAACAAGAGAGTCAAAATGGCAAAGATATCTGAATGACTTCATCTGCAATAATATTCATCTTACCAACCTAACTACAAGTTGTCTTACAGAACCAGCACAACCCAGTGTCTACTCTTTTGCAGTCCTATCATCTCACAATCAACATGTTATGCAATCTATTTCAGAAATCTTAGAACCTACTAGTTTTTCTCAGGCCTCTATGCATCCTGGATGGAAAAGAGCCATGAACTCAGAAATTAAGGCCTTAAAGAAAAATCACACTTGGGATGTGGTTCCCTTACCAAATGGAAAAAGGGTGTTACCTTGTAAGTGGGTATACAAGGTGAAGCACAATTCTGATGGAAGCATAGAGAGACTAAAGGCCAGGTTGGTGGTGAGGGGAGACATACAAAGAGAATGGATAGATTATACTGAAACTTTTTCTCCCGTGGTCAAAATGACCACCATACGTTGCTTACTGGAAGTGGCAGCTAAGAAAGCTTGGCCAATTTATCAACTTGATGTAAGTAATGCATTCTTACATTGTGATTTACAGGGGGAAGTCTATATGATATTTCTAACTGGTTTATCTCCTCCCAGTCCCAACCATGTTTGTTTACTAAGGAAGTCTTTATATGGTTTAAAGCAAGCTTCACGGCAGTGGTATGCTCGGCTTGCTGGTACTCTAAGTTTCAAACGTTATTTTTCTTCAATGAATGACTATTCATTATTTTTTAAAAGACAGGCAGGTTTGGTTTCTATTGTGGTCGTCTATGTCGATGACATTCTTATTAGTGGAGATGATTCAAATGAAATTTCAACAGTCAAATTATTTCTTTATACAGAGTTTAAGGTAAAAGACCTAGGAAATTTGCATTACTTCCTAGGAATCGAAATACTAAGGGAAAAACAGGGGATAATTACGTGTCAAAGAAAATTTACCTTGGACCTGATCAAAGAGTTTGATATCCCTGAATACTCTTATGTTTCTTCTCCACTTGAACCTTCTTCAAAACTACGAGTAGATGAAGGGGAACTTCTCCTCAATCCGACTATATATTGTCACCTCATTGGGAAGCTCAATTACTTAACACACACAAGGCCCGACCTGTCTTTTACAGTTTTGAAGCTCAGCCAATTTATGTAAAACCCCAGAACTTCCCATTTCATGGCAGCTCTTCGAGTATTGCGTTACTTGCGTTCTGATCCAGGACAAGGGATCATTCTGAATACTGCTCTGTCCCTCAAATCGGTTGCTTTTTGCGATGCAGACTGGGCATCTTGTCTTGAAACTCGTAGGTCTGTTAGCGGATTTTACATTGCACTTGGTGGTTCACCCATCTCTTGGAAATCCAAGAAACAGGCATTTGTTTCTCTATCTTCAGCTGCGGCGGAATATCGATCTATGCGACGAGTCATCGCCGAGTTGACATGGCTCACTCGTTTGCTCGAAGATCTATCAGTACCACCTTCACTACCAGTCCCAATGCTCTGTGATAGCAAATCGGCGATTCACATAGCACGCAACCCTGTTTTCCATGAGCGGACGAAGCACGTAGAATTGGACTGCCACTTTGTCCGACAACAGTTTCTCTCCGGTCTCATTACTCTGTCTTATGTTCCCTTATCTTCACAACTAGCAGATCTTTTCACCAAAACCCTATCAGGGCCATCTCACAAGTTAGATCTTCGCAAGTTGGGGGTAACTTCTTTACCGCCCAACTTGAGGGGGATGTTGAGTAGGCTTCTCATCAGAGAGAAATGGAGTCGGCGGAGTCACCTATGAAGAAATAAAGAAGAAGAAGAAGAAGAAGAAGAAGAAGAAGAAGAATAAGGGCTTCAGACAAGAGACTTAGGTTTGTTTGGAATTAGACTATGTTGTCTCTATTATTGACTAATGGAGTTGACACGTGGAGGAATCTCAGCATTCAAGAACTTCTAATTTGAGCCGTTGGATCCTACACGAGAAGAGCACATGCTGAGCATAGTAGAGAATATTTTTGGTTACACAGCTGTATTTACAAGCAATAAAATTTAGACAACTGTACAGAATAATTTAGTAACGTAGCTATAGACATAGGCAATAGAAATTAGACAACTGTAAGAGTAATTTTATTTTACAGTTTCTTTTTACAATAAATACATATATAAATATTTATACAGTGAATGAAAGAAGACATAGAAAATTCTGCAAATTCCCTTCTTCAATCTTTCATATCCTAACAACTTACTTGATTGAGAACTAAAAAATTCTCCTTAGTAAAGCAAACTACAAAATGAAGCAAATTAAATTGCATGGTGCGTACATAAGGGGCATGATGACTTGACGTAATTGCCATCTTCCTCTGGCTTATCATTGTTCAGAGTTTCAAACTCAACAACGATGACAGCAAAACACGAGCAATTGCCTTCGTTATAGAACTTAACACAACACCTCACGAACACGAGATGATGAGAGCAATGAAATTCTCTTTGTTGTCACTTTGACTGATACGAAGTTGCGGTGTTCTTCATGTAATTTGTTTAGAGGTGAATTCAAAATTTTAAATTGATATGTGAGAATTATTATTGCACTCACTATTACTTCGTGATAATAGATACGAACTTAATATAAATATGTTTTTATGTTAAAAGTTGTCCAACGATATTGCGAGGGTAATAGATGTCACGCTATTATAGAAATTCCAATCTTTTCAGTAGAATGGAGAAAAATTGATCAACGAGAAACAAGATCCTACGTCACAGTTAAGTGCAACTGAACAGAAGAAAGTAAACAGCTAGTGCTTACACTTCTTCACTAGCTTTTTTTTTAATCTTGATTCAACCTCTTTCTTAATAACTTCTAGAGAAAGAGAACAAGTAGTTTTATAAGTTGTCTAAACTTAATTATGTTCATTTATTATATAATAACAAACCTGCACAATAAAATCGCAGCGAATGAATCGAAACAAACTACAACAGCTTCTAGTATAAATGCCACAATTTGGCAACTAGAAAACCATAGCAGACCATATAAAATCTAAGATTTTCACCTTTCTACATTCGTTGTGAAACCGCAATTTCCTCCTTTGTATTAGTCAAATAAAATTCTAATGTAATCAAGTAAGGTACGAGGGTCACTATCATAACACTAACATGACAAGATGCTTGAGCCGAATAAGAGGGAGAACGAAGGAATTAGCATCGCAAGAGCTAACAAGCATAGTTAATGAAAGCCTTTTTCATTTCACCGTCATACATAACCAATTCAAACAGGCATCTAGTCCAAAAAAATGATATGGTTTCAAAGTTTCTTGCATAAAGATATAATCTGCGGAAGAAGGCAAAGATAAAAGAACGTAAGATGTCTAGCTTCCAACCAGAAAACTCTAGTTCATTCTCTGAGCAGCTTCCTTGGCAAGAACTCTCTCTTTTGCCTTGGTTCTGGCTTGTGATTTGGAACCCATAACACCACCACCCCATTTCTTTCTGTTCTCCTCGTACTTATCATTGAAGTTGGCCTGAAAAGTAAAATGAGCATCAGATAAAATCAAAAGAAAATACAAGTGTAATGATTACCAGCTAAACCAAGCTAAACACGCTTTGAACTTAAGATTACCTTAATTGCTTCCAAAATTCTACTGAATTCCATTTTATCCTCATTCTTCACAGTTGTCAAGCATAATGCTGAAGCAGTTTTCTTATGCACAATCTGGAAATCAAACACAATGCTCAGTATCTAATCTTTTAAAGAGGGTAAACTTGACTATGCTCCTTTATAGAATGTAAACCAGATGTTGCTTACCGATCCTAAACGTGCTTTTCCCTTCACAATACAATATGGAATTTCCATCTTTCTGCACAATGCTGGGAGCCAGACAACCAATTCTATTGGGTCAACATCATGTGCAATCACCACCAACTGAGCTTTATTCTGCAAGGCCATTAATAGCAAAGTCATTTTCTTGAAAAATTAAACTCCAAATATGACTAAAGGATTTGTTAGACTAAAACAAACCTGCTCGATAAGGTAGGTGATGTGCTTAAGACCATACTTTACAATAATAGGTTTCTTGGTTTCAGGAGTTTTGCCTTCTGCCTCGGCTTGAGCTCTTTTAACAAGGCGCTCCTTCTTTGCAGCCTTGTCCTCGGGCCTGTACTTCAGAAGCATCTTGAATAGGTTTGTAGCTGCATATTCAAAATAAGAGCAAAAGCAAAAGTTCAGCTCAGTTGCCATGAAACTGCTTGCACCAAGTATTCTTTTTTCCACCAAAGCTTGCACCAAGTACAATAGAACAGAAGTAGGGCCTTATTAAAAAGGATAGCTGAAATTTGGCTTCTGAACTTAAGATCGAGGATAATAAGCTTATATACTAGTAACCAGACTGCAAAAGAAGTGGAAAGATGAGTAGTGAAGCTTGCAATGTAGGAGCTAGGGACCACGGCAACATTACATATCAATCAACTTGCCTAAACATAGAAAGAATAAAATGCCCGTGAGGTTCATCCTACTTCGACTACATCTAGACTGTCAAGAATCTGGTTTCAATGTCCCAAAAAACATAAAGTAACAATCCAGCTGGTCCAAAAGTATCGTACTTATCAAGATAGAAAAACTCAGATACATTATTGATCAGGTACAACAATGAGTAATAGTGATACTACTTGATGCCAATGTCAGTGACTTCAAAAATAAAGAAAACAGAATACTGCTTTTTGGGAGAATAAATGAGTTATTGAATCCCAAATAACAAGAGGGAACTCGGAATAAGCATTTTTTACAAATAAAAACAGATCCATATGTCTATTCAAAAGACAGTGGAAAATGCAAACAATTGGCTTTTTCAAGTTCTCAGCATTATCCACCAGACAAAAGTTCGTGTTTTTCACCATCTCCCAATTCAGTACACTGACAAAATTGAGGAACGGTTTCAGAAGCTAGGAACATACACCCAATATTCAACATTATTTAAGTAGATACTCACTTCACCCCACTGTAATTAACATATAGTTGAAATAGCCAAACATTTGACATTTCTTAACCATGAAGAAGATAGGGATAAGTTCCCTGATTTCTTCATTAATTGCATTGTTATTTTATGAATTGAGTTATACACACAGCATAATAAAATTCATCACAGTTTCAATGCAAAACACTTTCCACTTGTTGAAAATATGATCTATCTTTAATACTCTCTCAGTCGCAATCTATGTGAAGGTATTTCCTTTTAAGCCTATCAAAAAAGAATGACACATTTCTATATGTAGAAACAATCTAACTTTAGACTTTCTATTTTACTCTTAACGATGATCTATAGCGACATAAATATCTATAGCTTGTTTTAGATTACAAGTTTCACAAGACTTTCTTTTTTAAACTCTGTGACAAGTCAAACACCCCGCACAAATTGGGACGGAGTAAATGTTTTCCAGAAAATATTTTCAGACTCAACAACCAACCATAAATGAACATTGTTATTTTCCGACAAAAACATCTTACTTCATGATACTATTCTACTTCATGATTCAGCTAAGCATTTTGCTAATCAAGAGAGCATTTCCACAACAACAAAAAAAACAAATTAACATCACAAATTAGGGATATAAAACCAGAAGAAATTAGTGGCTCTACTCACCGAGATTTTTGTCGAGGGTTTTAGAGAACTGATTGAGAGCAGGGGGAACCTTCAACCTCTGCTTAAGAATCCTCCTTTTCCTTTGAATCCTGACCACCTGAGGCCATTTCACGAACCGGGTTAGATCCTTCTTCGGCGGCAATGCACCACCGATTCCGAACTGCTTCGGCCGCTTCTCGAACAATGGGTTCACCACTTTCGCTACTGGCTTCTTCTTTGCTGCTACTGCTACGCCCTTCTTTGGAGCCTACAACCAACCAAAAAAACAGAAAATTTATATATTCAAAGAATCAAGCAGCAAACCACTGAGAAGAACGTAACAATGGATTTGGGTTTACCATTTTCTTTTCAGACGGCGAGGCGAGCGGAGGAGGATGAGAAGAGCTATAGCTTTAGGGAATAATGGAGTTTATAGGGTTTAAGGTCTGGGCTGATTGGTCCACGAAACAAGGCATGCTGTTGGGCTGTATAATAATTTGGGCCCCAAGCCCACATTTAATGAAGGATGAAGCCCTTTTTAAAATGTGGAATTGTTACATGGTGTAGATAACATCTAAGAGGAAATACCTACGGTAAGGCGAATCCAGAATTGGAAGTTCGCGGGTGCCACTATCTTTAATGAAAACCTATCACTAGCGAGATCGAATAGCGGTGGACATTCAATCAGTTCAATCTACTTGATTCGGTTCGCTTTACAAGTTGGTTCATGAATAAACTATGTAATCAACAAACTGAAATAAGTTTGGATCAGTTTGGTATATCCCTCTCGATTCAAATTAGACTGAGTAAAATGAGAAAAATCGTAAATAAGAAAATAAAAATTTTAAATAGGCAATTATACCCTCTTAATTCAAACATAATGTCCTAAATCAAAGTCACAAGCAAATTGTCACATATTAATATTTTATTAAAATAAACACAAGTCAAAGAAACTTTACCAAGGCTGAAAAAAAACCTTTGTCATCGTCAACAATACAAGAAAAGAAAAATATTTCCAATACTTCGATTCATACCTCAGAACAAACTCTAACCATAAGTAAATAGTATAAGATTTTTCTAACTATAAAATGAACACTTCAGAAAGTGTGAAAACAAGTCAATAAACTAGCTATGATACAATATTAGCTCTAAGGAACGTTGAAAATCAAGGAAATAATAAAGTAAGAGCGAAAAAAATATTCAAATATAACTTGAAGAAATGGAAAAGCAAAGATTCTGAAGCTACGATACAATTTAAATAAGTGAAGAAAAAATGATTTTGTAGGGGATAAAGAGAGAGGGGAAAAAGAGAACACAACAAAATTGAGAAAAGAAGAGGAAAAAGGTATTAGAATGAAGGAAATATGGGTTGTATGATAGGGAAACAAAGATGCGAAAGTAAAATAAATTAATTAAGGAAAGAAATGAAAAGAAAACACGTCTTCGGGCGGCATCGAACCCCAACAATTCACCTAGAAATATGGCGCTTTACCATTCCAATTGTGACTTCAGGTGCCATCTTTTATATATGTCTAATTTTAAAAAAAAAACATATACAGTCAAACATCTTTATAACAGCATCCCTGTATAACAATACTTTTATATAAAAGTCAAGCTTTTTCAGAACCAATTTTTATGTTATGTTATAATATATGTTCTCTATAACAGCATTTCGCTATAATATCAAAAAATATTCGGAACAAACTAGGTTGTTATAGAGAGGTTTAACAAGAAATTTTAGCCAAGTGTCTGGGTGTCATACCACCCCAAGTGGTGTATATAGATCCTCCCCTGCCTACGGTAACTATTTACGGGTCCACTTTTCTTTTTTATTTTGTCTTTTCCATTTTCTCTCTTTTGCCTTTTTCTTTTTCCAACTTTTCTTGTCTCTCCATCTTTTTTCTCCACCACTGAAACTCCATATCTGCCGATTCAGTCGTCGGTTTCCCTTTGTGATATATAAATGCCTTCAATTTTCATTTCCTACCTTTTCCAATAATATATCTGTAACGATCCGACCGGTCATTTTGAGTGTTACAATCATGTTTCTTCATTTACGAATCAATTTATACTTTACAGTTATTTTATGACTTATCGGGCTAATTGGTTCGGGCCCGGTGAGGTTTTGGAATGAATTGGAACACTTAGTTCTAAGGTTTAAAACTTAAGTTAAAATAGTGACCGGATGTCGACTTATGTGTAAACGACCCCGAAATAGAACTTTGATGATTCCAATAGCTACGTATGGTGATTTTGGACTTAGGAACATGTCCGAAAAATTATTTGAAAGTCCGTAGTAGAATTTGGCTTGAAACGGCGAAAATTGAATTTTTCAAGAAGTTTGACCGGAGAGTTGACTTTTTGGTATCGGGGTCGGAATCCAATTCTGAAAATTCTCATAACTCTGTTATGTCATTTATGACTTGTGTGCAAAATTTGAAGTCATTGTGGATTGATTTGATATGTTTCGACACAAGATATAGAATTTGAAAGTTCAAAGTTCATAGATTTTGATTTGAGGTACGATTCCACATTTTGATATTGTTTGATATGATTTGAGGCCTCGAATAGGTTTGTGTTATGTTATGGAACTTGTTGGTATATTTGAACGGGATCCCGAGTGGCTCGGTGAGTTTCGGGGTGAGTTTTGAGCGATGTCCGGGCATTTCGGCACTCAAATGTTGTTCTCGAACTTTTGGAAAAGTACGGACCGCAGAGCAAAAGTGCGGACCACACAATTTTGAGTGCGGCCGCATTTCAGAGGAAAAGTGCGGACCGCAGAGGACAAGTGCGGACCGCACAATTTTGTGTATGGCCGCACTCTAGAGGAAAAGTGCGGACCACACAATTTTGTGTGCGGCCGCACTTCAGGGGTTCTGCAGGTTCAATGGTGCGACTTCGAAGGCTTATATCTTTTAATTCACAGCGAATTTAGAGATGATTCAAAAATAAAAGTTATAGTCCTTCGAATCTAGTTTCCATAAAGGTATAGCATGAATCATTTGGACATTTGTACAGAAAGTTATGAGCATCTTACTGAAGCCTAGTAAGCTGTCACAGTGAAGTGCGGCCGCAGAACTTGAAAATGTGCGGACCGCACATTGGGAGATCAGATGTGGTACTATATAACCGAGGGTTAGGGTATTATTTCACATTTGGACTTTGGGAGCTCGGTTAGTGGCGATTATTCATGGGATTTGCAAAAAAATTAATCGGGGTAAGTGATTCTAACTTGGATTTGGTTAACATACATGAATATATCATTGTTTTCATCATTCAATTAGTAATTTGAGATGAAAATTTGGAAAAAATTGTAGAAATTTCATAAAATAAATTTTTGGGATTTGCATGTTAATTCAAAGTCGGATTTAGGTAAAACTAGTATGGTTGGACTCGTAATTGAATGGGTTGTCGAATTTTGTGAGTTCCGTCGGATTCCGAGAGTTGGGCCCCACATGCGATTTTTGAGTGCAATTTTGGATTTTATTGAAAAATTAGTATTTTCCTATGGAATTAATTCCTGTAATTTATATTGACTGAAACGAATTAATTGTGACTAGATACGAGACTTTCAGAGGCAAATTTGCGAGGCAAAGGCATAGCGGAGTAAAGAATTACACGGTTTGAGGTATGTAACTCTTCTAATCTTGGAGCTGAAGGTATGAACCCTGAATATACGTATTATGTGAATTGTTTGGAGGAGACGCACATGCTAGGTGACGGACTTGTGGGCGTGCACTATAGAAATTATAACGTAATTGGTTCCGTAAAATTTTATAGTCAAATAATCTTGGTATTTTCTATGTAATTTTATGTGTTAAAGAAATTGAGCTGAGAATGATATTAAAAATCATGCTGAGGCTATGTGCCAATATTATTGAGACCCACAGAGGTCATATCGATGTTGAATTATTTGTTTAAAATGAAATTTCATACTCGGTCATGTTCATTCATTTCATATCATCTCTCAGTCTCTGTTGCTATTTATTGATTCATCATATCATCATTTTGGGCTAGTTTCATGATATTGTGAGCCCGAGTGACTGGAGAGATTGATGACTGAGTGAGGCCGAGGGCCTGATTGTGAGGATAATTATGGGATCGGACTGCACGCTGCAGCAGGCCATATTGGCTTTATATACTTTATTATTATGGGATCGGGCCGCATTAGGCCAGATTGGCTTATTATAGCATGTGAGTTGTCCGTACGGATCCAGATTTATACCATAGCACGTGAGTTATTCGTGCAACTCGTGAGTTATTCGTACAGCACGTGAGTTGTCCGTGCAGATCCAGATATTGATACAATAGCACGTGAGTTGTCCGTACAGATTATAGCGCTTAGGCTGAAGGAGCCCCTTCGGAGTCTGTACACACCCCCAGTGAGCG
Source organism: Nicotiana tomentosiformis (assembly GCF_000390325.3). Lineage (NCBI taxonomy): Eukaryota > Viridiplantae > Streptophyta > Magnoliopsida > Solanales > Solanaceae > Nicotiana > Nicotiana tomentosiformis. The sequence continues at coordinate 9,602,221 of NC_090814.1, read as the reverse complement.
CAGGTACCTATTGACTGTGAGTGCCGAGCGATTGGGAGCACTGAGTGACTGGGAGAATTGAGTGAAATAATACTCTGAGAGTATGCATATGATTTTATCACTGAGTGCATCGCATTCACATGCACATTTGACATACATGCATAGAGATGCATTTTTCTCATGTTGTACGGTATCATGTCATTCATGATTTCTCACACATATTGGCATATGGGCATAGTGATGCTTTTTTCACTGGCTATCTGGAAAGAAAATGAAACATCTTATTTATTATGGAAAGGATTTTTGGGAAAATTACTATTTTCAAACTTGCTCATATTTTTTTTTGCAACTTCGGTAAAAGACTTGAGTTTTCACTGATACACTTGAGAGGTAGAACTATTTTCAGAAATCATGATTAAGCTGAGCATTTTATCTCTGGGTTATTTTTTTTATTACTTGCTTTATGTTGTTATGAACTGTTGTTTCTTATGGGAGTGGGACTCTGACCTTGGTACAAGCTCGTCACTACTTTCAACCTAAAGTTAGGTTTATTACTTATTGAGTACATGGGGTCGGTTGTACTCATACTACACTTCTACACCTTACGTACATATATTGGATGCTGATTTTCCTGTGCTCAATGGGAGACAGAACTGAAAACGTACCTACGTTCCGGTGGTAGCTGTCTCTTGTTCATGGTAGCCTTAGATTCATTAAACTATGTTTATGTTCTTTTCAAACAGATGATATATTTAATTCATACCAGCTTTGTAAATTCTGTTCTTAGAAGCTCATGATTTGTACTACCAGTCCTTGGGGAATGTATAAGATTTAGATATTTTCTTTTACTTAATTATCTTGTTAAATTACATTGGAATTGGATATTGGATAGTTGGCTTACCTAACGGGTTGGGTTAGGTAAGCCAACTATCACGACTAGTTAGATTTTGGGTCGTGACAAGATGGTATCAGAGCTCTAGATTCATAGGTTCTATAAGTCATGAGCAAGTGTCTAGTAAAGTCTTGCGGATCGGTATGATGACGTCCATACTTATCTTCGAGAGGCTACCGGGCATTTAGGATAATTTCCCATCTTTTTTTCTTTATCGTGCATAATTGATTCAGCTTGAAATATAAGTCTTTGAAATCCTTCCACGCATTCGTGTGCGCATGTGAGCGCTCGGTATCTGTTGTGTATTATCGGCTTGTGATTTCAGGGATGGCATGTGGGATGTGTATTCTGTGTTTTGGTGATGGGCCAGTCTGGAGGACTTGAGGCCAGGTTTGGACCGTAGCTTAGGCTCAGTAGCTTTTGTTGTAACTTGTACATTTGGACTCATATGTCTGGTAGTATCCCTATGAATGAAAAATTTGTGGCTTGATGAGCGGTCGAATGTCTATATGATGAGGATGATGCGATTGCGGGATGTGTTAAGATGGATTGAATGTGACGAGAAGTGTTTCCTTAGAATGTAAAGAGGGCCATTGGGTGCTTGATTTTCATTTTGATGTGATGTACAATCTCGAGTATGAATGTTTTGAAGGACCTTTCACATTGTTAAATTTAGGGACAGATTAAATTCTCATGGCTGGTTAATGAGTTTGGACTCGGATAGACTAAGTGATTGCATAGAAATTGTAACGGCGAAAGGGTACAACAAGATATCAATTTGAGGCTAAGCATGTGGATTATCCCCTGCGGAGTAATCTGATAATCCACATAGGTGTGTTCCTTATAATATGAGTGGAGAGTTTCTTTTCTGCCAGCGGGGCGTATGTGTGGAGGTTTGAATTTGAAGCTGGTTGAGAAAGTTGACTTGACTGTCAAGAGAATAAATGCGACTTTAGCGAATGATTGAGGTATTTTATGGTTGGCGTTGTATGAGCTTGAGAAGAATTTTTTTTGGACTGACTGTAGTATTATGGCAGTAATAAAGTATGAGTATTGTGAGTTATGAAGTGTTTTAATCTATGGCTTTGAGCCAAGCGGGGGAGCCTGCTATTGACAATTCAATTGATGGTTATATGTTAAATTTTAGTTTGGTCTGAGGCATACTTGTGGATTAGTTATGACTTGCAGAAGTTGAAATCGAGGATGACTCGAGTATTGAAATTTCTAAATAAGGAATATATTACACTTTATGGGTATATGAAAATCACGGGGTGAGTGAGTTGTTATTTATGAATAGTGTAGTGCGCACGAAGTTTGAATTTGATCAGTGGTGTTAAGGCATGATTACCTCTTTGAGTGTTGCTGTAATGGGTCACGTGTCTTTCAGCCCATTTAGGCGGTGCATTTAGATTTGAGCAAAGTGGGTGACTCTCGAGAAGGTGCTAATGGAATAAAAAATATATAAGTGGCAATTGAAAAGTTTTCGGATTGGTATATCGCTAAAATCGGATAGTTACATTGGATATTTGTCGGGACTTGCGGTAATTCTATATGACTATGGATTATACATTTCAGTATAAGAAAAGGGAAGAAGAACAATTTTAAATTCACATAAGGTATTTTCAGAGTGGGTGTTTCGGTTGTGATATTTATAGGGGTAATTATGATGTGGTAAGACTCTACAGATATTTTGGTGGCAATATTCTTGGGTTTTGGTGACCAACGTGATTTGGTCGAGTTAGAGGAATTTAGTTCTAATAGCTTGGTTATGTGCAGATGGATTTCAAAGTATTCTTGATAGTTTCTACCATGGTTTGAACCGGATATTTTCTACTGGTGTGGGAAACATATTGTGTATTGTAATTTTCTCCTAGAAGGAAGCAAGAGGAAGGTTTCTAACTAACTGGGTATGTATTTTGCTTGTGACTCAGAGTGTTAATGAGGTTCTCATGTTTTCATTGGATGACCTAATAGAGGCTGTGCGTAGAGTGAGATTGGGATTTGCATGTGCAAGTATACAATTCAGTTTCAAAAGGAAGGTCATAAGTTTATGGAGCACAGTCGATTTCGGATATTGACACTAGTGGTATTACCTGAGAAGAGTGTACATTCAGAAGGGCACACTGTGTTTTGACTTACGGATGTTTCGTTAGTATTGCGGTATTCGTCTGGCTGATTGACTGATGATATTCTGAGTTTTGCTATGTGGCACGGGAGATATAGAAGTATTCCTTGTGGGATGATCATGCATGACAGCTGTGTTAGTCATTCTAGTGATGGAGTTGGGATCAGTTACGGTGATTCATGTGCTCGATGAATTTGGAGACTGAGAGTTCTTAGAAGCATATTATTTCGGGTTGCGGCCTATTTGAGGTGAGTATTTTATTTAAACTCAGTGGAGGCACTAGTTTCATTAATTATTTGTGATAGCTACACCCTATAAGTGTGCATATATGTGAGGTTTGAGTCAATGTGCGGGCATCGGGGCAAGTATTTATATACTCGAAAGAATGCTTAGGCTATGATATGCCTAGAGTTGATTGTTAAGCGTAAAGTTATAACACTTCTCGTGTTCTTACCTTTGTTGAGTACTATCTGGGCTACATTTGAGGTTACAAAGAGGCTAATTCCCTAAATAAACAGGGTAATTACTATTTCTGCGTTAAATTGCCGATTTGAAGTGTGATAGCAGACTTTGCACATGCTTACACTATGACTTGTTATTTATACCAGTCCAGGAGTATGATAATCTTATTTCATTATCATATACAAGTGTACTTGTTTAATTGCTCCTATATGATATGCTGGGACTGGAGGCCTATGACCATGCCAGGCGATTCATATTATTGGCACGTGAGTTATCCGTGCCGTGTGTGAGAATTTTATTTCTATGATAATTTATCTGATTCATTAATTTCCTTCCTCTACAATTATGCACATGCGCCTATGGTTATCCTCTTCACGAATTTTGAGGAGTTGGTTGTAACATTATGACTGTGGTGGTGCTTATTGAACTTGCAATACAGTTCTCTTCCTTGAGACATCTCCCATATTTGGGTACACTAATTGCGCAGTTGTGACTGGAGTTATATTGATGTGGCGTGTCTGTGGGATAGTTGTATTTAATAATATAAGGTCATTGGACCTAGAATGAGTACTATCATGTTTGATTACAGTATATTCGAAAGGATAATATTGAAAGTCGGCTTAGCAAGTGATTATGGTTCTGGTTGGGACGAGAGAGCTATATGACTTGTTGATCTGATAAGGGGTCATGAGATTCCGCGTGTTTCTTTCATAATCAGCAATGTACGAACGTTTTGGAACAAGGTTTTGTTTGTTATGGGGTTTTATACTAGTACTTAGTTGGTTTTTGAGTAGTTACTGTGATCGGGAATGATGTTGCGAGTATGCAAGTTGTGTGGTATGTTATGTGATTATATCTGGGGTTATGGTTATGGCTTGATACAGTTTGTCCAAACTTATACAGTGTGTAGATGTGAGACTCGGGTCTTGTAAAAAATTCTGGATGTTGGAAATTGGGCTCTAAATTTTGCGGACTAAGGTTAAAGTAATGATTTTCAATGTTGTCAGGCCTATATGGAATAGGGTGGCATGGGATCACCCCGGGTATATACGTGACAAGATGGAATAGTGATGTGATGGCTTAGAAACAACTCTTGGCGCGTTCGAAGACGAACGTATATTTAAGTGGGGGAGAATGTAATGACCTGACTGGTCGTTTTGAGTATTACAATCCCGTTTCCCCATTTACTACTCAATTTATGCTTTACAGTTGTTTTATGACTTACCGAGTTAATTTGTGCGGGTCCGATAAGGTTTTGGAATGAATTGGAATACTTAGTTCCAAGGTTTAAAACTTAAGTTAAAATAGTGACCGGATGTCGACTTATGTGTAAATGACCCCGAAATAGAGTTTTGATGATTCCAATAGCTACGTATGGTGATTTTGGACTTAGGAGCGTGTCCGGAAAATTATTTGGAAGTCCGTAGTGAAATTTGGCTTGAAATGGCGAAAATTGAATTTTTCGGGAAGTATGACCGAGGAGTTGACTTTTTGGTATTGGGGTCGGAATCCAATTCTGAAAATTTTCATAACTCTTTTATGTCATTTATGACTTATGTGCAAAATTTGAAGTCATTCCGGATTGATTTGATGTGTTTCGACATAAGATATAGAATTTAAAAGTTTAAATTTCATAGATTTTGATTTGAGGTGCGATTCGACGTTTTGATGTTGTTTGATATGATTTGAGGCCTCGAGTAGGTCCATATTATGTTATGGAACTTGTTGGTATATTTGAACGGGATCTCGAGTGGCTCGGTGAGTTTCGAGGTGAGTTTTGAGCGATGTCCGGGCATTTCGGCACTCAAATGTTGTTCTCGAACTTTTGAAAAAGGTAGGACCGCATAATTTTGAGTGCAGCCACACTTCAGAGGAAAAATACGGACCGCAGAGGACAAGTGCGGCCGCACTCCAGAGGAAAAGTGCGGACCGCACAATTTTGTGTGCGGCCGCACTTTAGGGGTTATGCAGGTTCGATGGTGCGACTTCGGAGGCTTATATCTTATTATCCACAACGAATTTGGAGATGATTCAAAAACAAAAGTTGTAGCCCTTCGAATCCAGTTTTCAGAAAGTTATAGCACGAATTATTTGAACATTTGTACAGAAAGATATGGGCATTTTGCTGAAGCCTGGTAAGCTGTCACAGTAAAGTGCGGCCGGAGAACTTGAAAATGTGCGGACCGCACATTGGGAGATCAGATGTGGTACTATATAATCGAGGGTTAGGGTATTATTTCACATTTGGACTTTGGGAGCTCGGTTAGTGGCGATTATTCATGGGATTTGCAAAAAATTAATCGGGGTAAGTGATTCTAACTTGGATTTGGTTAACATACATGAATACATCATTGTTTTCATCATTCAATTAGTAGTTTAAGATGAAAATTTGGGAAAAATTGTAGAAATTTCATAAAATAAATTTTTGGGATTTGAATGTTGATTCAAAGTCAGATTTAGGTGAAATTAGTATGGTTGGACTCGTAATTGAATGGGTTGTCGAATTTTGTGAGTTTCGTCGGATTCCAAGACTTGGACCCCACATGCGATTTTTGAGTGCAATTTTGGATTTTGTTGGAAAATTAGTATTTTTCTATCGAATTAATTCCTGTAATTTGTATTGACTGAAATGAATTAATTGTGACTAGATACGAGACTTTCGGAGGCAAATTTACGAGGCAAAGGCATAGCGGAGTAAAGAATTACATGGTTTGAGGTAAGTAACTCTTCTAATCTTGGAGCTGAGGGTATGAACCCTGAATATACGTATTATGTGAATTGTTTGGAGGAGACGCACATGCTAGGTGACGGACTTGTGGCCGTGCACTATAGAAATTGTAACGTAATTGGTTCCGTAAAATTTGTAGTCAAATAATCTTGGTATTTTCTATGTAGTTTTATGTGTTAAAGAAATTGAGCTGAGAATGATATTAAAAATCATGCTAAGGCTATGTGCCAATATTATTGAGACCCACAGAGATCATATCGATGTTGAATTATTTGTTTAAAATAAAATTTCATACTCAGTCATGTTCATTCATTTCATATCATCTCTCTGTTGCTATTTATTGATTCATCATATCATCATTTTGGGCTAGTTTCATGACATTGTGAGCCCGAGAGACTGGAGAGATTGATGACTGAGTGAGGCCGAGGGCTTGATTGTGAGGATAATTATGGGATCGGACTGCATGCTGCAGCATGCCATATTGGCTTTATATACTTTATTATTATGGGATCGGGTTGCACGCCGCATCAGGCCAGATTGGCTTATTATAGCACGTGAGTTGTCCGTGCGGATCCAGATATTATACTATAGCACGTGAGTTGTCCGTGCGGATCCAGATATTGATACAATAGCCCGTGAGTTGTCCGTGCAACACGTGAGTTGTCCGTGCAGATTATAGCGCTTGGGCTGAAGGAGCCCCTCCGAAGTCTGTACACACCCCGAGTGAGCGCAGGTACCTACTGAGTGCGAGTGCCGAGTGCCGAGCGATTGGGAGGACTGAGTGATTGGGAGGACTGAGTGAAATAATACTCTGAGAGTATGCATATGGTTTTATCACTGAGTGCATCGCATTGACATGCACATTTGACATACAGGCATATAGATGCATTTTTCTCATGCTATACGGTATCACGTCATTCATGATTTCTCACATATATTGGCATATGGGCATAGTGATGCATTTTCCACTGACTATCTGAAAAGAAAATAAAACATCTTATTTATTATCGAAAGGATTTTTTTGGAAAATTACTGTTTTCAAACTTACTCATATTTGTTTTTGCAACTTCGGTAAAAGACTTGAGTTTTCACTGATATACTTGAGAGGCAGAACTATTTTCAGAAATCATGATTAAGCTGAGTATTTTATCTTTGGGTTATTTTTTTTTTATTACTTGCTTTATGTTATTATGAACTGTTGTTGCTTATGGGAGTGGGACTCTGACCTTGGTACAAGCTCATCACTACTTTCAACCTAAGGTTAGGTTTGTTACTTATTGAGTACATGGGGTCGGTTGTACTCATACTACACTTCTGCACCTTGCGTGGTAGCCGCCTCTTATTCATGGTAGCCTTAGATTCATAAAACTCTGTTTATATACTTTTCAAACAGATGATGTATTTACTTCATATCAGCTTTGTAAATTCTGTTCTTAGAAGCTCGTGATTTGTACTACCAGTCTTGGGGGGTTCTTTTACTTAATTTTCTTGTTAAATTACATTGGAATTGGATAGTGGATAGTTGGCTTACCTAACAGATTGTGTTAGGTGTCATCACAACTAGTTGGATTTTGGGCCGTGACAACATCTGAAACATCACAATAATTATTATCTAAATAAAAAGTATCCAGTAATTGTTTAATTAATCACTACAAAGTCCAACACCACAAAGGATCTACAAGTGGGCTCCGCGGGAGTTGGGGGCTATTTAGTATTTAGCAAGGAAGAGAAAATCAAAGGCTGCTTCTAAATGTGCTCCCCCAACGTCAACATATATCGACCGGAAAAATTTCTTTGGCAAGCTTCCATTTTTTCCGGTCAATCTTCAACCGCATTCATTATATCTCATCCCAAACCTCCTTTCTCTTAGTGTTGAATTACAATTATTCCATCAAACTAGAATTCAAGGATTTTGAAACTCTTTAGGTTGGCGTGTGAACAATTGTAGTGAATGGCGGAAGGGGTCCCGGGGAAGGGATTTTGAGAACAAAAATGAAGGAGATGCAAATGAAAAAATAGTGAAATAAATAAAAGGGGTGACAAAAAAGGAAAAAAAGAGCAAAACAATAATATCAAATTATATATGATGTGGCAGTACATGGAGAAGATATTGAGCGAGTGTGCCACACTTCTCATAATGTAACTGGTTTTACATGTCTCATGGAGGGGTTTATTTCACTTAAAACAAAAATAAGGAGGTCTTAGGATGTCCGTAAAATTTAAATATGAAACTGATTTTTATGAATAAGTACATGATTACAACTTATGTATTTTTCCTTATATTTATAAGCTTTGATACCACGTGTCAGAAAATATGACTTTCAGCAAATCATAGATTTGAAACCCTTTGTTTTTGAACTTATTGTATTATCTTGGCTAAAGTGAATCTGTGAAAGCAAAGAAAACAAATCAACGAAAATTGATAGAATAAAGAGAATAGGCCCAAAATTATAGTACCAATTTATATTCGTTGCTCTATCCCAAATCCCATCATTGCATATGACATGGTTATTTTCATTACACTAAATATATCATCTCTAAATTTAGAAAAATACCACATGAATTTACTAATTTCAATTTCTCTCTAAAAGCAAGATAAATGTTCATCATAAATCGCCCCGTGGAAGACTTGGAGGCATAAAATGGACAGAAACCATTTCTTATTTTCGAGTTCTGTGAAGGCATAAAGCCGGTGATTGATTTTTCACGGTAAAGCCTAAGTATAATTTTCAGTTTTTGCAACAAATAAAGAACAAGTTAACCCATGGTCTCTCCTCAAAATTAGATATTTTATGTACATAATTTTTAAAATTTGTATAATATTAACGGTTGGCATCCATGCTCCAAGAACGTTGAATGGTGCATTTGGTTAATAGTTAAATTATTTACCAAGATGAATAGGGATCAATTCCTGCTTAATATATTTTTTTCTCCTTTTTTTTAAATAAAGCACCCATGTATTGAAATCATATCTCCGCCTGCCTCTGCGAACCAGTTGAATTATAAGCAACATATATGCTCCTAAAAAACTCAACCAACATCCTTTAATTAATTCTAATGTTATGTAGATTTTGATCTAAATACCATAAACTTTTCAAAATAAGCATTAGAAAACAAGTATAACCACAAAATAAATTAAAAGAATATCTAACCTTAAATATAAATAAAAATATTTTGTTCAAGCAATATAAATATAGTAGTAGTAATTTTAGTATCTTTACTACAAAAAAAAAAGTTGATAAAAGTACAAGTAAAATGCAAGGGGTTGTTTAAAACTTTAAATTTACAAAGACTTGTCTCGTCAGTTACATCACTAGTGAAGGGAATATATTGGTTTCATTTTCAATAAAGTACTAAAAAGGTATAGGATTTAGAAAGAAAAAATTCAGACTAAATCTTTCAAATACGCTAACAAATGCTTTTATAGAATTATAACATGAGTTAAATTTATAAGCTTTGATACCGTATGTTAGGAAATATGATTTTCAGCAATTAAGGCACCATGTGTCGTGTTTGTCCCCAAGGTTAAGGCGCGACACTATTAATTTGAAACCTTAATACGGTCATGAAAGCTACAAAATCTTGTTAAGAGGAAGAAGTTGACATTATGAAATACACTGATACCATGTAAACTCAAGCTAAAAATTATATTTGTTATAGCTTTTTTAATAATGGTATGTTAATGGTATATGTTTGATATAGTATACTTTATATATATAATTAATTATCGTTTTAGCTAATTCGAGATCTTCCCATTCCAATAGGTTTTCATCAAGTAATTATATTATTTTACACAAAAAACATACGCATCTTCTAAACCTAGATTGACATCTCAAACTTTTTTATGCAATGCATTTCAAATCTTATATACTTCATAACACAATAATTATTATGAAAAAGTAAACTTTAAATATGTGTAATATATTGTATACTGCTACTGTATACATTAGTTATCATATCGTCAGAATACGCATTCGTGCTTGTACAATTTACCTATATGAACTATATATTATATAATTATATAAATATACAATAATATATTATATACTTTATATAATATAATATACGAATATATAATAAATATATATATCATATATTATAAATAATATAATTGTACAGTATAAAGACATCGATTAACACTTTACAAAAATCCAGCATAGAACACTTTTACTATAATCTACCTTTATAATATATTGTATATGCATATAAGACACAATGCATAAAACTAGAAGGAAAGAAAAATATTAATGAATATATTATACACAGTATAATATATATTATACACAGTATAATATATACAAAATAATATATATTTTGTGTCAATTACAACAAACAAACAAAAAAATATAGTGTATATTCCACTATTTTGCCCTTTGGGTTTTCTCACAACAATATGAATGGACTTTCTATCCATTTTTGTATCAGGTGGAGTTATTAAAAATAAGTTCGCGATTAGGCAATTTTGACAGAGAAAAAGGTTTAGTGGAAAGAAAATAATGCTATGTATTGAGAATATTGTGTATTATATCTGTATTTGTATTTATGTAGTTGAGGGGTAGTTTTATAATTAGCCAATAATATAGTATGTGTATATGTACTGTACAATACAGATACACTACACTTTACTTTCATTTTCATTTCATCAAAGAGTTTCGTTTTTCTCTCTTTCTCTCTCTCCAGAAGTTTCCATCATTTTCTTCTCTCCTTTCTCGTTTGATCTCTGCGAAGCTTCGTCCGCCACATCAATGGCGATTTTCGCTCGCACTTGAGTCTCTGTTTTCTACATGGTATCAGAGCAGGGTCATCTCCTTCATTACTGATCCCTATTCGTTCCTTTTGAAGTTGTAAGGAAAATCGGGAAACCCTAATTTTTCACCCACAGTTTTTCAGATTTGTCGATTAATTCATCTTATATCATGGCGATGGATGACGATGCTTCAGATTCAACTAATACAAACAAAGATACATTAGATTCGACCAATCCCTTGTACATGCATCCTTCAGAGAGTGCCGGATCGACACTAGTGCCGGTGGTGTTTGACGGAACTGGTTATAGGTCCTGGAGAAGAGGCGTCCTCAGAGGTCTCTCAGTGAAGAATAAGGTCGGTTTCATCACCGGAAAATGTAAGAAGCCAGATTCCGACCATCCGACATTTGAGCAGTGGGAGAGATGCGACGACATGGTCACATCGTGGATTCTCAACTCACTTTCCAAAGATTTGGCAGATAGCTTACAGTATGTGGTCGATGCCAAGGAATTGTGGCAGGAACTGGAGGATAGGTACGATCAGACAAATGGAGCAAAATTGTACCAGCTCGAGAGAGAAATTAACGATCTAAGTCAGGGAACCCTAGACATTACAGGATATTATACAAAAATGAAGAAGCTTTGGGAAGAGTTAAACATATTGAATGCACATGCACAATGTAAGTGCCAGTGTATTTGTGGTGCCAAGGCAAATATGCACAAGGCTGAACAAGACAGAAGGCTAATCAGGTTTCTAATGGGTCTAAACGAGGTCTACACAGTTGTGAGAGGAAGCATTTTAATGATGAATCCGTTGCCCAGTATTGCACAAGCCTTCTCTATCCTGATCCAGGAAGAAAAACAAAGGGAAGTTAGGCCAAGTAACCATCTGATGATGGAGTCTGCTTCAATGAATGTCAGTGGTCTTGCAAATCCTACTTTTAGGACAAATTATATTCAACAGAGGAACAACAGCTCATACAGAGGCAGTTATCCATCCAACAGGTCACGCTTGTTTTGTGACTACTGCAAGAAGCAAGGACACACTAAAGATAAATGCTACAAACTAAACGGATTTCCTCAGGACTTCAAATTCACTAAAGGAAAAAGTGTGGCTTCCGCTGCGAGTGTGCATAGAGGACCTGAAGGGATAATTCCTGGAGGATGCAATGAGGTTGGTGCTAGAAATCAAAGCATGGGGATTCAAAACCTGACAAAGGGGCAATATAATCAGCTGCTGCACCTGTTGGAGAACTTCCATGGTGGAAGTTTAATTGAAGTCTCAAATAACATCACTAGTGGGGCAGCAAACTTTGCAGGTATATTGGCTTGCTCTACTCATAAAGAAATCATTGGTAATTTTTCATGTAAATGCTTCAAATCATCTGCTGAATATTGGATTTTAGACTCCGGAGCTTCTAATCATATGTCCTATAACAAAGCCCTATTAACCAACATTAGATTTCTACCTTATCCTTTCCTAGTAACCTTACCAAATGGATACAAAGTTAGAGTGACAGAAATTAGTGATGCAGTCCTTAGCCCTAAGCTGACTTTACACAAAGTGTTGTTTGTTCCCAGTTTTAAGTTCAATTTGATCTCAGTTCATTGTTTAACATCATACCTTAAGACAATTGTCCAATTTTCTGATACTTCATGCATTTTACAGGCCCCTTCAATGAAGAGGCCTCTGGAGATTGGTAGAGCAAGGAATGGTTTGTACTTCCTCTGCTCAAAGTGTCAGTTCCTTAGTTCAGTTACTGTTCCCACTTCTCTCGTTTCAAATTCATGTCCTGCTTCTACTGATAATGACAACTTGGAAACTTGTCCTGCTAATTGTCTTTCATCATCATCTGTAAATGTTCCACTCTCAAGCAATAAGAAAGGTTCTTGCACCACTTGTTATCCTACTAATGTGTGTGGATCCTTTTCTAATTCTTCATCTTATGGAAATTGTGTTGACTATTTGTGGCACAACAGATTGGGCCATGTACCTTTTGTGAAAATGAGGGGAATATCATCTATACCTGTAAGTTTTGCACCCAAACAACCATTCTTATGTTCAATTTGCCCTATGGCCAGACAAACAAGATTACCATTCCCACAGAAAAATACATCATCTACCAATATTTTTGAACTATTACACATAGACCTCTGGGGGCCATACCACACAGTCGCACATGACAACTACAAATATTTTCTTACCATAGTTGATGACTTTAGTAGGTCAACCTGGACATATCTTATGAGTTGTAAAAGTAATACACTTCAAATTCTAAGAATCTTTGTGTCTATGATAGAGAACCAGTTTAATTCTTCCATTAAGTCCATGAGGTCTGACAATGGACTGGAGTTTGTCAACAATGAAACTTCATCATTTTTTCATTCCAAGGGAATTATACACCAGAAAACCTGTCCATACACACCTCAACAAAATGGTGTGGTGGAAAGAAAACACAGATATTTGTTGGAAACTGCAAGAGCCTTACTGTATCAGTCCAAGTTACCTATAAAATATTGGGGAGAATGCATTCTCACAGCCACATACTTGATTAATAGACTACCCTCTACAATCCTGAATAACAAATCACCTTTTGAAATACTTTACAAAAACAAACCCAATTATTCACACCTTAAAAGCTTTGGATGTCTATGTTATCCTACCACTCTTAAAACTCATAAAGACAAATTTGAACCCAGAACTGAGCCTCATGTTTTTGTAGGTTACCCCTTTGGCACAAAAGGTTACAAGGTACTGAACTTATCTACTAAAAGAATACACATTTCCAGAGATGTACAATTCCATGAACATGTTTTCCCTTTTGTAGTGTCTTCTGATCACACTTCTCTTCCTTGTGTTTTGCCATCTTTTCATTATGATCTTGCATGTGAAGGTCATAGAGATGCTACCTTGAGTAATAGTCAGTCACAAACTGGAACTTCACCAATTTCTGTCACCAACTTTTCTTTACCAGACAATCAAAATATTTCCCCACTTGTTGATCAAAGCAACCATTCACCTGTTGATGCAGGTGTTTCTGAAAACTCACCTGTCATTTCAAATACCTCAGACCAACATACCACTAATACTTACTTATTCCCAAGTCCTACAAGACCATCCAGAACAGTAAAAATACCAAACTACCTAAGTGAATATGTGTATTCCCTTCCAAATCTAAAGAACAATACATCACACACTGTCTTGCTCAATTTTCCCCTTTCAGACAATCGACACATTTGTTTTACTGCTTTAAACAAGGACAGTCAGCATATGATGAGAAACATTTCTCATGAATCTGAACCATGCTCTTATGAGGAAGCAGCCTTAAAACCTGCATGGCAAGCGGCCATGACACAAGAATTTGAAGCTTTGCATGCTAACCATACATGGGATTTAGTAACATTGCCTGCAGGTAAGAAAGCCATAGGATGCAGATGGGTATATAAAATCAAACACAGAGCAAATGGAACTGTTGAGAGATTCAAGGCAAGACTGGTGGTAAAAGGATACACACAACAGGCAGGAATAGATTATACTGAGACATTCTCTCCAGTTGTCAAGATGACAACTGTTAGGACCCTTATCAGCGTAGCAGTTAAAAGGGGCTGGAACCTTTTCCAACTAGATGTGAACAACGCATTCTTACATGGAGACCTACATGAAGAGGTATATATGGAGGTACCACAGGGACTGCAGACTGAGGTCCCTAGTCTAGTTTGCAAGTTAAACAAGTCCTTGTATGGACTGAAACAAGCAAGCAGACAGTGGTATGCTAAGCTGACTGAGGCACTGTGCACCAGGGGTTTCAAACATTCAGAAAATGACCACTCACTGTTCTGTAAGAAGGATGGTTTTTCAATAGTATTTGTGGCTGTCTATGTTGATGATGTGATTCTTACAGGTACAGATGTAGAAGAAATTAAGGCACTAAAGGTTTTCCTCCATGATCAGTTCAAAATCAAGGATTTAGGAAAGCTGCACTATTTCCTGGGACTGGAAGTGCTCTACAAGGATGATGGAGTCCTCATTTCACAGAGGAAGTTCACTGCAGATCTGTTGAGAGAATATGACAATCAGTATACTACAGTCTCTTCTCCTCTTGACTGTACTGCCAAGTTGAAGGCAGAAGAGGGAACCCTACTGGCAGATCCCACTCACTATAGAAAGTTAGTTGGGAAACTTAACTTCCTCACCAACACAAGGTTAGATATTGCCTATAGTGTTCAGCACTTGAGTCAATTCATGCAAACACCCAGAGAACCTCATCTTAAAGCTGCCCTTCATGTCTTGAGGTATCTTAAGAATGATCCAACCTTGGGCATTTTCTTTTCCAACAACCCAGATTGCACTATGAAGGCTTTCTGTGACTCAGACTGGGCTGCATGCCCTGATTCTCGACGATCAGTGAGTGGATACATTGTCTTATTGGGTGATAGTCCTATCAGCTGGAAATCGAAGAAGCAGGAAACAGTCTCCCTCTCCTCTGCAGAAGCAGAGTATAGGTCAGTAAGAAAGGTAGTTGGAGAACTAATTTGGCTTAAAAGATTGCTAGAAGAACTGACAGTTCCTTGCTTGCATCCTATCTCGATTCTTTGTGATAGCCAAGCTGCGATACACATGGCAAGAAATCCAGTGTTTCATGAGCGTACCAAGCACATAGAGGTGGACTGTCATTTTGTACGAGACAAGTTACATGATGGCCTCATCACTTTGCATCATATTCCCACAGACGCTCAGCTAGCAGACATATTTACGAAGGCCTTAACAGGGATCAAACATACTTCTATTCTTGGCAAGTTGGCAGTGAGTTCCTCACCTCCAACTTGAAGGGGGTATTGAGAATATTGTGTATTATATCTGTATTTGTATTTATGTAGTTGAGGGGTAGTTTTGTAATTAGCCAATAATATAGTATGTGTATATGTACTGTACAATACAGATACACTACACTTTACTTTCATTTTCATTTCATCAAAGAGTTTCATTTTTCTCTCTTTCTCTCTCTCCAGAAGTTTCCATCATTTTCTTCTCTCCTTTCTCGTTTGATCTCTGCGAAGCTTCGTCCGCCACATCAATGGCGATTTTCGCTCGCACTTGAGTCTCTGTTTTCTACTGCTATGCCTATGATCTTGTGGAAGATAATGATAAAAATAATTTCTCCATGTAAGTAAGGCAGAATAACGTATATTGGAGAGAGAGAGAGTATTGATAAGTTTGAAATAGGTTGAATACTCAAAATGATTTGAGTTTCCTATTTAAATGGCTTTAACGGAGATATTTAAGGGATATGAAAAGTTGTATATGATTTAATTAAAAAGTTAAAAAGTTGTAATAAATTGTATCTTATGTAATTTTCTGAAAGCAGTTGTAATTCTTTTAAATTAGTTTTAAGAAGGTTAGTATTATGTGTAAATTCCTCAATATAAAAGGCTAAGGAAGTTAGCGACGTCGGTAAAAAGATTTTCTTATCTTTGGTGGTGTGAACTTGATAGCAAAAGAGAGTAAATATTTTGCAATTCAACTGTGATAGCAAGGTAAATATTTAAATTTATCCCTATAGCAATATTTCTTGAATTAATATAAAAGAGATATTATTTTTGGTTCTTTGTATAATATAACAAGAATTAAGCTTGATAGAAAAATGATATGACAGACATGATTGTATTGGTCAGGCCTTGGGAATAAAAATAATATTTAATAATAAACTTACTCTTTTATAATGGATAATATTTTTTTGTATAGAATGGTCTTTTTGAAATCAAATCCGGAACCTGGATTGGGGAATCTGTTTCAGACATTATTGGATTAGTTGTATTTATATATACATGTAATAAAATATGAACTTCACTTTTCATGTATAGGTCCACATATATATTTATGAAACAGATACTCCATCACATTGTGCTTAGGAATAATTTTTAAACCAAATGAGTTTTTGAATATTTGTGTAATTGAAGGATTAGTCGACTGGCTAGCAGATCATATACTAAGTATCAAAGTGTATAGTAATGCTTGGACATAATTTTAGTTTTTAAATTTATGATTTGAGGTGTAGAATATTTGAGTAGCTCTAAGCCTGAAATTAAGGGGATTTTTTTTAAAAACTCTTACCCCGACAAGCATAAATGATATTTATAATTAATATTTTATTTAGATTGAGGTCATTGGATGCCGTTTGGTTGGTGTTCTAGACGTTGTAAGGTTGAGGAACTTGTTGTTGGCGAGGTAAGTGAGACGTTAAGCTTTGATGCTTATTTTTCAAATTCGTTTTAAAAGTATGTTTTGTCTGCCTGGTCCATGTGTTGGGGCGAGCGTGTGCTTGGCGGAATCGGTAGTCTTTGACCAGCCGCAAATATATATATATATATATATATATATATATATATATATTATTTTATGAAAAAATAAAATTATTTAATAAATAATTTGTGGTGTGGCGTAGCCTCGTGCTATGGCGTTAAGGCGTTAGAAATTTTTTTTTTTTCTGCCGTAATATATTTGGGGCATTGTGTATGCCGTCGTGATAGATCTGAAGAATTGTGTATGCCGCCATGGACTTGTTGGGGTGTTTAATTAATTTTCCGCATCGCCGTTTATGACAAGTCCTTAGTATAGATTGTGCTGAGATATGTACTGTTGTTGTTGAATAATGTTTGGACGTTATGGAGTAATTATATGGTGAAAGAATTTGTGTGTATATTATTTCTATTCTCGTTGTGTATTTGTGTTTTCTAACACTTGTTCCAGGAGTATTTAAAGTGGCGGGTCGAAAATCTTATTGGGTTATATTTACGTATAACTCACTCTTTACATGCATGTTCATGCATATACTATTGGTGAGGACGTGGCTAGTGGCTAACAAGTTTGTTGGGTGGATTCTAACACTGAGGTGAGCCACCGCATTATTCGTGAAGGCCGTTGTTTCAGCTCTACCTACATTATATCTATTATTTTCTTTTGGGGTTCGCATGCGGACATGCCCGCCGGTTAAAGTATTATTACTCTATTAGATACTCCATGGGTATTATTTCGCGCCGTGGTGGTCCCCCCCGGACCGCCCGGGTTTGTATGGCTTAACCACGTGTGGAGATAGTAGGATTCTCAAGAAATTCTTCGATTTCTTCCAAAAAAAAAAGATTACTACGTGATTTTTTGAATCTGCCTCTGATTCAAATTTCTCTCGATTCATCCCCTCATGAGGAATTACCAAACCCAGGTTCGGGTCCATAAGCAGTGACAATTGATAAAATTTCGATTAGAGATATATTACTTGAGTGTTCATTAGATTTTATAAATAAATTATAGTTTTAGTTGGATAATTATTATATTTAGAAATTTTTAATCGGTTTGGATTTGTACGTATTTCTCTTAGTGCTTATATTAAAAGTTAAGAGTACAATAATTGATTTGCCTGGCGGGTGGTATTAGTTGGGTGCCAGTCACGTCTATGGGGTAGTTTGGGATGTGACATGATGTCACGACCCAAATTTTCTCTTCGTATGACGTTGTGACGGCACATGGTCTCTATGACTAGGTAAGCCTAACATTTGCGGAATAATGAAATGAAACACATAATTTTAACAACTAACTGTTCAAAAATACACAGTAATCCCAAAATCCGGAGCATCGTGAATCACAAACTATAGAAGAAAAATCTAGTGTCTCTATACATTAGAGTCTATCAAAAAAAAATTACATAAGATAATGGACATAGGGAAAAGTAGAAGGGGACTCCGAGGTCTACGGACGCGACAGATATACCTTGAAGTCTCCAAAGCTGTCCCGGCTCACTGATAGTGCGGCTGATAAGGAGCACCTGTGTCACGACCCAATTTCACCTATAGGTCGTGATGGTGCCCAACACTACAGCTAGGCAAGCCAACTAATAAATTAAGCATATATTGATAAAATTTAAAACCAAGAAAAATAATAAGACACCAAATTCTACCAATGTGTGTGCTAAGACCTAGTGTCACAAGTGTATGAGCAACTAGTAGATTATATAAAACCTCAAATACTGTCTGAAATAAAAATAGACAAAATAAAAAATACAATGAGAGATACTAGTAGCTGCAGAATGGCTCAGAAAGGCAGCTCACCACTATGCCCCTGGATAACGTGGGTGTAAGACGATAGGTCCCCCACTAGTACTTGCCTCAGGTCCTGCACAAAAAGTGCAGCAAGTGTAGTATGAGTACATAAGCAACGTGTACCCAGTAAGTATCAAGCCTAATCTTGAAGTGGTAGAGACGAGATGGCCGATTTTGACACTCACTAAGGGTTAATAATAATAATTGAAATAAAACTAGAATATCTAAATCAACATGATTTACAGAATTTATAATAATTTATTTAACCAGAAGAAATAATTAAATTCCTTCAAATGCAACAATTCTCAATATATTAATTAAATTCCTTCAATTCAAATAATTTCCAATTTATCAATTTATCTCATTTACAGGAATAACAATTAATTCCTTAACAAGTAGGAATAATAATTCATTAAATTTCAAGGATTCTCCAATTTATCAATTAGCTTAGCAAGCTGAAATAAACCATCAAAGTATCGTGTAATTATTATTATTAAGCACGATTTCTGCCGAGGTCGTACGGCCCGATCCAGAGTTTTGTGTACACTGCCGAGGGACGTGCGGCATGATCCATAAATGCATCTATCATGCCGAGGCGTTCGGCCCGCTCTACAAGAAAGGAGGACATTTTCTTATGTACCTCCGGAAGGAGAGTATATTTATTATAAGATAAATTCGGGAGGAAGAACAATTTCTTTTAACAATTAATTAATTTAAACAAAAAAAATTCAAGCATATGAGATTTTCATCTTTTAATATCTTTATCTAACAATTCACAATATATTCGTATATATCAATTAATATTAATTAAATAAAGAATACAATTTACACAAGTAATTCATGCTTTGAGTCCTAACCTACCCGGACTTAGCATTAATAGTAGCTACGCACAGACTCTCATCACCTCGTGCGTACATAGGCCCCGCAATTAGCAACAATTATTCAATTTAATCCCTATGGGGTAATTTTTCCCTCACAAGATTAGACAAGAGACTTACCCAGTCTTGCTCCAATTTAATCCACTAGAAGGCCCTTTCCACGATTATCCAACTCTGTCTGGCCCGAATCTAGCCAAAATAATTCGATACAATCACTAAAAATTATAGGAATCAATTCTATAAGAAAATACTACATTTTTAATAAAAATTTCGAAATTAATTAAAAATTCATCAGTGAGACCCACGTCTCGGAATCCGGCGAAAGTTACGAAATATGAACGCCCACTCAACCACGAGTCTACCCATACCAAAATCACTAAATTCTGCTAACAATTCAACCCTCAAATCTATCCAAGAGGGGTTTCAAACTTTCCCAACTCAATTCACCAATTAAATGATAAAAACAGTGATGCATTCGGGTAATTTAACCAATATCGAGTTAAGAACAATTACCCCATTATTTTCTCTGAAAATCTCCCAAAAATCGTCCAAATCCGAGCCCCAAATCGTTAAAAATGGAAAATGGAAAGTCCCATTTTCAGAACTTAAACTCTCTGTCCAGTGATTCCTTCTACGCGATCGCGAACTTCCTCACGCGATCGCGTAGCACAAATATTTTCTGCCCAGAAGTAACCCTACGCGATCGCATCAAGTCTCACGCGATCGCGATGTGCAAGGTTCCGACTCTACGCGATCGCCTCCCTCTTCACGCGATCGCGTAGCACAAACGTGTGACCCAGCTTCCTCTCAAATTTCCCCTACACGATCGCAAACAATGACACACGTTCACGATGCACACATTGGCCCAACCTACGCGATCACGGACGTGCCCTCGCGATCATAGAGAACAAATTTCCAGCTGCCCAAATTAAGCCTCTGCGATCGCAATCCCATTCACGCGATCGTGTAGAATAAATCCACCTCTGTCTAAATTACTCTACGTGATCGCAGACCAACCTACGCGATCGCGTATAAGGATATCAGAAGAAGATACCAGCAACAATCAGCAGTGTTCCAAAAGCCAAAAATGACCTGTTAGCCGTACGAAACTCACCCGAGCCCCTCGGAGCCTCAACCAATTATACCAGCAAGTCCCAAAACATCATACGAACTTAGTCGAACCCTCAAATCACACCAAACAATACTAAAACCACGAATCATCCTCCAATTCAAGCTTAATGAAACTTAAGATTTTCCAACTTCTACATTCGATGTTGAAACTTATCAAATCAAGCCCGATTGACCTCAAATTTTGCACACAAGTCATAAATGATATAACGGAGCTATAAAAATTTTCGAAACTGGATTCCGACTCCGATATCAAAAAGTTAACTCCCCGGTCAAACTTCCAAATTTAAATTCTTATTTTAGCTATTTCAAGCCTAATTTAACTACGGACTTCCAAATAAAATTTCGAACACGCTCCTAAGTCCAAAATCACCATACGGAGCTGTTGGAATCGTCAAAATTCTATTCTGGGGTCGTTTTCTCAAAATGTTGACCGAAGTCAAACTTAGCACTTTAAGGCCAACTTAAGGAACCAAGTGTTTCGATTTCAACCCAAATACTTTCAAATACCGAACCAACCACCCCCGCAAATCATAAATCATTAAAAGCACATACGAAAAGTTTTATTTTAGGGAACGGGGTTCTAAAAGTTAAAATGACCGGTTGGGTCATTACAACCTGGATCTGCACACGAAAAACATGTGCAAAAGAGTAGCATGGGTACACCACAATCGATACCCAGTAAGTGCCAAGCCTAACCTCGGTCGAGTAGTGACGAGGTCAGGTCAGGACCCTACTGGTATAATTAATAATAAGGCAAGGTAAGAATGAAATATCACAGTAAAATAAAGACTGAAATTTAACAAGAAAGAATTCATAGAAGGTAACAACTCAGTACACAGAATACAACATGGGATCTCCCCAGATACTGTCTCGTAGTCCCAAACATAAATGTGCAGGAGGATCTCTCGGAATACCGTTTCGTAGTCCCAAAGTAAATATGCAAGACAGAGGGATCTCCCGGAATACCGTTCCGTAGTCCCAAAGTAAATATGCAGTATAGGGGGATCTCCCGGAATACCGTTCCGTAGTCCCAAAGTAAATATGCAGCAAAACAATAGAATTCAATAGTTACGACACGAAATCCTATAGTTCAACCTAAGTACCAGTTAAGGAAAGACAGGTAAATTCACTAAATATATTGCACGTAGTTCAAGTAAACAGTTAAGGCAAGTAGGCATGTTGTTCTAATCTAGAAGGATACTACACATGCTGATGAAACTCAAATAAGATAGAAATCAGGTTATTACTTAGTAGAAAAATTGGGTTTTTACACAATTAGCCCGTGTACGTACTCGTCACCTCATGTACACGACGCTCATATATCAAATCAGTACAAATCCTACGGGGAGTTCCCCCAGATAAGGTTAGGCAAGCCACTTACCTCGAACCAAGCTCAATCAATCGGTCAAAATGCCCTTCCCACGAATATCCAGTTCTGAATGGCCCAAATCTAGCCAAAAGTAATTACATATCATAAATACAACCATAATAGACTCATCTAATTAATGAAATCAATACTTTAATAAAAATTCTGAAATTCGCCCCCAAAAAGCCGACCCGGGCCCACGTCTCGGAATCAGGTAAAAGTCACAAAATCCGAAAGCCCATTAACTCACAAGTCTAACCATATCAAATTTACAAAAATCCGACACCAAATGGTCCTTCAAATCTACAAATCAAACTTTCCAAATCCCTAGCCTCAAACTCCTAAATTCCACCTTAAATACACACTAACTAGGTAGAAAAATAAATGGGGAAGTAAGATTATTGATCAAAAATAAGCACAAGGGACTTACCTCAAGAAATCTCTCGAAAATGCTCTCAAATATCGCCCTAAACCGAGTTTGCAAAGTCCAAAATGACAAAAATTATGAAGCCCTTTGGTTTTAAATACTGCCCAGGCATTTCCGCACCTGCGGAGCCTGGGCCCGCACCTGCGGAAATCTGGTCCGCTTCTGTGGTCTAACTTCGCACCTGTGGACAGCCTTGCACATTTGCGGGCATCGCAGATGCAGCCTTTTCCACGCACCTGCGACCCCAGATCAATCCACCCAACTCCGCTTCTGCGCCCATTTGCTCGCACCTGCGGGCAGCCTTGCACAGGTGTGATTACAGCAGAACCAACCTAGCACCAGAAAATCTTCCAAGTCCAAAAATGATCCGATAACCATTCGAAACTCACTCAAGGCCCCCGAGACTTTAACCAAACATACCAATAAGTCCTAAAATACCATACGAACTTAGTCAAATCTTCAAACCACATCAAACAATGCTAAAATCACAAATCATCCTCCGATTCAAACTTAAAGAACTTGAAACTTCCAAATTCGACAACCGATGCCGAAACCAACCAAACCATGTCCGATTGACCCAAAATTTTGCACACAAGTCATATTCAGTATTACGGACCTACTCCAGCTTCCGGAATCGGAATCC
The DNA here is from genome assembly GCF_000390325.3 of Nicotiana tomentosiformis. Lineage (NCBI taxonomy): Eukaryota > Viridiplantae > Streptophyta > Magnoliopsida > Solanales > Solanaceae > Nicotiana > Nicotiana tomentosiformis. The sequence continues at coordinate 9,578,752 of NC_090814.1, read as the reverse complement.
AAACTCGATATAAAAAATTCCACTACCGGCCCAAAACTCCAAAATTCGACTTTCGCCATTTCAAGCCTAAATGAGCTACGGACCTCCAAAACACAATCCGGACACGCCCCTAAATCCAAAATCACCTAACGGAGCTAACGAAATAGATGGAATTCCATTCTGGAGTTGTCTTCGTACAATTCTGACTACGATCCAAATCCTAAGGCTTAAACTTCCATTTAGGGACTAAGTGTCCCAAAATACTCCGAAACCAAAAACAAAACCTCCTGGCAAATCACCTAAGCAGAAAAAGGTATGGGGGAAACAATAAATAGGGGATCGGGGCTATTACTCTCAAAACGACCGGCCGGGTCGTTACACATGACTAACAAGTTATTCTTTGGCATTACGCTTGGGTTTCATTCGTTTCATTTTTTGTCAAATTATTCAACTCATTATTATAAAATATATGAATATTTTTCTGCTCCATATAAATATTAGAAAACATGAAGAGAAAAATAAATGAAGAATTATCGTCATGTTTTTCTTCTTCTATATTTCCTCCTTTATATCCAGTGTGTGATGACCCGACATGTAATCTAGAGTTTTAAACCTTAATTCTGTGTTTCGAAGCCCCAATAGCTTCTTTAGGCATTTTTCGATTTGCGTGCACAGTCCAGATATTTTCTTGGAAGGCTTATATATTAAAAATTGATAAAATATGAAATTTAGCCTTAAAAATCCATTTGAGTTGACTTCGATCAACATTTTGAGCAAACCGACCCGGATCCGTGTTTTGATGGTCCCGATGGATCCGTATCGTCATTTGGACTTGCTCGTATGTCCGAAATCAAATTCGGAGGTCCCTAGCTCGAGTTATCGCTTGTTGTCGAAATTTTGAAGTTTAAAGGTTTAATGACTTTAAAGAATTGACCAATCTTTGACTATGTTTATATCGGGTCCGTATTTTGGTTTCGAAACCTGGTATAGGTCCATTACTATATTTATGACTAGTCTGCCAAATTTGGTGAGAAACGGAGTTGGTTTGACGTGATTCGGACGTCCGGTTGTTAAAATAGAAATTCTAGAATTTCATTGAAAATTTCAATTGATTTGGTGTCTGATTCGTAGTTCTAGGCGTTAAATTGGTATTTTGATCGTGCGAGCGAGTTCTTATGAGGTTTTTGGACTTGTCTACATATTTGGTTTGGAGCCCCAAGGGCTCGGGTGAGTTTCGGATAGCATACGGACCTTAGTTCTTTGAAAAAATCTGGTTTTAAGACTTCTGCTAGTTTGTGGTGTCGTGTGCTATGTGAACGCGAAGCCTTTCTCGCGAATGCAAAGAGGAGTTTGGGATAGGAGAATTTTCTTCATCGCGAACGCGACCAGCTACTCGCGAACGCAAAGCTTTATGGACCTAGGAAGGAGGATCATGGTTTCTTCTACGCGAACGCGAGCAATGTCTCGTGAATGCGAAGGCCAGGGGGGAGCAGCCTTCGCGAACGCGTGGGAGTACTCGCGAACGCGAATACCACTTAGGTTGCTGCACTACGCGAATGCGACAGGCCCTTCGCGAACGTGAAGAAGGCCTGACGCCCAGTGATTAAAACAGACCAAAAACAGGATTTTGCCCATTTTTATTATTATTGTTATTATTATTATTATTATTATTATTATTATTATTATTATTATTATTATTATTATTATTATTATTATTATTATTATTATTATTATTATTATTATTATTATTATTATTATTGCGTACAGATTAATGTAAGCGACCTGCCTTAGCCTCGTCACTACTTCGTCGAGGTTAGGATCGATACTTATAGAGTACATAGGATCGGTTGTACTCATACTACACTCTGCACTTCTTGTGCAGATACCGGAGTTGGTCCCAACGGCGTACTGTAGATTTTGCTCGGATTCAGCTATCAGTGGAGACTTGAGGTATAGATGCACGACATTCGCAGCTCTGAAGTCCCCTTCGACTTTATTTTAGATGTGTGCTTTCTTTTAGACAACTTTATTTTTATTCAGATCCTTGTTTGTATTATTCTAGAAGCTCGTGCACTTGTGACTCCAGTTCTGGGATGGTATTTAGACATCGTATTATTTTTGGTTTGCATATTTAAATTCAAATATTATTCCATTTGTTGGTTCTCTATTATTTAATTAAAATGAATTGTTAAAAATGGTTTAAATTATTCTAATGTTAGCTTGCCTAGCAAGTGAAATGTTAGGCGCCATCACGGTCCTGAAGGTGAGAATTTCGGGTCGTGACACGTTGGTATCAAAGCACTAGGTTACTTAGGTCTCACGAGTCACGAGCAAGCTTAGTAGAGTCTGAAGGATCGATACGGAGACGTCTATACTTATCTCTCAGACTCTACTTGTTGGACCAATTCAGGTACCAGAAGGATTCATAGCTACTCCAGTACTTCAGGATGCTCTAGTTCGTTTGGTGAGCCTTATGGAGGGTGTGGCCCCGAACGGTACATTTCCAGTGGCACCAACCGTCTCACAAGCTGGGGGAGGAGCACAGACTCCTACTACTCCCGATTCAGAGCAGATAGCTCCCCAGTATCAGGCTCCAGCAGTCCTGCCAGTTGGGGTAATTCAGCCAGTTGTTGCGGCACAGGCCGACGATAGGCCCGCTATGTCTTCTGAGGCCTTATTGAGACTGGACACGTTTACTAAGCTCTGTCCAGTTCACTTCAATTGTACACCTTCTGAGGACCCACAAGATTATCTTAACCGTTGCCATGAGGTATTGCGGAACATGGGTATAGTTGAGACCAATGGTGTTGATTTTGCTGTATTTCAGATGTCGGGTTTCGCCAAGAGGTGGTGGAGAGATTTTATGTTGACCACACCAGCTGGGTCACGTGCATTGACTTGGGAGAAGTTCTCACGGCTATTTCTAGAGAAGTTCCTCCCTATCACATTGAGAGAGGATTTTCGCCTGCAATTTGAGCGTCTCCAGCAGGGCAGTATGACTGTTATTCAGTACGAGACCCGTTTTGTGGATCTAGCCCGTCATGATCTCCTTTTACTTCTTACTGAGGGAGAGAGTGTGGGGAGGTTTATTGATGGACTCACTCACCCTATCAGTCTTCAGATGTCCAAGGAGACTAGAAGTGAGATTCTCTTTCAGGCGGCTGCTAATGTTGCTAGGAGGATCGAGATGGTTCTTGCACAGGAGAGAGGGCAGAGGTCTAATAAAAGGCCCCATCATTTTGGTAATTTTAGAGGCGCCTTATCTGGAGGCAGGGGTACTTATGGTAGGGGTCATCCTCCCAGACCATTTTATTCAGCACTTCAGGCATCTCACGGTGCTTCTGGGAGTCATGGTCCTATTATGCCTTACTCTAGGCAGCCAACATTTAGTGCACTTCCAGCTCCTATCAGTGCACAACCGCTCCAGAGTCACTACTGATAACTAGGGTTTTAGCCTATTATTTACTCTCTTTTGCTTAGGTTTTGGGTAAAAAATGTGTAAAGGTATTCCCGAAAACTAACTTAATGTGCTTGCTTGCGGGGTTTGGTCAAAATGAGGCAAAGAAGCCATAATCAACTCATGAAGGAGTCAAACCTGCACGAATCCAGGGCTGAGACTGGAGCGCTGAGAGTGGCAGAAAAGCGCGGCGCGAAAGGACCACCGCTGAGGCGGCCACTATTATGCTGTCCGCGAAAGTAGATTTAGAGAAGCTGCTTTGAGTACTAAAATCACCGATGAACGCATCCAAATTACACGGCTGCGAATTGATATTACGCGGACACGAAGGAAATTCCGCTGAGAGCGCATCTTGAGGTTCAGATACCCTGCAAGTGGGGCTTAACTGAAGAATGCGGTCCGCGTCCAAATTACGCAGCCGCTATGGAAGCACACACGGATGCGGTTGAAATTATGCGGTCCGCGAAACTAAGCTCAATCCAAGCCCAATATTGAAGAAACGCGGACCGTGCTAATTATTACGTGACCGTGAAAGCTCAAGCGCGGACGCGGTCAGAATTACGTGTCCGCGAATCCTCCGCATGGGCATTTTTGTCCGAAAATTTTAGCCTAGTATAAATAGATTATTTTATCAATTTTAGGTTAAGTTTTGTTTTGCAGAGCACGTGAATGACTGGTGTTTCCCTTTTTGGGCAATTTTAGAGCAGATTTACCTTCAAACTTTAGATTTTCACCTTGTACTTTAATATTATGGCTTATATTTCATCTTTATCTTTGATTTCTACTGTTATTATGAGTAGCTAGACCCCATATCTAGGGTTGTGACCCAATCCTAGTGTGGGTATTTAATGGGTCTTGAATTTTAGGGCTTAATTGTTTATGGGTTAGTGATATTTAGCCTAATTCATGCTAAAATTATAGAATTAGTGGTTGCAAACACTGACTCATGCCTTTATGACTTAGGCTCTTCTTGAGAAAGAGGGACTAAGTCTAGGAAAATTAGGCTAACAAGGAATTGGGATGAATTCAAGAAATTGATAGCCCCAGTTAAAGGGTTAAACCTAGAGATAGTAATACCCGACTTGAGCCAATTTTACTTGTATTGTATGAACACCCATTTGGGCTTGAGAAAGCTAAATTGGGCAAAGTCACTCAAACTACCGAGAGGTATAGAGTGGGCACTTATGTGTGATGGTTATATCACGACCCCAATCATAACAAGCTTGTCCTAGATTCTTGATACTCATTAGATACTCACCTAGGTGAAAGTCACTTCCCTAGTCCCTTTTAACACTTGAAAACTTTCACAAAAAATATTGTACATTGCTTACACTTAGCATACAATAGTATAAAATTAGAATAGAATCAATCGCAACAATGTTTGGAAGTGCAATTAGGAACAACACGCACATTTAGATTAGTTAGATACCTAACTCCAAGCTAAATTAACTCCCTGTGGAAATCGATCCCGACCTTGTTGGGTAAAACTGCATCGACCATCCTCGCTACTCTATAGTGGTGTAGGTTTGGAACCGATCACTTTTTGGCACCGTTGCCGGGGAGTTAGACGGTATTGGCTATCTATCTAACTATTTGTGTGTCTTATTTTTCTTTCCTTCTGTTTTTCTAACTTTTGTGTATCAATCGCTTTAGGTACCAAATGGCTCATAATGATGCTCTCGGACATGTTCTTCCGGGGGAGGAGGTAGATGACAATGGCGAGGATGAGGTTAATCTAGAACCTCAAGTCCAAAGAAAAGGCCGCCAGGCTAATGACAATATTCCAAACCCTCTCCTACCTCCTCCACGGGCAGCACACCGGGTGCTACCCAATGAAGGTTACGCAAGTGCAATTATGCCGCCCTGGATTCGGGCGGGCAATTTTTAAATTACAAATGTCATGCTGACCCTATTGGAGCAAATGGGCTTTTTCACTGGAGCTCCTCTTCAAAATGCATACAAGCATCTAAAGGGTTTTGTAGAGACATGCTGGGGGAGCAAGCAGACGAACGTGTCGGAGGACGCTCTAAGATTGAGACTTTTCCCATTTTCACTTAGAGGGAAAGCTTTGGACTGGCTCGAGAGGCTACCCAACCACTCCATTCACACGTGGGATGAGTTGGCAAAAAAATTTATAGCCAAGTTTTTCTCACCGGGTCATATGGCAGCATTGAGGGATGAGATCTTAGCATTTAAACAAGAACCTACTGAACCCCTACATGAAATCTGGGAGCGATACCGGACAATGGTCAAGGACTGCCCAAACAATGATATGACTGAAGCAATGATTCAGCAGACATTCTATAGGGGCATCAACATAACCAACCAGTGTGTGGTGAATCAGCTAGCTGGGGGAAAGTTTATGAAAATGCCTTATGCCGATGCTTGTGACATACTTGATGAGATGGCTGACACATCCTCAGCTTGGCAGAGTCGAGCAAATGTTCCTCAGGGTGACCCTAATGTCATCCATCCTCACAATGAACTTCATGATCACGGACAAGCCATAGCCGAGCTGAAAAATACTATGAATCAGTTAGCAAAGGCCCAACTTCAGCAAGTTTCAGGGACAAAGCAAGTAAATGCCATGGAAGGGGTAAATGTCATGGTCAACAAGAGAAGACAGCGTGGTCAACAAGTGCAAAACAATCAAGATCAATATAAGCAAAGTGGTAGTGGTTACAATCAAGACGATTCTTATGATGATCAAAGTGAGGAAGTGTTATATGCCAATAACTACCAAGGTCAACAGAGCAATGCTCCAAATCAACAATGGAGATTGCAAGGGAACAATCAAAGTTGGGGCAACCAAGGCCAAGGGAATTGGAACAATGGCAACAACAACAACTCGAACAATTAGGGGAACAACAATCAGAATTGGGGGAACAATAATAACAATTGGGGCAGCAATGGAAACCAATGGGGGTTGGAATAATAATAATCAAGGCAACCAGGGGGTCAGGCTTTCAAAGGCCCCTGATGTATCAACAACCCAACAATCCGCCTCCATATTCGTCTCAAGGGCAAAGTTCCTCAAACAATGAGATGAGGTTGATAAAGAGTATGTTCAAACAAATGATGGAAAGGAATGCTGACTCCGATGCCCAAATAGCCTCCCATACTACCTCTATTCGCAACTTGGAAGTACAAATGGGTCAAATTTCTCAAGCATTGAATACTCGCCCTAAGGGGGCACTACCAAGTGATACAGTAGTAAACCCGAAGGGTGGGAACAAAACAGGCCATGCTATGGTGGTGACCACAAGAAGCGGTAGAGGTGGAGATGCAAGTACCTCTAATCCAAAAAAGATTGTGAGTGATGATGTTGTGTTGGTAGAAGATGATGAGATTCAAGCCAATGATGAGTATGTGAATGATGAAGTGAAGATTGATATTGATGACAACATGGAGGAGACTCAAAATGATGTGAACCCGTCTAGGGAACACGTGATAGACATACCAAAAATGGTAGTGCCTAAAGCCAAGGCCCCTTTGCCAAGACCTCCTCCACCGTATCCTCAAAGGCTTGCAAAGCACAATAATGAAAACCAATTCAAGAAGTTTATTGAGATGATGAAAAGTTTGTCAATCAATGTGCCCTTGGTGGAAGCTCTCGAACAAATGCCGGGATATGCCAAGTTCATGAAAGACTTGGTAACTAAGAAGAGATCTATGAATTGTGAGACCATCAAAATGACTCATCAAGTGAGTGCCATTGTGCACTCGATGGCTTCAAAGCTTGAAGATCCCGATGCCTTTACAATTCCATGCACCATTGGTAGCGCCGATTTTGCAAAAGCCTTGTGTGATTTGGGAGCAAGTATTAATTTGATGCCATATTCCGTATTCAATACACTAGGTATTGGGCAACCAATAGCTACTTCCATGAGATTACAAATGGCGGATTGGACAATGAAAAGGCCGCTCGGTATTATTGATAATATTCTAGTCCGGGTCGACAAGTTTATTTTGCTTGCTGATTTTGTGATTCTCGATTGCGAAGTTGACTATGAGGTGCCTCTAATATTGGGGAGACCTTTCCTAGCAACAAGGAAGGCATTGGTTGATGTGGAAGCGAGGGAGGTCACCTTCCGAGTGGGCGATGAAAAAGTTGTATTCCACGTGTACAAATTAATGAGGCAACCAAATAGCAATGAAGTTTGCTCTTTTGTGGATCTTGTGACGGAGGTGATAGTTGATGACACAAGTGCCATGATTAATCTGGAAGACCCTTTGGAAGTTGTATTGTTAAACCATGAGGATGATGAAAAGGAAGGCTTGGTTGAATATACAAATGCATTGCAAGGAATGAGATCCTACTCATATGGGCCCCGTAAACTTTCCTTGAGCTTGGAAAATCGGAAAACTCCACCAACAAAGCCCTCAATCGAGGAGCCACCAAAATTAGAGTTGAAGACTTTGCCTTCACACCTCAGGTATGAATTCTTAGGCCCTTCTTCTACATTACCTGTTATTCTTTCTACTTGCCTAACTAACGTGCAGGTAGACTCCACCCTTACGGTGCTTCAAAGAAGGAAAAAGGCAATTGGATGGACTTTGGCTGACATTCGGGGTATAATTCTCGCCTTTCGCATGCACAAAATTATACTAGAAGATGGTGCCAAACCCTCCGTGGAACATCAAAGGAGGTTGAATGAGGCTATGCAAGAGGTCGTCAAGAAGGAAATTATCAAGTGGCTTGATGTAGGGGTTGTGTACCCTATTTCGAATAGTTCATGGACTTCACCGGTACAATGTGTGCCGAAGAAGGGGGGTATGACTGTGGTCACAAATGAGAAAAAGGAGTTGATCCCACTCGTACTATCACCAGATGGAGGGTATGTATGGACTACAGAAAGCTGAACAAAGTGACCTGCAAAGACCACTTTCCATTGCCCTTTCTTGATCAAATGTTGGACAGACTTGCCGGGCGTGCCTACTATTGCTTTTTGGATGGGTACTCAGGGTACAACCAGATTCTCATTTCACCGGAAGACCAAGAGAAAACCACCTTCACATGTCCGTATGGCACATTTGCATTCTCACGGATACCGTTTGGTTTGTGTAATGCACCGGTTACCTTTCAGCGGTGTATGATGGCAATATTTACGGATATGGTAGAGGACTTCCTCGAAATGTTCATTGATGATTTTAGTGTTGTGGGGGACTCATTTGAAGAATGCTTGGATAATCTTGACAAAGTGTTGGCCCGGTGTGAAGAGACTAACCTAGTGCTTAATTGGGAAAAATGCCACTTTATGGTCGAGGAGGGCATTGTCCTCGGCCATAAGATCTCAAAGAACGGTATTGAAGTGGACAAAGCGAAGATTGAAGTTATTTCAAATCTCCCTCCTCCTACTTCTGTCAAGGGAGTTAGGAGCTTTCTTGGGCACGCGGGGTTCTACCGAAGGTTCATCAAGGATTTCTCAAAAGTGGTAAAACCTTTGTGTAAGCTGCTAGAAAAGGATGCAAAGTTTATGTTCAATGAAGATTGCATGAAAGCTTTTGAGCTTCTCAAGTATAAATTGACAACCACTCCCATCATTACCGCATCCAATTGGAGCTTACCATTTGAGCTCATGGGCGATGCTAGTGACGTTGCGGTAGGAGCGGTTTAAGGGCAAAGGGTCAACAAGATATTTCATCCGGTCTATTATGCAAGAAAAATGATGAATGGCGCCCAAGTCAATTATACGGTGACTGAGAAAGATTTACTAGCCATTTTCTTTTCCATGGAAAAGTTCAAGCCATATCTCATGGGTGCCAAAGTGATTTTGCACACCGATGACGTGACACTCCGTTACTTGATGACCAAAAATGACTCGAAGGCTAGGTTGATGAGATGGGTTCTTCTGCTTCAAGAGTTTGACCTTGAAATCATTGATAGAAAAGGAAGTGATAATCAAGTGGCGGACCACTTGTCCGGCTTAGAAGAGGAGGCGAGGCCCCACGATGACCTCGAAATTAATGATTCATTCCCATATGAACAACTCCTCTCCGTGTCTTTGAATGGTATGCCTTGGTTCGCCGATATGGCTAACTTTCTTGTGACTGGCATTGTCCCGAGTGAGTTCTCTTCTAACCAAAGGAAGAAACTCAAACGGGACAACTTGGATTATTATTGGGACGAGCCCTATCTTTTCAAGATTTGCAATGATGGTGTGATCCGGAGATGTGTCCCGGAAGAGGAGCAAATGAATATTCTTGATGCTTGCCATTCCTCGCCCTACGGTGGTCATCATGATGGGGCAAGAACTACTTCAAAGGTTCTTAGTTGTGGATTTTATTGGCCTACCCTGTATAAAGATGCAAGTGAGCTTGTTAAGAGGTGTGATGAATGCCAAAGAGCTGGTGGAATTTCCAAGAAAGATGAAATGCCTCTCACCAGTATTCTTGAGATCGATATTTTTGACGTGTGGGGCATAGACTTCATAGGGCCTTTTGTGAGTTCGTGTGGTAACACTTACATTCTGGTTGCTGTTGATTATGTTTCCAAGTGGGTTGAAGCTGTAGCTTTGCCCAACAATGAGGCACAGAGTGTGGTGGCTTTCTTAAAGAAAAATATCTTCACAAGGTTTGGCACTCCTAGGGTGATCATCAGTGATGAGGGTTCTCATTTCTGCAACAAGGCCTTCGACACTTTATTTTCCAAGTTTGGTGTCAATCATAAGGTGTCAAACCCTTTTCATCCCTAGTTTAGTGGACAAGTTGAGGTCTCCAACAGGGAGATAAAGAGCATATTATCAAAAACTGTCAATGCAAACCGAACGGATTGGTCAAGGAAACTTGATGATGCTTTGTGGGCTTATAGAACTGCGTACAAGACCCCAATTGGTATGTCTCCGTACCGGTTGGTATTTGGAAAAGCATGCCATCTTTTGGTTGAGTTAGAGCACAAGGCCATGTGGGCGCTCAAGAAGTTAAACCTTGAATGGGATATAACAGCCAATCTCCGGGTAGAGCAACTCAATGAACTTGATGAATTTTTGTTTCATGCTTATTCTAGCTCGTCCTTGTATAAGGACAAGATGAAGTACTTACATGACAAATATGCCCGGAACAAAGAATTTAAGGAGGGTTACTTGATTCTTCTATTCAACTCTCGGTTACGACTGTTTCCGGGAAAGCTCAAGTCAAAATGGAGTGCCCCTTTTGAGGTGGTGCACGTGACTCCGTTTGGTGCTCTTGACTTGAAAAACAAAAATGGTGAAATCTTCAGAGTTAATGGGCACCGAGTGAAGCATTACCTCGGTAAGTTTGATGACAGCCATGTGGTGGCATTGATCAATTTCCAATGATGTTGGTAACATGCGTCGTGCCGCGATGTTAAATCAGGAGCTTCTTGGGAGGCAACCCATGTGTTTTTTTTCTTTCTTAGATCAGGCTTTATTTTGAACTAACTGGTTGTGATCTTTGTGTAGGAATTGTTTGTGCAGTACAAGACTGTTGCTGGAAATATTTGTTTAAGTGTGGGGAATTGCGCGGACCACGCTCAAAATTACACGGTCAGCAAGAGCTTTTTGCTGGGGCGCAAATTGTCAACGGAAGCAGACTTGAAAAGTCTAGAATATCAACTCTCTGAAGTTGTATTCGCGTCCGCGTTCGTAATTTCGCGGTCCGCATTGATCTTACGCGGCCGCGCCCATTAATCCGCTCTCAGCGGACTTGTTTCTGAAAAGGCTCTTCGAAAGGTAAAAAGAGCGCGGACCGCGGTGGAATTCCGCAGACCACGCTCAGGTAAGTCAGTAGGACCTCTGGGGTTGATATAAATAGGAAGTCCTTAGGATTTTTACACTTTTTGAACTCCACACTCTCACTGAAATAGACCACTATTCATCTTCCCCTTCTTACACGTTGAATTTCATATCTCATTAATCAAGAAGCAATTTCCTACTACAAATCCACATCTGGTATGCTCAAATCTTTACATTAATTTTATCTTTTGACTTTCTTTTATTCTAGTTTTAATTTTTCTTTTTAGTTAGGGTTTAATACATGCCACAATCTCAAAATCATGCTTAATTGATGCTTAAATTCATGTGGGTAATTGCTTTACATGCCTAATGGGGGATAGGGTTATTAACTATGCATGTTAATTGCATTATTATTTGCACTTAGTGAAAACCCTAGGTTTTAAATGTTCTAGTGCCAGTTCTTGTTTGAACTCCGCGGACCGCGGTCCATTTTATGCGGTCCGCATTCTTTAATTTGCGAGAGCTGAGTATGGTTGCATGTTCGCGGATGCGGTGATTCTTCTGCGGTACGCGTTTGAACTTATGTGGCCGCGTCCAAAATACGCGGTCCGCGCTCATGAGTTTCAGAGAGTTTGACAATTGCTTTCGCAGCCGCGTTCATTTTTACTCGGTCCGCATTTGGTCTTTCGCGGCAGCGTCAATAATTTCACAGACCGCGTTCATGATCTTCAGAGAATTAACAAATTGATTTCACGACCGCGTTCATTTCTACGCAGTCCATGCTTTATCTTTCGGGGCCGCGTCCCAAATTACGCGGTCCGTGGAAGACCATGATCAGAGAGTTGGTAGTCCGAGTCCAACCTCTTTCGCGGCCGCGCTCCATTTTACATGGACCGCGTTGACCCTTCCACGGCCGCGCTCCTTTTTACGCTGTCAGCGGACTCCTACTTTGAGAAACACTATGATAATTTCATTTGCTGATTCATTGAACCACAATACTAATGAGCTTTCACTGATTATGTATGCAGATAATGGTGCGATCTCGTGGCGGTCCTGAAAAATCACAAGGGAGGGGAGAATCCTCCCGAGGCCGGGGCAGAGGGAAACAGACTGCACCCTTAGCACCTAAAAGGGTCATTGACAAGAAACACACCATCCGAAGACCCACTCCCGACTCTTCTGAGACTAGTGAATATGTCCCATCTCGGGAGATTTCTGAAGGGGAAGCTGCACAACACCAACAAGAGGCTCAATCATAGCCCCATCACCTCATCAATGAATCTACCTCCTTGTCTTGGTCGTCTGATGGCTCAGGATGAGGTAGTGAGACTTCCACACCACCCGCCCCACCTGCTGCAACTCCGGCCTCAACAACAGCTCCAATTAATATTGATGATGAAGAAGATGTCTCGGATGACGGGAGAGGAGATGATACCCAGGTTGGAGGTTTGATTATATCAAGGAAGCCGCTAGTGTGGCAAGATAGGTTCGTGAGTGAGAAGTCCTACCACAAATTTCGGGAATGGTGGCCACAAAGGTCGCTTACCCTTGAGCGACATTTCATAAAAATAGATCTTCTACCCCACAGTCCCAATGTGAAGAAGCAATTTTATGAAAGAGGGGGGTAGAAATTCTTTGCTAGAAAGCTACCAGAGGCCAATGAGTACTTAGTCAAAGAATTCTACACCAATGTCGCCCACATTTAAAAGGGCACCTTTGTGACTAAGGTACGGAACCGGAAGATCAGATTTGATGGCAAGACACTGAACACATATGCCAGGTTCGATGATGTGAACGAATCCCTGTACTTGGAGAAGGTGGCATTAGATGAGGCAGCCCGTCTATGGCTTGCAGAGGTGATAGCCATCCCTGGGTCAACACCGACTTGGCTTACACCTGGGGTCCATATTGCTAGAAACACTTTGAGCTTTGAAGCAAAAGGGTGGTGCACCTTCGTCTGCAGCCGCCTTGATCCGTGCCTGCATGATAGTGACATTCCACTCTCCCGGGCAATCTTCATACCACCGTTGTGGGGTACCTAATAAATATGGGGAACCTCATGGCCTAGAACATATCTAAGGCAACCGGGAAGGAAGAAATGTCCTACCCTTACCCCAATTTCATCACTATGTACCTAGAGGACCAAGGGGTTGAGGGAAGACACTTTGACACGAAGGTGAAGCCGAAAAGACCCTTCTCTTGGTACAGCCTTCAGGGAGCAGACAATTTCAAGTCCAAAGGCAAAGCCACTACCTCCGCTGGCCAGTCTGAAGAGCTAAGGGTAGTGGCCATTGAGTCCGAGCCTTCCACAGTCGAAGGTTCATCTGCTGATATGCCACCTCCTTCCTCAGGGCCATCTGTATCTGCCCCACTATCTGTGCCTTCCTCCTCAGCTTACCCTCAGACTACACTGTGGGTTAATCAGACTTTATCCAGCATCAACAGCTGGATGTAGGTAGCTACATCAAAGCTATCTGCCTTATCCAGTGCAGTCGCAGCACAAGTAGCTCCAGCATAGCTTCAGATGCTTCCGTCAGTGGAGGATTCATTGAAGAAGATCCTTGATAACCAAAAGCAAATTCTGGAGACTCTGGGTACTCATGCAAAGGTAATTAAGGAGATGGGAAAACAGGTCAAGAAGGTGAAGAGGAATCAAGAGCTGTTAAAGAAAGAGGTGGAGAAGCTTACTTCCACCGACGATATTCCTCTAGACCTCCTTATGGAGGAGACTGCACTGGCAGCACAACCAACACAGGCATCAGAGCAGGAGGCTGACAGAGAGCCGGTGAGAAGATTTGTGGTACCCCAGACCGAGGACTTGGAGATCCAGTTAGAGGATCCTGATGAAGCTGAGACAAAGACCACATAAGGAGTTTTCTTTACTCTTTATCCCTCCCCTGATCTTATTTTTACTTTTAGCATTGAGGACAATGCTAACTTTTATTTGGGGGGGTGGTCTTGTTTTGATTTGATAACTTTGATGACTGGCATGTAATAATTACGATACTATTTTTTCTTATTTTTACTTATCGTTATTTTTATTTTCGTTATTTTTCACTTTTGGTATGTATATAACTTTACCATTCCATGTATATATTCATCCCCATTTTGTGTATATTCATTTCACTCCCCTATTGTACATATTCATTTTACTTTCCGCATTTTACTTTATAAATTCTTTTATAATTTTCCTTAATAGCCTAGCTTCTTATTTCCTTTAGTAGCTTCTTTTTGAGTTTATAGCCTCTTTTTATATTTCTACGTGATCAATAAGCCTTTGGTTTTCTTAATGCCACGGTTCTTTCCAAAGGTGGATGTTGTGTGAACCGGGTGGCTCTTCCTAACAATGAATAAAAGTGTCTCAAGTAGGCTTCACTTGGAACTAACACATTTACCTTCGACCTCATGGTTAGAGACAAGTTTGTTGACAATATTGGCTCTAGTTGTAACCTTTAGACTCTTGAGTTGACTAAAACTATCATTAAGTGGTTTCTGTGAGCCATCTGTGATCTTCAATCTTAGCTGAGGTTGTTGTGGGCCCTCGACTCTATTCTCTGTAACGATCTAGTAGCTTGAGAGGTGAGGTATTGAATTACAAGTCCAAGTCCCGTGCCAATAAGTCTAGAACTTGCCCTAAATGTTTGTCTAGGCAAAATTCTAAGTGTAGCTCGACTTGAGAAGTGATTGTAGGCTCTTCTTGGTCCCATTTGAACTGTGAAAGCTTCCATATCCCACTAATATGATATCCCTAATCAACCCCTTTGAGCCTAAGCCTTTTTCATTCAATAGCCACATTACAAGCCTTCATCCCTTTTATAATGACCCTCTCTTGGCACCCAATCTTTTCTTAGCATTCATGATGAGCAATTAGCCAAAACATAAGTTTGGGGGAGATACGAGGAATTTTAAAGTGATGAAAATTACAAAAAAACAAAAAGAATTGATGAAAAGAAAAGGCAAAGAAAAGGATGAAGAGTTAAAAAGAAATGTGTCAAAAAGAAAGAAAAGGTTGAAGGGATTCAAAGAAAACAATGTTGAAAGGCATGGAATGATGATAAAAGGAGAAAAATTATTGTCATGAACAAGAAAGAGTGACAACGTGTCTCTCTAGTTCCCCCGAGGAAGAAGAAAATGACTCAAAGAGTCAAGAAAGTATGAACCGAAATGAGAAAATGGAGTGCTTAAGGAAAGATGAAACCATCATAGTTCATTGTGTCCTACCTTGATCCAAAAAGCCTTCATTACATCCCTCTAAAACCCTATATGATTTCAAGTTGAGTGAGCTTGCATTAGTAGTGATTTACATAAGGGGCAAGCTTATGGTACTTAGAGCCAGACTTGTGGCATTCTTTTGAGAGTGATGAGCGCACTTCTTTACAATCCTTGTTTTGAGTGTCACATTCTATAAAGTGAGATTTGCTCATGGGGAGTAGAGGAGGAGGAGTTTGGGATCCACAATGACCTACATGAGAGAGCGAGCTTCCTTGATGAATTGAGTCAACTCTTGATGCCTTTGTGTCACATTAGAACTATGGAAGTCATAGCATGATGTTGTTGATAATGCATTTGTGTTGAGGGTAATTGTTAGTCCCAATTGATGTTTGATGAAGTCACCGTAGGACTGTTGAAATTTTTATTTCTTTTTCTTGTCGAGGCGGGAATTACCTTGTTTGTTTGAGGACAAGCAAAAGCTTAAGTTTGGGGGAGTTAATAACTAGGGGTTTTAGCCTATTATTTACTCTCTTTTGCTTAGGTTTTGGGTAAAAAATGTGTAAAGATATTCCCGAAAACTAACTTAATGTGCTTGCTTGTAGGGTTTGGTCAAAATGAGGCAAAGAAGCAATAATTAACTCATGAAGGAGTCAAACCTGCACGAATCCAAGGCTGAGACTGGAGCGCTGAGAGCGGCAGAAAAGCGCGGCCGTGAAAGGACCACCGCTGAGGCGGCCACTATTACGCGGTCTGCAAAAGTAGA
This sequence comes from Nicotiana tomentosiformis, assembly GCF_000390325.3. Taxonomy (NCBI): domain Eukaryota; kingdom Viridiplantae; phylum Streptophyta; class Magnoliopsida; order Solanales; family Solanaceae; genus Nicotiana; species Nicotiana tomentosiformis. Next base: position 9,562,647 of record NC_090814.1, on the reverse strand, counting down.
TTCAGAGAACCTGCTTTGAGTACTAAAATCACCGCTGACCGCGTCCAAATTACGCGGACGAGAATTGATATTACGCGGACGCGAAGGAAATTCCGCTGAGAGCGTATCTTGAGGTTCAAATACCTTGCAAGTCGGGACTGAAAAATGCGGTCCGCGTCCAAATTACGTGGCCGCGATGGAAGCACACGCGGACGCAGTTGAAATTATGCGGTCCGCAAAACTAAGCTCAATCCAAGCCCAGTATTGAAGAAATGCGGACCGCGCTCATTATTACGCGGCCGCGAAAGCTCAAGCGCGGATGCGGTCAGAATTACGCGTCCGTGAATCCTCCATAGGGGCATTTTTGTCCGAAAATTTTAGCCTAGTATAAATAGATCCTTTTATCAATTTTAGGTTAAGTTTTGTTTAGAAGAGCACGTGAACGACTGGTTTTTCCCTTTTTGGACAATTTTAGAGTAGATTTACCTTCAAACTTTAGATTTTCACCTTGTACTTTAATATTATGGCTTATATTTCATCTTTATCTTTGATTTCTACTGTTATTATGAGTAGCTAGATCCCATAGCTAGGGTTGTGACCCAACCCTAGTGTGGTTATTTAATGGGTCTTGAATTTTAGGGCTTAATTATTTATGGGTTAGTGATATTTAGCCTAATTCATGCTAAAATTGTAGAATTAGTGGTTGCAAACACTGACTCATGCCTTTATGACTTAGGCTCTTCTTGAGAAAGATGGACTAAGTCTAGGAAAATTAGGCTAACAAGGAATTAGGGTGAACTCAAGAGATTGATAGCCCCAATTAAAGGGTTAACCTAGAGATAGTAATACCCGACTTGAGATAATTTTACTTGTATTGTATGAACACCCATTTGGGCTTGAGAAAGCCAAATCGGGCAAAGTCACTCAAACTACCGAGAGGTATAGACTGAGCACTTATGTGTGATGGTTATATCATGACCCCAATCATAACAAGCTTGTCCTAAATTCTTGATACTCATTAGATACTCACCTAGGCGAAAGTCACTTCCCTAGTCCCTTTTAACACTTGAAAACTTTCACAAAAAATATTGTACTTAGCTTACACTTAGCATACAATAGTATAAAATTAGAATAGAATCAATCGCAATAATATTTGGAAGTGCAATTGGGAACAACACGCACATCTAGATTAGTTAGATACCTAACTCTAAGCCAAATTAACTCCCTGTGGAAATCAAACCTGACCTTGTTGGGTAAAACTGCATTGACCATCCTAGCTACTCTATAGTGGTGTAGGTTTGGACCCGATCAACTGCAACGGTTATCCGGCCCGTTCGGGTCAGTTTCAGATTCAGCAGCCACGACAGCAGGATGAGTGTTATGAGTTTGGGAACATTGGTCACATCAGGAGGTATTTCCCTAGGTTGTCGAGCAACAGATCTCGACAGGATTCTTGTTCCATCATACCGGCACAGGTTGCTTCACCGCCTGCTCAAACAACTAGAGGTAGGGGTCAGGCAGCTAGAGGTGGAGGTCAAACTATTAGAGATGGAGGTCAGTCCATTAGAGGTGGAGGCCAACCAGTTAGAGGCCGTCCCAGAGACGCGATTCAGAGTGGTAGGGCCCAACCCTGATTTTATGCTTTTCCAGCTAGGCCTGAGGCTGAGTCATCCGATGCCGTGATCACAAGCATTGTTCCAATTTGCCATAGAGATGCTTCAGTTCTATTTGATCCAGGATCTACCTATTCCTATGTGTCCTCCTATTTTGCTTCATATCTGGTTGTGCCCCACGATTCTCTGAGTGCTTCTGTGTGTGTGTCCACACCGGTGGGAGACTTTGTTGTAGTAGATCATGTCTATAGCGTGGATCTTCTACTTCTTAACATGGTAGATTTTGATGTCACCTTATCATTCTGTATTAGATTGTCACGCCAAAACGGTGACCTTAGCCATGCCGGGGTTACCTCGAATAGAGTGGAAATTGGCTCTCGTCTATTCTACCAGCAGGTTTATCTCTTATATGAAGGCTCGACGTATGGTCGAGAAGGGCTGTCTAGCTTATTTGGCTCATATTCGCGATTCTAGCGCGAATGTTCCTTCTATGGATTCAGTTCCAATTGTTCGTGAGTTTCCAGATGTATTTCCTGCAGATTTGGTGGGGATGCCACCCGACAGAGATATTGACTTCTATATTGATTTGGCTCCAGACACCCAGCCCATTTCTATTCCACCATACCGTATGGCCCTGCCGGAGTTGAAGGAATTAAAAGAACAATTACAAGAATTGCTTGATAAGTTCTTCATTAGACCTAGTGTCTTGCCCTGGGATGCGCCCGTGTTGTTCGTGAAGAAGAAAGATGGGTAGATGAGAGTGTGTATAGATTATCGGCAGTTGAACAAGGTCACTATCAAGAACAAGTATCCGTTACCAAGAATTGATGACTTATTCGATCAGCTTCAGGGTGCCAAGGTGTTTTCAAAAATTGACTTGAGGTATGATTACCATCAGTTGAAGATTAGGGCATCTGATGTCCCTAATATAGCTTTTCGGACTTGGTATGGGCATTATGAATTCCTAGTGATGTTATTTGGGCTGACAAATGCCTCAGCAACATTTATGGATTTAATGAACCGGGTATTTAAACCCTATTTAGATTCTTTTGTGGTTGTATTCATTGATGATATCTTGATTTACTTCAGCAGTCGAGAGGAGCATGAGCAACATCTTCGAATTGTGCTTTAGACTTTGAAGAATAATCAGTTATATGCCAAATTTTTAAAATGAGAATTTTGGTTAGACTCAGTTGCCTTTTTGGGGCATGTTGTATCGACAGAAGGCACACAGGTGGATCCTAAGAAGATTAAAGCAGTTCAAAATTGGCCTAGACCTACTTCAGCTACAGAGATCCGGAGTTTCCTGGGTCTGGCAAGTTATTATCGTCGGTTTGTGGAGGGATTTGCTTCTATAGCATCTCCATTGACCAAATTGACCCAGAAGGGTGCCCCATTCAGATGGTCAGGCGAATATGAGTTGAGCTTTTAGAAGCTCAAGATTGCTTTGACTACGGCGCCAGTGTTGGTATTTCCCACAGGTTTAAGATCTTATACGGTGTATTATGATGCATCTCGTGTTGGGCTTGGTGTAGTATTGATGCAAGATGGCAGGGTGATTGCTTATGCGTCATAGCAGTTGAATGTTCACGAGAATAATTATCCTGTTCATGACTTAGAATTGGTAGCCATTGTTCATGCTCTGAAGATTTGGAGGCATTACCTTTACAGTGTCCCATGTGAGGTATTTACTGATCATCATAGCCTACAATATCTGTTCAAACAAAAAGATCTCAATTTGAGGCAGAGAAGATGGTTGGAGTTGTTGAAAGACTATGATATCACCATTTTGTATCATCCTGGAAAGGCTAATGTGGTGGCTGATGCTTTGAGTAGAAAGGCTGTGAGTATGGGCAGCCTTGCGTATATTCCGATTAGTGAGAGACCATTAGTTGCAGATGTTCAGACTTTGGCTAATCAGTTCGTGAGGTTAGATGTTTCAGAACCCAGTCGAGTTCTAGCTTGCACAGTCGCTCGGTCTTCTTTGTATGAGCGTATCAGAGAGCGACAGTATAGTGATCCTCATTTTCTTGTCCTTAAGGACACGATACGACACAGTGGTGCCAAACAGGTTGCTGTAGGGGAAGATGGAGTTCTGCGGATGCAGGATCGTATTTGTGTGCCTAATGTGGATGGGCTTCGTGAATTAATTCTTGTAGAGGCACACAGTTCCCGGTATTCTATTCATCCAGGTGCTGCTAAAATATATCAATATTTGCTGCAACATTATTGGTGGAGGAGAATGAAGAAGGATATAATTGCATACGTAGCTCGGTGTCTAAATTGTCAGCAAGTCAAGTACGAGTATCAGAGACCTAGTGGTTTGCTCCAGAAGTTAGAAATTCCTGAGTGGAATTGGGAGCGTATCACTATGGATTTTTTTGTTGGGCTCCTACGAACTCAAAGGAACTTCGATGCAGTATGGGTCATTGTGGACAAGTTGACCAAGTCAGCATATTTCATTCCAGTGGCAGTTACTTATTCTCCAGAGCGGTTAGTTGAGATTTACATCCGCGAGATTGTCCGCCTTCACGGTGTGCCTGTGTTTATCATTTCTGATTGAGGTACACAGTTTACCTTGCACTTCTGGAGGGCTGTACAGCGTGAGTTAGGCACGCGGGTTGAGTTGAGTATATCATTTCCCCACAGACAGACGGACAGTCAGAGTGCACTATTCAGATATTGGAAGATATGATTCACCCTTGTGTTATAGACTTTGGAGGTACTTGGGATCAGTTATTTCCACTTGCGGAGTTTGCCTATAATAACAACTACCAGTCGAGCATTCAGATAGCTCCAAATAAAGCATTATAGGGGAGACGGTGTCGTTCACCAGTTGGCTGGTTTGAACTAGGAGAGGCTCGGTTGTTGGGTACCAATTTGGTAAAGGATGCCTTGGATAAGGTCAAGATTATTCAGGATCGACTTCGCATAGCTCAGTCTAGGAAAAAGAGTTATGCCGACCGTAAATTTTGTGACACTATATTCATGAAAGGAGAAAGAGTATTGCTCCGGGTTTCACCTATGAAAGGTGTAATGAGATTCGAAAAGAAGGGCAAGTTGAACCCTAGGTATATTGGACCCTTTGAAATTCTTGAAAAGGTGGGTGAAGTAGTCTACATGCTTGAATTACCACCTAGTTTATCAGCAATTCATCCGGTGTTTTATGTGTCCATGCTCCGGAAGTATCACGATGATCCTTCCCATGTGTTAGACTTCACCTCAGTCCAATTGGACAAGGATTTGACTTATGAGGAGGAGCTGGTGGCTATTCTAGCCCGGCAGGTTCGACCATTGAGGTCTAAGAATTATCCTTCAGTTCGAGTGCAGTGGAGAGGTCAGCCCGTCGAGGCAGCTACTTGGTAGTCCAAGTCGGACATGTGGAGTAGATACCCACACCTTTTCACCAGCCCAGGTACTTTTCTATGTCCATTCGAGGACGAACGATTATTTTAGAGGTGGAGAATGTGATGACCGGACATGTCATCTAGAGTTTTAAACCTTAATTCTTTGTTTCGAATCCCCCAATAGCTTCTTTAGGCATTCCTCAATTTGCATGCGCAGTCCGGACGTTTTTTTGGGAAGGCTTATATATATTAAAAATTGATAAAATATGAAATTTTGCTTTAAAAATCCATTTGAGTTGACTTCGATCAACATTTTTAGCAAACAGACCCGGATCCGTGTTTTGATGATCCCGGTGAGTCCGTATCATCATTTGGACTTGCTCGTTTTCCCGGAATCGAATTCGGAGGTCCCTATCTCGAGTTATCGCTTGTTGTCGAAATTTTGAAGTTTAAAGGTTTAACGACTTTAAAGAATTGACCAATCTTTGACTATATTGATATCGGGTCCGTATTTTGGTTCCGAAACCCGGTATAGGTTCATTACTATATTTATGACATGTCTACCAAATTTGGTGAGAAATAGAGTTGGTTTGACGTGATTCGGACGTCCGGCTGTTAAAATAGAAATTCTAGAATTTCATTGAAAATTTCAATTGATTTGGTGTCCCATTCATAGTTCTAGGCGTTAAATTGATGTTTTGATCACGCGAGAGAGTTTGTATGAGGTCTTTGGACTTATGTACATATTTGGTTTGGAGCCCCGAGGACTCGGGTGAGTTTTGGATAGCCTACGGATCTTAGTTCTTTGAAAAAATCTGGTTTTAGAACTTCTGCCGGTTTTTGGTGTTATGTGCTTTGCGAACGCGAAGAGGAGTTTGGGATAGGGTAATTTTCTTCATCACAAACGCGACACCTAGGTAGCGAACGCGGAGCAATGGGGGGCCTTACCCTTCGCGAATGCGACCAGCTACTCGCGAACGTGAAGCTTTATGGACCTAGGAAGGGGGATCATGGTATCTTCTACGCGAACACGAGCATTGTCTTGCGAACGCAAAGGCTAGGGGGGAGAAGCCTTCGCGAATGCATGGGAGTACTCGCAAATGCAAAGGCCACTTAGGCTGCTGCACTTCGAGAACACGAAGAAGGCCTGACGCCCAGTGATTAAAACAGACCAAAAACGTGATTTTCCCCATTTTTCACAAATCCTCCATTAGAGCTCGGCCTAGGGGCAATTTCAAAGGGGTTTTTTCATGATTTCGAACTGGGTAAGTGTTCTTTATCATATAGTGATTATATTTCATAAATCCATGTCTATATTCATCATTTATTTCGGATTTAGATGGAAAAAATTGGAATTTTTGTAAAACTTTCCAAAAAATGAAATTTAAGATTTGAAGGTCCATTTGACATCGAAATTTGATAATTTTTATATGGTTGTACTCGTATCGGAATGGGTGTTCGGATTTGGTGAGTTTTTCCGAGATTCGAGATGTGGGGCCTACTGTAAACTTTTAGATGAATTTCGGATTTTAATTCGGAAAATTAGTAATTTCATATGGAATTAATTCCTACGATTCGTGTTGAGTATATTGAATTGTTTGTGACTAGATTTGAAGCTTTCAGACACTAATTCGCGAGGCAAAGGTATTTTGGAATCTTGAATTTGGTTGCGAAGCGAGGTAAGTGTCGTGGTTAACTTTGACTTGAGGGAATAGAACCCTTGAATTATTCGTTACTTGAATTTCATGTGTAACGACATATAGGCGAGGTGACGAGTGCTTATACGTCGTCAAATTGAGTGTTTGCATGTTTATCTGAAAATCATAAATTATTTAAATTATGAATTAATTATTGTATTAATTATTTCTCTCATATTCCTTGTCCTATATTATGTCTTGAATTCATGCTATAATTGCTACATACTTATTTGACTTATGTGTGTTAATTGCTAATTGACATTTAACATATTATATATTCAATTGCCTATTTTCTCCCTGATTTTCACAATTAATTGCTACTTGTCATTACGTGTTTTCCAAATAAATCATAATCAATGTATGCCTTGTTGCCTAATAATTTCCTATTTAATGTGATATTTATTGGAATATTTTTACATTTAAGAATTGTTAAATTATATTATTGGATCGGGTTGCACGCTGCAATAAATTTTATTTTAAAGTTTATATTGTTGGAGCGGGTTGCACGCCGGAACGAATTTTATTTTAAAGTTTATATTGTTGGAGCGGGTTGCACGCCGCAACATAATTATTAAAAGTTTATATTGTTGGAGTGGGTTGCACGCAGCAACATAATTAAATTGAAAGATTATATTGTTGGATCGGGTTGCACGCCGCAACCGATTTTATTCTAAGTTTATATTGTTGGAGCGGGTTGCATGCAGCAACGGAAATTAATTGAAGAAATATGAGTGCTGAATTGACTTCAATTATTGATATGATTTACAGGTCTTACTTCTTTTCCTGTTGTTGTTGTTGTTATTATTATTATTATTATTATTATTATTATTATTATTATTATTATTATTATTATTATTATTATTATTATTATTATTATTATTATTATTATTATTATTATTATTATTATTATTATTATTATTATTATTATTATTATTATTATTATTATTATTATTATTATTATTATTATTATTATTATTATTATTATTATTATTATTATTATTATTATTATTATTATTATTATTATTATTATTATTATTATTATTATTATTATTATTATTATTATTATTATTATTATTATTATTATTATTATTATTATTATTATTATTATTATTATTATTATTATTATTATTATTATTATTATTATTATTATTATTATTATTATTATTATTATTACTACGTACAAGTTAATGTAAGCGACCTGCCTTAGCCTCGTCACTACTTCGTCGAGGTTAGGCTCGGCACTTATAAAGTACATGGGATCGGTTGTACTCATACTACACTCTGCATTTCTTGTGCAGATACTGGAGTTGGTCCCAGCGGCGTACTGTAGATTTTGCTCAGATTCAGCTATCAGTGGAGACTTGAGGTATAGCTGCACGTCGTTCGCAACTCTGAAGTCCCCTTCTACTTTATTTTATATGTGTGCTTTCTTTCAGACAACTTTATTTTTATTTAGACCCTTGTTTGTATTATTCTAAAAGCTTGTGCACTTGTGACTCCAGTTCTGGAATGGTATTTAGACATCGTATTATTTTTGGTTTACACATTTAAATTCAGATATTATTCCGTTTGTTGGTTCTCTATTATTTAATTAAAATAAATTATTAAAAATGATTTAAATTATTCTAACATTGGCTTACCTAGCAAGTAAAATATTAGGCGCCATCACGGTCCCGAAGATGGGGATTTTGGGTCGTGACACAGTGAGATGGAAAACTAAAAACTCCTTTTCCCTATGAGTTTAGTGGCAAACTAATATAAGTAATAAAATGTAACGATCCGATCAGTCTTTTTGAGTAATTTGCACTTAGCTAGATAGTTTGGGTAGGAGTAGTTCCGTATGATGTATTATGACTTGTGTGAATCGCCGGTTTTGATTTTCAGGTTATTCGGAATCGATTTGGAAGAATGAATTTCATGATTGAAACTTTAAGTTGGAAGAGTTGACCAAGTTTGACTTTTTAATATTTGACCTCGGTTCGGAGTTTTGATGGTTCCGTTAGGTCCGGATGGTGATTTTAGACTCGGGCGTATGCCTGGATTTGTATTTGGAAATTTCTAGAAGGTTTCACCAGTAATTGGCGAAAGTTGAAAATTTGAAGGTTTGAAAAGTGCATAAGTTTGACCGGGAGTTGACTTTGATGATGTCGGGTTTGGATTGTGGTTATGAGAATTTGAATAGCTTCGTTATGTCATTTGGGACTTGTGTGCAAGTTTGATCTCATTCCGGATTGATTTGATATATTTCGGCACGAGTTCTGGAAGTTGAAAGATTCAAAGTTCATTGAATTTGATTTGAGGTGCGATTCATCATTTCGATGTTGTTACGTGTGATTTGAGGCCTCAAGTAAGTACGTGTTATGATATGGGACATTTTGGTATATTCAAACGGAGTCCCGAGAGGCTCGGGAAAGCTTCGGACATGATTCAGATCATTTTGGAAATTTTGGTTAGGGCTGGTTTTTAGCAGGATAGGGTGTGATCGCACCTGCGGCTGGTTTTGCACAGGTGCGGTGGTCGCAAAAGCGGAAGTATGGTCTCATCTGCGATGAAGGCTGAGTTGGGCTACCTCCACAAAAGCGAAATTTGTAGCGCACCTGCGTGCGCGCAGAAGCGAGATCGTGAGCGCAGGAGCAGACGTTTGCGCAGATGCGTATTTGAGTGTCGCACATGTGATATCACAGGAGCAGATGTTTTTCCACAGGTGCGAGGGCCATTTATCCAGTGCTTCTCCGTAGAAGCGAAATTTTGGTCGCAAAAGTGGCTAAGTGTGTTGCAGATGCGACGATGCCTGGGCAGAAGATATATATCGAGGGCTTGGCTATTTTATTCACATTTTGAGTTAGGGAGCTCAGATTTGAGCGATTTTGGAGGTAAATTTCATCACAAGGATTAAGGTAAGTATTCAATACTCGGTTTTGATTATATTTCATGAATCTATCTTCGTTTTTGGTAATTGAATTATGAATTTTAAAGAGAAAATTGGGGTTTTTTGTCTAAAGTTTCATAAAGTGAATTTTCAGGTTTTAAGCATTGATTTGGAGTTGGAGTTGAGTGAAACTAGTATGGCTGGACACGTAAATTAATGAGTTGTTGATGTTTGACTATAATTCCTTATTTTTAGTGCATTACTTACCTTACATTTTAGGTGTTTGAATGCTAAACTATACTATATTTGTGCTTAATTGAGTCTATTTTATGTGTAGGTATATTGGAGATGAAATTGGAGCAAAGTAAATATTTAAAGTGTGATTCATGAACTAAAATAATGGGCTTATGATTATATAATAATAAGAAAATTATTGATGAAGAAGGAATAATTGAGACAAGGATTGAAGATAAATCACAAGAGGACAAAAAAACAATGCAAAGGATTTTGGAAAAGAAAGAAACAAAAACGCGAAAGGCAAAAGTTAAGCAAAGCAACAGAATTGAAACGAAGCAGCAGTCAGGCTACGCAAGCCTTGTTGCTCTCTATTGATCAGGCGACGTGAGCCTTGTTGCTCGCTACTGAGCTTGCGCCGCTAGGGCTAACATGAGGAGGAGGCGCGCGGCAAATCTTGCGTCGCACGGGCTGAAAGCGAGGTGGACTGTGCATTTTGCCTCGCAAGGCGAGGCCCGTGGCGAGCGTGTTCCGGATTTTTAAAGCCTACTTTGTCTCCTATTTGGTTTTAGACTTGGTTATTTTGTCTAGGTCTCTTCCCTACACATATAAATAGTCATCAAACACCATTTTTCGGGAGTTATGCAGCCGGAGGCAAGAACATCACGTGGACAGCTTTTGGAGGAGAAAATCATAGAGTTCTTCATCCCTTTATCTTTTCCTTGTAATTTATTTATGCAAAATACTTGGAAAATTGTTACCACGAACATGAGTGGCTAAAACCCATAGTTCTGGGGTTGTGATTTAGCCATGAATATTGTTGTTTTATGCTGACTTAACCTTTATTACAATTCACTAATATATGATTGTTTATTCAATTCAGTGATTAATTACTTAATTGTCTGGCCAGCAGTTAGGTTCTATTTACTATCTATGCTATGCTTGGGAAAGCCATGTTTAGATTAGAGAAGAATTGAAGAGAGCATGATCTTAACTCTTAGGGGGCCAGGGGGGATTTGTGGTTAGGATATGAATATACATAGTCACCGTGCTTAATTAAATATCATAATCTTAATGTATTCTTGATAGATTGATTTCATAGTAATATAGACGTTAATCTATTTTGAATAGGCGAGTAGTACTTCGGGAGAAGGATATGAGAGCAATTGTTCGATTAATTAGCAATCATGAGTGAATTGTATGAAAGGGAGAGTTCTAGAACACAATAGGAGTGGTGAATCGATCACAACCCTGGAATATTTGTCTCTACTGAATACACCACAATTATTTTGTTACTTGATAATTTAGTTACTACTTAGAATCATAGTTTAGTATAATCACATTCTTGAACTCGATTTTGACTTGACTAAATAACAATCTTGGTGATTTTAGTGGGTACTTGATACAAGTCTCTGTGGGTTTGACACTCGACTTATAATTTTATTACTTGTACGACCACGTATACTTGCGTGTACGTTTGGGAGCAACAAGTTTTTGGCGTCGTTGCCGGGGACTTGAATATCAACTACTTTCTAGTTTTTGCTTTAATTGTTTATTTCGTCAAGTCTAACGTTACTTGATTGTTGCTCTGATCTCAGGAACTTCGATTGAATGCGCAGGGTCAAAAGCCAGGACAAACTTAAAGGCTTTGACCACGAACCTAAGAGAACATTTCATAGGAGGTTGAGGGAAGCAAGGGATACAAATAATCTTCAGGCACTTGTTTAATTTCATGTGAACATGGCAGAGGAGCAACACATGGCTTTTCAGGAAGTGGCGATGCCCAGCATTGCTAATGTCACCTCTAACATTATTTTGCCCAGAATCACTAGGCACTTTGAGCTGAAACAAAGCATGATCCAACTACTTCATGCGAATGGGCAGTTTATGGGTCTTCCACACGAGGATCCACAACAGCATATCCTGAACGTCTTGGAGATTAGTGATACTTACATCACTAACGGGGACACTCCAGACTATGTGAGGCTCACACTTTTCCCATTCTCTCTATTGGGCGAAGCAAAGCGATGGCCGAAGGCAGAACCAGCTAATTCTATTTCATCATGGAATGATCTGGCAAGGAAATTTCCGGTAAGGTTCTTCCCTTCAGGCAAAGCTGCAAAGATCAGAAGTGAGATAGTCGCCTTCAAACAGAAAGCGGGGGAGTCTCTATATTCCACTTGGAAGAGGTTCAAGGGGCTGCTCAAAGATTGTCCTCATCATAATCAGACAAACGAAGTGTTAGCTCACACTTTCATATAAGGGCTACATCCTGAGACAAAAATTGTAGTAGATGCTGCAGTTGGAGGTCAAGTGTTTGAGAAAAGCTTTGACGAGATATATGAATTATTAAACAAATTCTCCAAAAGCAATCCGGATTGGCAAGGAGAAATGGACAGACACACAGTGCAAAAATCTGCAGGGGTTCTCGAGTTAGATGCCGTCTCTGCATTATCAGTGCATATTTCTAAGCTGACCAACCAAGTCAATCAGATGACCTTGGTTATTAACAATCAACAAGATCAACCAGTGCAACAAGTTCAAGTGTTTTGTGAAGTATGTGGAGAGGTTCACACGAGCGACTTATGGCCAGTTAATCCAGAGTCTGTCTTCTTTGTGGGTAATGCAAATAGGGGCCAGACAAACCAATATGGGAACACTTACAATCCCAACTGGAGAAACCATCCAAACTTCTCTTGGGGTGGAAATCAAGGTGCTCAAAATCAATACCAACCACAATCACCTCAATAACAATATAGACCACCTCAGGCTTAACAACAGGAAAACTCAACAAATCACGTTGAGGAAATGATGAATAAATTGATGGCTGGCCAACAAGCCCACATCCCAGAGATGATAAAGAAGTGATGGTTGACCAGCAGGCCCAAGCCGCATCAGTGAGAAATTTGGAGTGCCAAATGGGACAACTTGCCAGTGCCCAAAATACTCGACCAGTTGGAGCTCTTCCAAGTGACACTGAGGCTAATCTTAAGGCATCTATTAATTCTATTTTATTACAGAATGTGAGATAATTAGAAGAAGTCTAGTCGGAAAAGAGAAAACAAGTGACCTTTAATGAGAAGCCGGCCACTATAGAGTCAGAATCAGAAAAATAAAAGGAGTCTGAAAAGCCAGATGAAGAGGCGGTGGCTAAGCAACCCCCACCATTAGTTGCGAGACCACCACCTTCGTTCCCTCAAAGATTGCAGAAAGTGAAGGATAATGCCGCGTATAAACAATTTCTTGATATTTTGAAGCAAGTGCAAATAAATATTCCACTGGTAGACATCCCGCAAGAAGTGCCCAAATATGCAAAAGACATCAAGGACATAGTGGAAAATAAAAGGAAGCTAACTGAATTCGAGACTGTGGCACTCACTAAGGAATGTAGCTCTAGAATCCAAAGCAAGCTACCTCAGAAATTGGAGGATCCAGGTAGTTTCACTATCCAAATCTCGATTGGTAAGCATACAGTCGGGCAAGATTTGTGTGATCTTGGAGTGAGCATCAATCTGATGCCGTTATCTGTGTTCAGACAGTTGGGTTTGGGTGAGCCGCACCCAACAACGGTAATCTTACAGTTGGCTGATCGCTCCCTTGCTCATACGGAAGGAGTGATTGAAGATGTGTTAGTTCAAGTTGGGTCTTTTATTTTCCCTGCTGATTTCATTATCTTGGACTACGAGCCTGATCAGGAAGTCCCATTTATTTTGGGGCATCCATTATTATCCACAGGCCGAGCTATTATTGATGTATGCGAATGAAAGATGATGATGAGAGTAGGTGATCAAGTGGAGGTATTTAATGTGTACAAAGCACTCAGATTGCCAGCCCACTATGAAGAGCTATCCATGATTTATGTAGTGGAAAGCAATGCAATGTCATTGGTGCCTTATATGAGCCCCATAGATCCTCTTGAACGAGCTTTGATTGGGAATGAAAAAGACATTAAAGATAAGATGATGGGCGAAATTGAACAAGTACTTGATATACATCATGAAATTATGTCCATGGGTTGGGAAGTTTGTGGAGTTGGGCAGGCCTGTTACTCTGACCCTTCCTAAGCCATTTATTGAGGAAGTTCCAAAGCTAGAATTAAAGCCCCTTCCAGCACATCTATGCTATGCTTATTTGGGGAACTCTGAAACATTGCCAGTAATTATCTCATCCAGGCTGACTAATGTACAAGAAGAAAAATTGCTCAGAGTACTTCGCGAGCATAAAAAGGCTATAGGGTGGATAATTGTTGACATCAAAGGAATTAGTCCATCATTTTGCATGCATAAAATCTTTATGGAAGATGGACACCACCCCAGTGTTGAGCAGCAGAGGAGATTGAATCCTATCATGAAAGAAGTCGTGAAAAAGAAAGTAATTAAGTGGCTCGATGCTGGTATCATCTTTCCCATCTGTGACAGCAGCTGGGTAAGCCCAGTACAATGTGTGCCTAAAAAGGGAGGGATGATTGTGGTTGAGAATGAAAAAAATGAGCTAATTCCTACTCGCACTGTGAAGGGGTGGAGAGTTTGCATTGATTACAGAAAGCTCAACAAAGCAACCCGCAAGGACCACTTCCTGTTTCCATTCATTGACCAAATGTTGGACAGATTGGCGGGGCATGATTATTATTGCTTCCTTGATGGTTATTTGGGGTACAACCAGATCATTATATGCCCAGATGATCAGGAGAAGACCACATTTACTTGTCCTTATGGCACTTTCGCCTTCAAGCGAATGCGGTTTGGTCTTTGTAATGCACTAGCTACTTTCCAGCGATGCATGATGGTTATTTTCACTGATATGGTGGAAAAATTTGTGGAAGTTTTTATGGATGATTTTTCAGTCTTTGTGTCTTCTTATGATGATTGTTTGAAGAATTTGAGCAAGGTGTTGGCCCGTTGTGAAGAAACAAATCTGGTATTGAATTGGGAAAAGTGCCATTTTATGGTGCAGGAATGCATCATGTTAGGTCACAGAGTGTCTAGGAGCGGCATTGAAGTTGATAAGGCGAAGGTGGAGGCGATTGAAAAATTACTTCCACCCATTTCTGTGAAGGGTGTCCGGAGTTTCTTGGGACACGCGGGATTCTATCGACGCTTTATTAAAGATTTTTCTAAAATTGCTACTCCTTTGTGCATGTTGCTTGAAAAAGATGTGACTTTCAATTTTGACGGCGCCTGCCTGAAAGCATTTTAAGAGCTCAAAAAGAAGCTGGTGGTTGCCCCTATTATTGCCGCACCAGATTGGTACTTACCATTTGAGTTTATGTGTGATGCAAGTGACCATGCTATTGGGGCAGTGCTAGGCCAGAGGAAGGACAAAATATTTTATTCCATCTACTATGCGAGTAAGACTCTTGATGATGCGTAGCTGAATTACACCACCACTGAAAAGGAGTTGTTAGCTATGGTGTGGGCATTTGAGAAATTTCCGGCATACTTAGTGGGAACAAAAGTCATAGTCCATACCGATTATGCAACAATCAGGTATCTATTTACAAAGAAGGAATCTAAGGCTAGATTGATGCGCTGAGTTTGCAGGAATTTGATGTGGAAATACGAGATCGAAAGGGCGCAGATAACCAAATAGCTGACCATCTATCAAGGCTGGAAAATCACGACCACGTGGAGGAGGGTGACCAAATTAAAGAAGTATTTCCTGATGAGCAACTTTTGTTATCACCCAAGACCCTCCCCCATGGTACGCGAACTATGTGAATTATCTGGTGAGCGAGGAACTTCCACCTGAAATTGAATCTGAAGCTAGAAAGAGGTTTCTACATGATGTGAACTTCTACTATTGGGATGAGCCATATTTGTACAAGCAGTGTGCTGACCAAATGATGAGGTGATGCATACCTGAAAAGAAGGTCGAACTAGTGTTATATGATTGTCATGCATCACCCTATGGGGGCCATCATGGAGGCGATAGAACAACTGCAAAGGTATTATAATCCGGTTTATTTTGGCCAACATTATTCAAGTATGTCCATGCATTTGTTAAGAAGTGTGACCAGTGTCAGAGAACAGGAACAATCACAAAGAGGAATGAAATGCCTTTGAAAAACATCCCGGAGGTCGAGAATTTTGATGTGTGGGGGATAGATTTTATGGGACTATTCCCATTGTCCAGAGGAAACAAATACATTTTGCTAGCAGTTGACTACGTGTCAAAATGGGTAGAGGCGATCACATTGCCAACGAATGATGCCATGGTGGTAGCCGCATTTGTGAAAAAGAACAATTTTCGATTTTCGGGACTCCACGTGCTTTGATTAGTGATGAAGGGACACAATTTTGCAATCGGTTGTTTAATAACCTTCTATCTAAATATGGAGTCCGCCATAGAGTTGCAATGTCATATCATCCTCAAACAAGTGGACAAGCTGAGGTATCTAATAGAGAAATAAAGCAAATCTTTGAAAAGACGGTGAGTGTGAATAGAAAAGATTGGGCTGCAAAGCTAGATGATCCTTTGTGGGCATATAGAACTGCATACAGAATGCCATTTGGGGCGTCGTCGTATAGGCTATTTTATGGGAAGGCATGTCACTTGCATGTTGAACTTGAACACAAAGCATATTGGGCCATTAAGAAGTTAAATATGGACCTTGAAGTTGCGGGCGAGACAAGACTCTTACAGTTGAATGAGTTAGATGAGTTCAGGCTGCACTCTTATGAAAATGCTAAGCTTTACAAAGAAAAGACAAAAAGATGGCATGACAAGCATATCAAACCGCGTCACTTCGAACCAGGCCAACATGTATTATTGTTAAATTCTAGACTAAAGCCATTTCCTGGGAAGTTAAAATCGAGATGGTCCCGTTTGAGGTAGTGAGAGTCACTCCTTATGGTGCAATTGAGCTGCGAGCTTTGAATGGTGAAAGAATTTTTTTTTGGTGAATGGACACATAGTAAAGCATTATTGGGGAGGAATAATTGATCGTGAGAAGACCAAGGTTGTACTTGCTGATGAGTAAGCGAGATTCTGCGTCGTGCTGCGACGTTAAATCAGGCGCTTGTTGGGAGGCAACCCATCTTTACTGCTTTCATTTTTTTCTATTTTTTTCTTATTATTGTTGTAGTATTTGTTTTTATTTTGTAGGATTATAAGCATAAGAGGCAAAGCCATGGGAAGAGTGCAAAAGCAAGTTAGATGGTGAGAACTAAGTGTGGGGTGCCACACAAAGGACCATGCCTGGGGGAAGTTTGAGTACCCGTGAGCCGCTATTGCTTCAGCCTTTGGCCTTTCAGGGAGTTTCTTGTCCACCCTCATTATTGTTTTGCTTATCTATGCATTGGGGACACTGCACTCTTTTAAGTATGGGGTGGGAGAATTTCTCTAGATGATTAGTAGTAGTGTGTTAAAAAAAAACCGAAACAAATATAGAAAATTCGGACTTCTCCCGACGATGGATCTCATTCGACAGGTTCCTTGAGGGATTTAATTTGAAAGAAAAAGGAGAAAAATATTTTCTTTATAGGTAGTGTAGTAATTCCCCCTTGGTTTTTCTTTGTACCGCGGTTCTTTTCCAAGGGTTTTGTTTGAACCGGGTGTAGTTAGTTTTATTTTTTAGAAGTAGGAGCCATTGTGCTATGAATTGAATTAAAGCGATATCTCCTGACTTTGTGATGCCTTGAGAATAGTGAGTACTTTGGTTGTGACACTTAAACTCAGTTTTTGACTCTTGCATAAGTATCTTAAATTGTATAATCTTAACTTTGCTTAACTTCTTTGACTAGAGTGTCTTGATGAATCCAATCCTGAGTGAGTTATGTGCCATGTGTGTGTGAGGTTTGTGTGCTATTCTGTGCATTGCATTTAATGTCTAAAACTTGCCCCGTGTGTTTGCGAAGCGAAATAGCAGTTTTGTTCAGTCTAGGAAGTGATATAGGCATTTCTTTGTTGAGCCAGATATATATAGTTTATCCGCCTAATTATTATGTATCGTAGTTAACCCTTTGAGCCTGTAATCCTGTTTCTTGGGCAACCACATTACAAGCCTTACCTCTTTTTTTGAATTAACCATCTATTTGAACCTTTTCACCTCTCATAAGCACTTGAATTGTTATGAACTTTGTAAAAGTTAAAGTGTGGGGTGGTTGGTTTGGCTTTTGAGTGGAACTAATGAAATAAGGAGAAAGGTGCACCGTTTTGAAAAAAAAATAAAAGCCGTTTGAATTGAAAAAGAAAGAAAGGAAAAAATAGTTGTATTACTGTGAAAAATATTCCTTGATAGTGGTGACTCTTGATGTAATTGTGCTTAAAGAAGTATAGAGTTAATATAAATTGATGTAAAGGTGGAGTTATGGTTTGACATAAGTGTGGGGTTTAAATGTTAAAGTGTATGTATTAAAGTGATTAGAGAGGTGTAGTCACTCTTATATCCAAATGTATCCTACCCGACCCGCAGCCTACATTACAACCAATTAAAGTCCTACTTGATCCTAGACTGAATGAGCTTGATTAGTAGAGTAGTACACTACGGGCAAGCCTATGGCGCATCTTTTGTGGCATATGAATGTTATTTCTGAGAGTGAGTGAATTTTTTCTATCTTGAGTTCCTGATTGTTCTTAAATTTTAGTGTGTGTGGAACTACTCTCTTTTGTTGTGTAAGGGCACTTGATTCATGAAGGAAAGGTAATGTCATTGACCTCTATTTTAGAGTAAGTGAGTGAGTTGTGAATAATACATGGTACTTGTGAGTCAAATCTTGAGGTGAAGATGTTACACTCTTGCGCTTAGTCTATTTTAAAAATTCTTGGTGTGATGAGTTAGGAGAACTGTTTAAAAAGGTCGTGTCTATATAAAGTGTAGTTTGATTACTCGAGGACGAGCAACGTTTAAGTGTGGGGTAGTAATGTTTGGCTATAATTCCATATTTTTACTGCATTACTTACCTTAAATTTTAGATGTTTTAATGCTAAACTATACTATATTTGTGCTTAATCGAGTCTATTTTATGTGTAGGTACATTGGAGATGCAACTGGAGCAAAGTAAATATTTAAAGGGTGTTTCATGCACTAAAACATTGGGCTTATGATTATATAATGATAAGGAAATTATTGATGAAGAAGGAATAATTGAGACAAGGATTGAAGATAAATCACAAGAGGAAAAAAAGAACAATGCAAAGGATTTTGGAAAATAAAGAAACAAAAACGTGAAAGGCAAAAGTTAAGCAAAGCAACAGAATTGAAACGAAGCAGCAATCAGGCTACGCAAGCCTTGTTGCTCACTATTGATTAGGCGACATGAGCCTTGTTGCTCGCTACTGAGCTTGCGACGCCAAGGCTAACGCGAGAAGGAGGCGCGCGGCAGATCTTGCATCGCACGGGCTGAAGGCGAGGTGGATTGTGCGTTTTGCCTTGCTAGGCGAGGCCCATGGTGAGCGTGTTCCAGATTTTTAAAGCCTACTTTGTCTCCTATTTGATTTTGGACTTGGTTATTTCGTCTAGGTCTCTTTCCTACACATATAAATAGTCATTAAACACCGTTTTTCGGTAGTTTGGCGACCGGAGGCAAGAACATCATGTGGACAACTTTTGGAGGAGAAAATCATAGAGTTCTTCATCCATTTATATTTTTCTTGTAATTTATTTATGAAAAATACTTCAAAAATTGTTACCACGAACATGAGTGGATACAACCCATAGTTCTGGGGTTGTGATTTAGCCATGAATATTGTTGTTTTACGTTGACTTAACCTTTATTGCAATTCACTAATATATGGTTGTTTCTTCAATTCTATGATTAATTACTTAATTGTATGGCCAACAATTAGGTTCTATTTGCTATCTGTGCTATGCTTGGGAAAGCCATGTTTAGATTAGAGAAGAATTGAAGAGAGAATGATCTTAACTCTTAGGGGGCGGGGGGGGGGGATTTGTGGTTAGGATAGGAATATACCTAGCCATCATGCTTAATTAAATATCGTAATCTTAATGCATTCTTGATAGATTGATTTTATAGGAATATAGGCTTTAATTTATTTTGAATAAGAGAGTAGTACTTCGGGATAAGGCTATGAGAGAAATTGTTCGACTAATTAGCAACCATTAGTGAATTGTATGAAATGGAGAGTTAACTAGAACACAATAGGATTGATGAATCGATCACAACCCTGAAATATTTGTCTCTACTGAATACACCACAATTATTTTGCTACTTGATAATTTAGTTACTACTTAGAATTATAGTTTAGTATAATCACATTCTTGAACTCGATTTTGGCTTGACTGAATAACAATCTTGGTGATTTTAGTGGGTAGTTGATACAAGTCTCTGTGGGTTCGACACTCGACTTATAATTTTATTACTTGTACGACCACGTATACTTGCGTGCGCGTTTGAGAGAAACAGTTGTCAAATTTTGTGAGTTTTATCGGGTTCCGAGGTATACGCCTGAGTTTGACGTTTTGGTTAATTTCGGGGTTTTGATTAAAGACGCGACCTTTATCATTTGGAATTGTTTCCTTCAGCATTATTTGATATATTTGAGTTTCTTTTGGTTAGTTTGGAGCCGTTTAGAGGTCGGTACGCGGGGGATGGAATTTTTGGAGTATCATTTGGTTTGCTCGGTATTGGATTTGGCTTGTTCTAGGTAAGTAACATTTCTAAACTTGGTGCTAAGAGTATGAACCCCTGAATATACGTGATATGCGTTTAATGTTGAGGTGACGCACATGCTAGGTGACGGGCATGTGGGCGTGCACTGTGTAAATTGTGACTCGGTTATTTTTGTAGTATTGTGTAGTTAAATAATCTTATTTGTATCCATGAAATCTCTACGTGCTTGAGTAATTGACCTGTGACCCATGTTAGAAAACATGTCTAGGGTATATGTTTATTCTGTTGGGACCCACTAAGGTCATTTCTGCTGTTGAGTTATTTGCTTACTGTAATGACCAACCGGTCATTTTAACTTTTAGAATCTCGTTCCCCTAAATAAAACTCCTTGTATGTGATTTTATTAATTTATGAATTGCGGGGAAGGTTGGTTCGGGATTTGGAAGTATTCGGGTTGAAATCGGAACACTTGGTTCCTTAAGTTGGCCTTAAAATGTTAAGTTTGACTTCGGTCAACATTTTGAGTAAACGACCTCGAAATCGGAATATGACGGTTTCAATAGGTTTGTATGATGATTTTGGACTTGAGGGTATGTTCGAATCAGGTTTTGGACAACTCGGGAGCGTTTCGATGCTTAATAGTGAAAATCAACTATTTGCAGGTTTAATATTTTTTTAAATTTGGTTTGAAGTAGGTTTTGGAGTAATTGAGGTTTTTTTGGAATTATAAGCCTGAGAATAGCTTCGTATGGTGATTTAAGACTTCCACGCCAAATTTGGTGTCATTCCGAGTAGTATAAGTATATTTCGGCGCATTCGTAGTAAGTTTGAAGAATTTGAAATTTCTAAGTTAAATCAATTTGGGTTGAGGTATGATTCTTAGTTTTGATGTTGTTTTACACGTTCCGAGGGTTCAAGTGAGTCCGTATTATGATTTCAAACTTGTTGGTATGTTCGGGAGGTGCCCTGGGGACCTCGGGGGTTAACCGGACAAGGCTCAGATCAATTTTGGACTTTGGAGCAGCAACTAATGCTTTTAGCTTCTGCTGCAACCGCACCTGCGCTTGGCCAGTTGTAGGTGCAAGTCTGCAGGTGCATGGAGGACACCGCAAAAGTGGAAGGGGCATAGATGCGCAGGTAGAAGCCGCAGAGGCGCATCGCAGATGCGACGTACAAGGCGCAGAAGCGGACGGAGCCGGCTTAGGGGGAAGTTCATCTGCGCCGCCTTTTTCGCTGATGCGGTGACGCAGAAGCGGCTTGCGAGCCGCAGATGCGAAACCACTGCTTGGCATAATGGGTTAAAAATCGGGGCTCAGCCATTTTGAGCCCATTTTATCCATTCTTGGGCGATTTTGGAGCTTTTTGAGAGGGGATTTCAACTAGCAACTTGAAGGTAAGTTAGTTCTACACACTTTGAGTTAAATACATATATTATGGGTATATTATAACTGGTAAATCTTAGAAATCAAGGGTTTAGATAAAAACCTAGTTTTTTTTTTATAAAAATGAGATTTTAACCACGAAAATGGTTATGGAATTGGATGAAAATTATATATTTGAGTTCTTGATATTATGGGTAATGATTTCCTCCGAAAATTTTCGGAATCCGGGCACGTGGGCCTGGGGTGAATTTTAGAATTTTTACCATTTTGAATAGGGTAATTTATTTAATAGTCTAATTTCAAATTATTGAACATGTATTAATTATTTTATATAATTTTTGGATAGTTTCAGACTTTTCGGCATTGAATTGAGGTTTTTACGTGACATTTTGATCGGGAAGTGAACTTTGAGATAAGGTAAGTCTCTTGTCTAACCTTGTAAGAGAAAATTTACCCCATAGGTGATTTACATTAATAATTGTTTCTAATTGTGGGTGTTACGTACACACGAGGTGATGAGAGTCCGTGCGTAGCTACTAATTATGCTATGTCCGGGTAGTTTAGGACTCAAATCATGAATTACTTGTGATAATTATTTCTTTTGTTTAATTAATTTACTGGAATTATATTGTGAATTATTATAGAAAATGTTAAAAGGTAAAAATTTCTTATACTTGAATTTTTGTGTAAATCATTTAATTTTTAATAGAAATTGTACATTCTTCTGTGTTAGCCCTATTATAATAACTTCTCATTCCCGAGGTTCATAAGAAAATGTCCTCCTTTCTTATGGAGCGGGCCGAACGCTTCGAAAGTATAGATGCATCTATGGATCGTGCCACACGTCCCTCAATAGTGTACACGACACTCTGGATCGGGCCGTACTACCTCGACAGAAATCGTGCCTAATAATATTAATTACACGATACTTTGATATTTTAATTGCACCTTGTGAAGTTAATTCATAAAATTGGAAATTATTGAAATTTAATTAATTAATGATTTCTGTTGTTAAGGGAATTATTATTATTCACATAAATTATGCTTATTAAACATTCTATATTTTAAAAATTTATTTACCCATAGTGAGTGTCAAAGTCGACCTCTCGTCTCTACTTCTTCGAGATTAGGCTTGATACTTACTGGGTACACGTTGTTTACGTTCTCATGCTATGCTTACTGCAATTTTTGTGTAGGACCTGAGACAAGTGCTATCGGAGGACCTATCGGTGCGCACCCACGCTATCTAGAGGCTTAGTGGTGAGCTGCTTTTCTGAGCTATTCTGCAGAAACTAGTGCCTCTTCTTGTATTTGTATTCTGTCTATTTTATTTCAGACAATATTTAAAATTTTGTATAATCTACTAGATGCTCATACACCTATGACACTAGGTCTTGGCACACATACTAGTAGAATGTTTGGATTTTACTATGTTTTTTCTTGGTTTAATTAGTCAGATCTTTCATACTTTTCTTAATTTTTTCAAGTAAGAATAGTTTAATTACTCGAATAATTATTTAAGGAATTAATATATGTTTAATTCACTAGTTGGCTGGCCTAGCTGTGATGTTAGGCGCCATCACGACATATATGTGAAATTGGGTCGTGACAACATGGTATCAGAGCACTAGGTTCATGTAAGTCTCACAAGTTATGATCAGGCCTAATAGATTCTTGCGGATCGGTACGGAGACGTCTGTACTTATCTTCGAGAGGCTATAGGGTGTTAAGAAACTACCTTTCTTTATCTCCCATCATGCAAATGATGTAATACTAAATATATTTCTATTATTCTCTCATAGATGGTGAGAACACATTCTAATGAGGTTCCAAACCAGGGAAGAGCTGCTCCCCCTGTTGTTAGAGGCCAAGGCAGAGGCCGAGGGAGGGCTCCAGCCCGTGGTAGGGGACGAGGATGTTCCAGAATTATTTCAATTATGCCACTAGTGGGTCCAACAGAGGATCCTATTATTGAGGAACAGGGCGAGGTGCCCGTGGCAGAGCCAGCTCCAGTGGATTTCACGTCTGCACCGGGATTCCAGGAGGTTATGGGCCGTATGCTGCGATTCATGGACACTATGACTCAGGACAGTTTATTTCCGGCAGGCCCAGCCACATCTCAGGCGGGCGGGGGAGCACAGACCCCTACCGCACAGGATCATGGGCAAGCATCTGCTATATATCAGACCTAGGGTGCACTACCCGTTGGTGGAGCCCAGTCAGTGATAGCAACTACACTTGAGCCCAGACCAGCTGTGGCCGTCGAGCAGCAGAAACTATTGGATAGATGGACTAGACTACATCCTCCTATCTTTGGGGGTGAGTGACATGAGGATCCCCAGGATTTAATTGATCGGTGCAGGGACAGACTGCACAACATGAGGATATTGGAGTCTCATGGGGTAGACTTTGCTACTTTTCAGCTGGAAGGCAGAGACCGTAGATGGTGGAAGTCTTATCTTCTTGGCAGACCAACAAATTCTTCTCCCATGACTTGGGACAGGTTCACGTGTATTTTCCTGGACAAGTATATTCCACCCTCACAGAGGGAAGAGTTGCGGTTTCAGTTTGAGCACCTCCAGCAGGGCCAGATGTCAATGACTGATTATGAGGCGAGTTTCTCTGAGTTATCTCGCCATGCACTTATGATACTTCCTACTGATACGTAGAGAATGCGGAGGTTTGTTGTGGGTTTACATACTGGAATTCAGGACACTATGGCCTGAGAGGTTGATATGGGGACTTCTTATGAGTTAGTTGTGGATATAGCAGGCGGTTTGAGGGTGTGTGTTAGCGTAGCCGAGAGCAGGTTATGAGGGATAAGCGATTTAGATATTCTGAGTTCAGAGGTGCTCCGTCTGGGGGTAGAGGTCAGTTCGTGCGAGGTCAGTCCAGCAGGCCCCCATATCCAGCACCACCGCCTCCTCAGGGTGCCCCAATGCGACCTTATTTCAGTGCTATTCCAGAGAGTTCTTATCGCCCACCAGCTATCCAGGGTTCTTCCAGTGGGTATTCAGGTCACCATGGCCAAACTTCTATTCAGCAGCCCATCACACCGAGAAGTTATTAGGAGTGCGGGGATTTCAGTCACATGCAGAGATTTTGTCCCAGGCTTCAAGGTAGACCAATTCAATAGGGTCAGCAACCTATGTTTACCGCACCAATTGCTCCACCAGCCGTACGACCACCTAGAGGTGGAGGGCAAGTGGGTAGGGGCCGTCCTAGAGGTGGAGGCCAGCCAGTTGGCGCTCCAGCTCGGTTCTATGCTATTCCAGCCAGACCAGATACAGAGGCCTCATATGCCATGATTATAGGTATTATTTCTGTTTGAGGCAAAGATGCCTCCGTATTGTTTGATCCAGGATCTACATATTCATATGTGTCATCTCTGTTTGCTCATTTCCTGGGTGTTTCTCGTGAGTCCTTGGGTACTCCTGTCTATGTGTCCACTCTTGTGGGCGATTATGTTGTTATGGATAAGATCTATTAGTCCTGTGTTGTTACATTCTGTGGTTTTGAGACTAGAGTAGATCTTCTGCTGCTTGATATGACCGACTTCGAGATTATCCTGGGCATGGACTGGCTATCCCCATATCATGTTGTACTAAATTGCCATGCTAAGACTGTTACTTTGGCAATGTTAGAGTTACCTAGGTTGGAGTGGAAAGGTTCGTCTGTCAGTGCATCTAACCAGGTTATTTCCTTTCTAAAAGCTCAGCACATGGTCGTGAAGGATTTTTGGCTTATCTAGCCTATGTTCGGGATACTACTACAGAGACTCCGGCGATTGATTTAGTGCCTGTAGTCCGGGAGTTCTCCTATGTATTTCCTTCAGATCTTCCAGGCATGCCACAAGATCGTGATATTGATTTTTGTATTGACTTAGCTCTAGATACCCAGCCTATATCTATCCCACCGTATTGCATGGCTCTGAAAGAATTGAAGGAGTTGAAAGAATAGCTTGAGGAGTTACTAGCCAAAGGGTTCGTTAGACCGAGTGTATCGCCTTGGGGTGCCACGATATTATTTGTGAAGAAAAAGGATGGAACGATGCGAATGTGTATTGATTATTGCCAATTGAACAAAGTCACCATTAGGAACAAGTACCTGTTGCCGCGTATTGATGATCTATTTGACCAGTTGCAAGGTGCTAGGGTGTTCTCTAAGATCGACTTGAGGTTGGGGTACCATCAGTTGAAGATTCGGAATTCGGATATTCCGAAGACTGCTTTCTGGACTAGATATGGTCATTATGAATTTTTGGTGATGTCTTTCGATTTGACTAACACCCCAGCGACATTTATGGATTTGATGAACATGGTATTCAGGCCATATATTGATTCGTTTGTCATTGTCTTCATTAATGACATTCTGATTTACTCGTGCAGTAAGGAAGAGCACGAGCAACATATGAGAATGGTGCTTCAGACGTTGCGGGAACAAAAGCTTTATTCTAAGTTCTCCAAATGTGAGTTTTGGTAGATTCTGTAGCATTTTTGGGGCATATTATATCGGATGAGGGCATTAAAGTTGATCCCAAAAAGATTGAGGCAGTTCAGAATTGGCATCGTCCCACTTCGGCGAGTGAGATCAGGAGTTTCCTAGTCTTAGCATGTTATTATCATCAGTTCGTGGAGGGCGTTTCATCTATTGCAACACCTTTGGCCAAATTAACCATGAAGGGTGCTCCGTTTCGATGGTCCAATGATTGTGAGGTGAGCTTTTAGAAGCTCAAGACAACATTGACTACAACACCAGTGTTAGTGTTGCCTTCCGGTTCGAGGATGTATATAATGTATTGTGACGCTTCATGTATTGGTTTGGGTTGTGTATTAATGCAGGAGGGGCGAGTTATTGCATATGCTTCATGTCAACTGAAACCCCACGAGAAGAATTACCAGGTACATGATTTGGAGTTAGCTGCGATTGTTCACGCTCTTAAGATTTGGAGGCATAATCTTTATGGGGTGTCTTGTGAGGTTTACACTGACCATCACAGTTTATAACATTTGTTCAAGCAGAGGGACCTAAATTTAAGGCAGCGTAGATGGCTAGAGTTAATGAAAGATTATGATATCATTATCCTGTATCATCCGGGCAAAGCAAATGTAGTTGCAGACGCCTTAAGTAGAAATACAGAGAGTATGGGTAGTTTGTCTTTTATTGCCGCAAAGGAGAGGCCATTAACTTTGGATATTCAGTCCTTGATTAACAAACTTGTAAGATTGGTTGTTTCAGAGCCCAGTCGAGTTCTTGCATATGTTGTAGCCCAGTCTTCACTATTTGAGCAAATCAAGGCTCGCCAGTATGATGATCCAGACTTAGCAGTTCTTCGAGAAACAGTACTACGGGGTGGTGCCAAGGAGGTTACTATAGGCAGAAATCGTGTTCTACGATTCCAGGATCGTCTATGTGTTCCTAATGTGGATAGACTGAGGGAAAAGATCCTAGATGAGGCACACAGTTCTTGATTTTCTATTCATCCAGGTGCTACGAAGATGTATCGTGACCTGAGGCAACATTATTGGTGGCGACGAATGAAAAAAGGGCATAGTTGAGTATGTAGCTAGGTGTCTAAATTGTCAGCAAGTTAAATATGAGCACTAGAGGCCAGGTGGCCTACTTCAGCAGATGACTATACTGGAGTGGAAATGAGAACGCATTACTATAGACTTTGTAGTTGGGTTGCCGCGGACCTTGCGGAAGTTTGATGCAGTTTGGTTCATTGTCGATAGGTTGACCACGTCGGTACACTTCATCCCGGTTGTGACTACGTATACTTCTGAGAGGTTGGCCCAGATTTATATTCAGGAGATAGTCCAGTTGCACGGAATGCCAATTTCCATCATATCAGATAGAGGCCCTCAGTTTACTTCACATTTCTGGAGAGCAATACAGAGTGAATTGGGGATCCGTGTAGAGCTCATCATAGCCTTTTATCCGCAGACCGACGGGCAGTCGGAGCAGACAATTCAGATTCTGGAGGATATGCTCAGGGCATGTGTGATTGACTTTGGAGGTTAGTGGGATCTTTCCTTTGGCCGAGTTTGCTTATAACAACAGTTACCAATCCAACATCGAGATGGATCCATTTGAGGCTTTGTATGGTCGGCGATGTTGTTTGCCCATCGGATGGTTTGAGCCCAGTGAGGCTAAGTTATATGGTACTGATTTGGTGAGGGATGCCTTGGAAAAGGTAAAGTTGATTCAGGAGCGACTTCGCACAGCACAGTCCAGACAAAAGAGTTATGCGGATCAGAAAGCGCGTGATTTATCATTTATGGTGGGTGAAAAAGTTCTCTTGAAGGTTTCGCCGATGAAGGGAATCACGAGATTTAGGAAAAAGGGCGAGTTGAGCCCAAGGTTTATAGGCCAATTTGAGGCGTTGAGACGAGTTGGGGAGGTTGCTTACGAGCTTGCCTTGCCTCCCAGTCTATTGGGAGTTCATCCAATTTTCCATGTATCTATGCTCCGGAAATATCATGCTAACCTATCACATGTGTTAGACTTCAGTAAAGTTCAGCTAGATAACAGCTTGGGTTATGAAGAGGGGCCAATTGCAATTGTTGATAGACAGGTTTGCTAGTTGAGGACCAAGGAGATTTCTGCAGTAAAAATCTAGTCGAGGGGCCAACCAGTCGAGGAAGCAACTTGGGAGGCCGAGGAAGACATACGGAGCAAATATCCACACTTATTCAGCACTCCAGGTACAATTCTAAACCCGTTTGAGGACGAACGTTTGTTTAAGAGGTAGAAAATGTAATGATCCAACCGGTCATTTTAACTTTTAGAACCCTGTTCCCCTAAATAAAACTCCTCGTATGTGCTTTTATTAATTTATGACTTGCGGGGAAGGTTGGTTTGGGATTTGGAGGTATTCGGGTTAAAATCGGAACACTTGGTTCCTTAAGTTGTCTTAAAATGCTAAGTTTGACTTCGGTCAAAATTTTGAGTAAACAACCTCGAAATCGGAATTTGACGGTTCCTATAGGTTCATATGATGATTTTGGACTTGGGCGTATGTTTGAATCGGGTTTTGGACAACCCGGGAGCGTTTCAAAGCTTAATAGTGAAAATCAACTATTTGAAGGTTTAATGTTCTTTAAATTAGGTTTGGAGTAGATTTTGGAGTAATTGAGGTCCTTTTGGAATTTCGAGCCTGAGAATAGCTCCGTATGGTGATTTAAGACTTGCACGCAAAATTTGGTGTCATTCTGAGTAGTATAAGTATATTTCGGCGCGTTCGGAGTAAGTTTGAAGAATTTGAAATTTCTAAGTTAAATCAATTTGGTTTGAGGTATGATTCTTAGTTTTGATGTTGTTTTACATGTTCCGAGGGTTCGAGCGAGTCCGTATTATGATTTCAAACTTGTTGGTATGTTCGGGCGTGGCCCCATGGACCTCAGGGGTTAACCGGACGAGGATCGGATCAATTTTGGACTTTGGAGCAGCAGCTGAAGCTTCCAGCTTCTGCTGCAACCACACCTGCGCTTGGCCAGTCGCAGGTGCGAGTCCGCAGGTGCGTGGAGGACACCGCAGAAGCGGAAGGGGCACAAATGCGCAGGTACAAGCCGCAGAAGCGCATCGCAGATGCGACGTACAAGTCATAGAAGTGGACGGGGCCGACTTAGGGGGAATCCGCATTTGCAACGCCTTTTCTGCAGATGCGGTGACGCAGAAGCGACTTGCGAGCCGCATATGCAAAACCACTGCTTGGAAGAATGGGTTAAAAATCGGGGCTCAGCCATTTTTGAGCCCATTTTCTCCATTCTTGGGCGATTTTGGAGCTTTTTGAGAGGGCATTTCAACTAGCAAGTTAGTTCTACACATTTTGAGTTAAATACATAGATTATTGGTAGATTATAACCGGTAAATCTTGAAAATCAAGGGTATAGATGAAAAACCTAGATTTTTATAAAAATGAGATTTTAACCACGAAAATGGTTATGGAATTGGATGGAAATTGTATATTTGAGTTCTTGAGATTATGGGTAACGATTTCCTCCGAAAACTTTCGGAATCCGGGCATGTGGGCCCGGGGTAAATTTTAGAAATTTTACCATTTTGGATAGGGTAATTTATTTAATAGTCTAATTTTTAAATATTGAACATGTATTAATTATTTTATATAACTTTTGGATAGTTTCGGATTTTTCGGCATTGAATTGAGGTTTTTACGCGACATTTTGATCGGGAAGTGGAATTTGAGATAAGGTAAGTCTCTTGTATAACCTTGTAAGAGGGAATTTATCGCATAGGTGATTTACATTAATAATTGTTGCTAATTGTGGGGGCTACGTACGCACGAGGTGATGAGAGTCCGTGCGTAGCTACTAATTAAGCTATGTCCGAGTAGTTTAGGACTCAAATCATGAATTACTTGTGATAATTGCATCTTTTATTTAATTTATTTACTGGAATTATATTGTGAATTATTAGAGAAAGTGTTTAAAGGTCGAAATTTCATATACTTGAATTTTTGTGCAAATCATTTAAGTTTTAATAGAAATTGTACATCCTTCTATGTTAGCCCTATTATAATAATTTCTCATTCCGGAGGTTCATAAGAAAATGTCCTCCTTTATTGTGGAGCGGGCCGAACGCCTCGACAGTATAGATACATCTATGGATCGCGCCGTACGTCCCTCGGCAGTGTACATGATACTCTAGATCGGGCCGTACGACCTCGACAGAAATCGTGCCTAATAATAATAAATACACGATACTTTGATATTAATTGCACCTTGTGAAGTTAATTGATAAAATTGGAAATTGTTGAAATTTAATGAATTAATGATTTCTATTGTTAAGGGAATTATTGTTATTCAAATAAATCATGCTTTTTAAATATTCTATATTTTAAAAATTTATTAACCCATAGTGAGTGTCAAAGTCGACCTCTCGTCACTACTTCTTCGAGATTAGGTTTGATACTTATTGGGTACACGTTGTTTACGTACTCATGCTATGCTTGCTGCACTTTTTGTGTAGGACCTGAGACAGGTGCTATCGGAGGACCTATCGGTGCACACCCACGTTATCCAGAGGCTTAGTGGTGAGCTGCTTTTCTGAGCCATTCTGCAGCAACTAGTGCCTCTTCTTGTATTTGTATTCTGTCTATTATATTTCAGATAGTATTAAGAATTTTGTATAATCTACTAGATGCTCATACACTTGTGACACCAGGTCTTGGCACACACACTAGTAGAATGTTTGGATTTTACTATTTTTTTCTTGGTTTAATTAGTCACATCTTTCATACTTTTCTTAATTTTTGCAAGTAAGAATAGTTTAATTACTCGGATAATTATTTAAGCAATTAATATATGTTTAATTCACTAGTTGGCTGGCCTAGCTGTGATATTGGGCGCCATCATGACCTATATGTGAAATTAGGTCCTGACACTTACATTGCAATTACATACTCAGTCATACGCATTCATTTGCATATCATATCACAGTTTATGTTACCATTTATTGATACATCACATCATCATTTTGGGCTGAGTTTTATGACATTGTGAGCCCGAGAGACTGGATTGATGACTGAGTGAGGCCGAGGGTCTGATTGTGAGGATATTGATGGGATCTAGATGCACGCCGCAACAAGTATTATTGACTCATGATGGGATCGGGCTGCACGCCGTAACAAGTATTATTGATTCATGCCATGATTGGATTATTATAGAGCTTGGGCTGGATGTGCCCCTCCGGAGTCTGCACACCTACAGTGAGCGCAGGTACCTACTGAGTGAGAATGATGAGCGCGAGTATCGAGAGCGAGTGCCGAGTGATTGGGAGGACTGAGTGATTGTGAGGATTGAGTAACTGTGAGGAATGAGTGATTGGGAGGACTGAGTGACTGGGAGGACTCAGTGAATTGATACGCTGAGAGTATGTATATGGTCTTATCACTAAGTTGCATTGCATCCGACATGCACACTTGACATACATGTATAGAAATGCATTTTCTTCATGTTGTACGGTATGGCGTCATTCATGAATTCACATACACATTTACATGTAGGCATAGAGATGTATTTTTCTCATGCCATTTGAAAATGAAACATTTACCTGTTGAAAGTTTTGGAAAAAATCACAGTTTTACAAACTTACTCATATTTTGGTGATTTCAGTAAAAGATTTGGGTTTTCACTGATATACTTGAAAAACATTCTTATTTTTCGGAACTGTGAATGAGCCGGGCATTATATCTCAGAGTTACTTCTTTTATCACTTTCATTATGTTGTTATGAATTGTTGTTAGCTATTGGTGTTGGACTCCGACCTTTGTTCCAGCTCGTCACTACTTTCAACCTAAGGTTAGGTTTGTTACTTATTGAATACATGGGGTCAGTTGTACTCATACTACACTTCTGCACCTTACGTGAAAATGTTGGATGCTGATGTTGTGTGCGGTGGGAGCTGGATTTGAAGATTTATATGTGTTCCGGTCATTGCTACCTCTTGATCTTGGTAGCTTTAGTATTTTAATCTGTTCATATATATTTCAAACAAATGATGTACTTTATTTCATACCAGTTTTGTAAATTTTAAATCTTATAAGCTCATGATTTATACTACCAGTCATTGGGAAATGTATAAAGGTTCAGTTATTTTATCATTCATTTGTCTCAATAAATCTCGTTAAATTGGATAGTTGTTAATTGGCTTACCCAACGGGTTGAGTTAGGTGCCATCACGACTAGTTGGGTTTTGGATCGTGACACGAAAGAATTCTAGTGTCTTGTATCTTCTCCTACTATATAAATTAAAAATCATCAACTCTTGTTTAAGTTATTCATTCTATCAAATTATCTAATTGACTGATGGTGCGCCTTGACTTGTTGATATTTTGTATCATAAGTTTTGCTTCTGTTGAATAATAATTAAGAGAAAATCAAACTTATTTCGATTCAGTGATCGATTTGCTTATTTGTACATGAACCGATAATTTAGTAGGTTGAACTATTCACTCATATTTTTGTAGCTAGTGGTAGTATTTCAAAAGGCTTTTAGGGATTCTCCCAAGGCTTGCTCTTGGGCGGGGCACTATCAAAATGCCTTGAGTCTCATATGTGGGTCTTAGTTCTGTGAGGCTTACACCTCAAACATTCGATTGTGCGCCTTAAACACTCCTAACGTTTAACACCCAACGCTCGAAGCTCGCATGGCATATCCTATATGCAAATTATGTGTCGAGATCTCTCATTAGTACTATTGACCAGTGTTTGGAAAGGCTTTTCAGAGACTCGCCTCGGACCTCGCCCTAGAGGGAGGCACTATCAAAACGCCTTGAGACTCATGTGTGGGGCTTAGTTCTATGAGGCTTACGCCCCCAAGCGCCCGACGGTGCGCCCTAAACATGCCTAACACTCAACGCTCGGGACTCTCCCAACAGTTCCTATGCAATTCATATGTTGAATTCACTAATTTGCACTGTTAACTCTCAAAATTCTTTAACAAATGAATGATTAATGTTTTTTTTTATCTATAGAAATATGAAAATTGTAAGTAACTCAAATAATGAACCATATTATTGCATATTTACTAATTGATAACATCATGAGGGTGAATATCATTTGAATATTTATTCTAAAAATAAATAACCAAAATTTATATCTTTACTTGATAGATCTTCATGTCTTAGTTCTATGTCTCTTAAAATTATCATACATTTCTTATTTTACTACTTAAAAATAATTTTATACTTACTCATGACGGAGTAATATTTTAAATTACATTATTGATAAAATTTATTGTGTATTTACTTTTAAGGAGGTAAAATGTGACGACCCGGCCGGTCGTTTTGAGAGTTATAGCCCCGATCCCCTATTAACTACTTCCCCCGTACCTATTTTATGCTGTTGTGACTTGCCGGGAGATTTCGTTTTGGTTTTTGGAGTGTTTTGGGACATTAGCCCCTAAACGAAGGTTTAAGCCTTAGGTTTTGGACCGTAGTTGGAACTGTATGAAGACGACTCCGGAATGGAGTTCCGTCGGTTCTGTTAGCTCCGTTAGATGATTTTGGACTTAGGGGCGTATCCGAATTGTGTTTTGGCGGTGTGTAGCTCATTTAAGCTTGAAATGGCAAAAAAAGAAGTTTTGAAGATTTTGACCGGTAGTGGAATTTTTGATATCGGGGTCGGATTCCGATTCCGAAAATTAGAATAGGTCTGTAGGGTTGAATACAACTTGTGTGCAAAATTTGGGGTCAATCGGACATGGTTTGGTTGGTTTCGGCATCAGTTGTCGAATTTGGAAGTTTCAAGTTCTTTAAGTTTGAATCGGAGGATGATTTGTGATTTTAGCGTTGTTTGATGTGGTTTGAGGGCTCGACTAACTTCCTTTGGTTTTAGGATTGGTTGGTATATTTGGTTGGGGTCTCGGGGGCCTCGGGGGCCTCGGGTGTATTTTGGATGCTTAACGGAAGAAATATTGGACTTAGGAAATTGCTGAAGCCTTCATGCACATTGTGTTTTCGCATCTGCGGTGGGGAGACCGCAAGTGCGAGGCCACACGTGCAGATGATTAATTGCAAAAGCGGTTTTGGAAGGAATGGTCAGGGGTCGCAGGTGCGAGGTGAGTTCCGCATCTGCGATGCCCGCAGATGCGCTGGAGAGATCGCAGGAGCGGTGGGCGACCGCAGAAGCGAACATAGGTCCGCAGGTGCGCACACACAGGTGCGACTTTTTGACCGTAGAATCAGGCGATGAGTTTTAAGTGAAATCCGCACCTGCGATGAAAATTCCACAGGTGCGGGACCGGAGATACGGTTGAAGGCTCGCAGAAGCGAGATCTCTGGCAGAAAAAGGGCTAAGTGCGAGGGTTTGATCTCATTCTTCATTTTTGAACTTGAGAGCTCGGAATTTGACAATTTTTCGAGGGATTTTCGAGGAAGCTTTGGGGTAATGATTCCTAACTCATTTTTGGTTATATCTTATTAATCCATAGTTGATTCCACCATTTAATTTCGGATTTGGGTCAAAAAGTTGGGGAAAATGGGGAAAAATTCTTCAACCGAATTTTTGAGTTTTGATTGGGATTTAGACATCGAATTTGGATAATTTTGGCACGAGTGAACTTGTGAGTGAATGGGTATTCGTATTTTGTGACTTTTACCCAATTCCGAGACGTGGGCCTGGTCGACTTTTTAGGGCGATTTTCTAGTTTCTTGTTTTAGCTTTGATTTCATTAATTAGATTAATTTCTTATAGTTGTATTTATGGTATGCAATTTATTTTGGCCAGATTTGGGCCACTCGGAGTCGTATATTCGTGGAAAAGGCATTGTTACCGATTGATTGAGCTTGGTTCGAGATAAGTGGCTTGCCTAACCTTGTGTGGGGGAGATCTCCTTAGGATTTGGTATTGTTATGATATATGAGCACCGTGTACGTGAGATGATGAGTTTTTACACGAGCTATTTGTTGAAAAATCCGATTTATTTCACTAAGTAGTGACTTGTTTCCTTTAATTTGAGTTATACCGTTTAAATGAGTATTAGTCTATTTTTTCATTCTAAATTGAGTTATCCCAATATGCGTAGTTATCCTGTTTAGTCTAATATCTCATGTCTACGTGCTTTAACTGCTTATTTTAACTTTGTGAAGTATGCCTAGTTGATTTCTTGCTTTTCCTTGTTCTTTATCAGTCTTAACTGTAAAATTCTTGCTGTTAACTATGGTATTTATCGGTTGAGCTGTGTGTTTACTTTTGAGACTACGAGGTGGTTCCTTGGGAGTTCTCCATGTATATTTACTTTTCAGACTACGACGTAGTTCCTCGGGAGTTCTCCCTACACATTTACTTTTGAGACTACGAGGTGGTTCCTTGGGATTTCTCCCAGCATATTTACTTTTGAGACTACGAGGCGGTACCTTGGGAGTTCTCCCTGATGTTTACCCCTGTGTGTTGTACTGTTGCCTTGCTGTGTTTCCTTTTGTTAAATTCTAGTCGCTTATTATACTGTATATTCTCCTGCTTTATTTATTATATACCAGTGGGCCTGACCTGACCTCGTCACTACTCGATCGAGGTTAGGCTTGGCACTTACTGGGTACCGTTGTGGTGTACTCATGATACTCTTCTGCACATGTTTTTGTGTGTAGATTCAGGTACTACTTATCAGCCCAGATATTAGCTGAGAGTTCTTGCTGCAGTACGGAGACTTCAAGGTACATCTGCCGCGTCCGCAGACCTCGGAGGCTCCCTCTATTCTTTACTATGACATTTAACTTCCGTACTTCTTTTGTTAGACTCTGGTTGTAACGACCCAACCGGTCGTTTTGACTGTTAGAACCCCGTTTCCCTAAATAAGGCTTCTAGTGTGTGCTTTTACTAATTTATGACTTACAGGGATGGTTGATTCGGGACTTGGAAGTGTTCGGGTTAAAATCGGAGCACTGGGTTTCTTAGTTGGCTTTAAAAAGGGCGAGTTTGACTTCGGTCAATAATTTTAGAAAATGACCTCAAAATCGGGATTTGACGGTTCCAATAGGTTCATATGATAAATTTGGACTTGGGAGAATGATTGGATCGGGTTTCGGATGACCCGGGAGCGTTTCGACGCCTATTATGGAAGTTGGCATTTTTGGAAGGATCTCATAAATTTGAGTTGAAGTGTATTTCAATATTATCGATGTCTGTTTGGGATTTCGAGCCTGGGAATAGCTCCGTATTGTGATTCTAGTTTTAGGAGCGCGTCCGGATGTTAATTTGGAGGCCCATAGGTCATTTCGGAGTCATTTGGAGAAAGTTAGAAATTTGATGGTTTTTAATAAGTTTGACCGGGAGTGAACTTTTTGATATCGGGTTCGGAATCCGATTCCAGAAGTTGGAGTAGGTCCGTATGGTGATTTAAGACTTGCACGCAAAATTTGGTGTCATTTCGAGTAGTTTAAGTATGTTTCGGCGTGTTCGGAGTAAGTTTGAAAAAAAATTGTAAATTCTAAGTCGAATAAATTTGGTTTGGGGTATGATTCTTAGATTTGATGTTGTTTTATACGTTCTCAGAGTTTGAGCGAGTCCATTTTATTATTTCAAACCTGTTGGTATGTTCGGGCGGGGACCCGAGTATAATCCGGACGAGGCTCGGACCAATTTTGAAATTTTGAAGAAGAGCTAAAGCTTCCAGCTTCTTGTATGATCGCACCTGCGCTTGGGCAGCCGCATGTGCGAGCTCGTAGGTGCGAGCCACAAGCCCTAGGTGCGAAGGAGAGGAGATGCCCAGCAACCGCAGATGCGAAGTATTTTGGCGCACATGCGAATGCGCAGGTGCAAAGGATTTGCACGCAAATACGGATGGATGCGCAGGTGTGAAGGGATGAGCGCACCTGCATCTGCGCAGAAGCGAGTCATTTTCCACAGGTGCAGTGCCAGGACAAAGAGGGAAATGCGCACCTGCGAGAGATGTTCTGCAGGTGTGGAACCACAAATGCAAGAGTAACTCCCCAGGTGCAAAAATCGCAGAAGGCAGAACCTTCATTTAAGTCCGGAGTTGCGTATTTTTAGCCCATTTTTCTTCATGTTCTGGGCGATTGTGGAGCATTTTGAGAGGGGATTTCAACTACCAACTTGGAGGTAAGTTAATTCCACACACTTTGAGTTAAATACATAGATTTGGGTGGATTATAACGTATGAATCATGGAAATCAAAGGTTTAGATGAAAAACCTAGATTTTTATAAAAATAAGGTTTTAACCACGAAAATGGTTATGGAATTGGATGGAAATTGTATATTTGAGTTCTTGAGACTATGGGTAACAATTTCCTCCGAAAATTTTCGGAATCCGGGCACGTGGGCCCGGGGTAAATTTTAGGAATACTACCATTTTGGGTTGGGTAATTAAATTAATAGCCTAATTTTGAATTATTGAACATGTATTAATTATTTTATATAACATTTGGATAGTTTCAGATTTTCGGCACCGAATTGGAATTTTTACACGAGATCGTGATCGAAAGTGGGCTTTGAGACAAGGTAAGTCTCTTGTCTAATCTTGTGAGGGGGAAATTACACCATTGGTGATTAAATTAATAATTATTGCTAATTGTGGGGGCTACGTACGCACGAGGTGACGAGATTCCGTACGTAGCTACTATCTATGCTAAAGTCCGGGTAGTTTAGGACTCAAAGCATGAATTATGTGTGTAAATTGTATCCTTTATTTAATTAAATTATTTGATATATATTGTGAATTGTTAGGGAAAGATACTAAAAGATGGGAATCTCATATACTAAATTTTCTGTTTAAATTAATTAATTGTTAAAAGGAATTGTTCATTCTCTCGAATTAATCCTCATAAATATACTCTATTTCCGGAGGTACATAAGAAAATATCCTTCTTTCTTGTGGAGTGGGCCGAGCGCCTCGGCAGTATAGATGCGCGGTATTGTACACGACACTCTGGATCGGGCCGTACGACCTCGGCAGAAATCGTGCCAAATGATAATAATAATTACACGATACCTTGATATTTTAATTGCAGCTTGTGAATTTAATTAATAGATTGGAAATTATTACATTTGAAGGAATTTAGTTATTTCTGCTGGTTAAATAGAATTATTGTTAACTCTGTGAATCATGTTGATTTAAACATTTTTATTTAATTCTATTTATTATTATTGACCCTTAGTGAGTGTCAAAGTTGAACATCTCTTCTCTACCTCTTCGAGATTAGGCTTGATACTTACTGGGTACACGTTGTTTACGTACTCATACTACACTTGATGCACATTTTATTGTGCAGGCACAGATATGTCAAGCGGCCTTGTGGGCGCAGAGGTGTGGTTAAAATGCGGGGACTTAGGTGAGTTGTATTCTATATTACGATCCACAGCCAACAGAGTCTCCTTCAGAGTTATTTATATTTTTCCTGTCTAATTTATACTCTGGACAGATGCCATATTTTATTTTCACTCCCTAGTAAATGCTCATGCACTTGTGACACCGGGTTTTGGAAATAGTTATGGATTGTTTAGAAATTTAGTTGCTAAAAATATTTATCACTTACTATATGAGTTATATCTATACTATTTCATTAAAGAAATTTTGATTTCAAAAATGCTAAAATGGGTAATTAAGTCAATTAATTATAGTTGGCTTGCCTGACAGCG
Organism: Nicotiana tomentosiformis; assembly: GCF_000390325.3. Taxonomy (NCBI): domain Eukaryota; kingdom Viridiplantae; phylum Streptophyta; class Magnoliopsida; order Solanales; family Solanaceae; genus Nicotiana; species Nicotiana tomentosiformis. Next base: position 9,523,837 of record NC_090814.1, on the reverse strand, counting down.
GTGTTAGGCGCCATTACGACTTTTAAAGGATTTTAGGTCATGACAACATGGTATCAGAGCACTAGGTTCACTTAGGTCTCACGAGTCATGAGCGAGTCTAGTAGAGTCTTGTGGATCGGTACGGAGACGTCTGTACTTATCTTTGAGAGGCTACAGGGCTGTTAGGATCATTTCCCTTCTTGATTCCTCATCGTGCGATTTAATTCCTTTGAGGCTTATGCCTTTGTTTTTTTTCATATTCAATCTTGTGCGATGTGAAACGCTTATTATAGATCAGTAATAGAGGAATTGTAATGGTACTACAGATGTGGTGCAGGAAATTTCTCCATGCGCAATTGATTGGGCTATTATCGTTGCCTTGCGGAAGGCCACTCTGTCGTTTCAGCTCAGTATCAGTATTACCTAAGGTTTTGAGATTTGGCATTGATTATTATGACGATTCGTGCATTGCCATCGCACAATGTTCGTGTAATGGTAGGATGTTTGTCTATGCGTCGAGGCAGTGAATGACTTAGAAGTAAGTTTTACTCAGTGTATGATTCAGAGATTCAGTATTTTATTTCCAACGGAGGAAAGGCAATCAGACTAAGAATGTTCAGGTTTGGGTTGATGGAGTAACGAGACTTGGTATTTTCGAACGTGGTGGAATTTTCATATGTGATGTTGTCCATGATTGAATGTGTTAAGTTCATCGGTATTATGATTTTCTTTGATTTTTCCTTTGGGGTACAGTATTGTGAAATGATGTCGGGGAAGCGGCTGTAAGAGACCGCGAAGTGCAGTGGTTCCAGACCGAAGCGGTGTTCCTAGTATTGACGGCTCTAGGAAGATGATCTTCCAGGAAGATTAAGGCTGGTAGCAATTTGTTAGTTCAAGAGTTACAGAGATATATTTTTATTTGATACAATATTTGGGCAGTGAAGGATGAGGAAGGACATGTGGGAGATGTCTAGTGGTGGTTAAGTTCCTAGAATACCAAGTGTGAGAAACAGAAGTCGAGTAGTTGCTTAAAGGAGAGGGTTTGACCAAAGTGGGAGAGTAGCAAGGTAGACTATGGGTTACGGGGTAGTATAACTACACATCTTGAGGAAAGTTTGGAGTGATTTGGGATTCATGATGGACAGTGACTAGGTCTACAGACTTAATTTGGAATGTTGGTTGTTGTACTGGGGGAAGATTGGATGCGACAGAAATGAGTTTGCCTGATATGAAGAGGAATGCAACATGACGTCGGGTTGGGATGTATTGTCGCACCTGTAGTTGATGTCAACGGGGAGTGAACGGACTTGTACAGCTGGTGAACGAGCACGAGCTCAGGATGGTTTATTGGTTTTGTGGTAATAGTACTCGGTGCAGCATTGTTGGAGGATGTCGGCATAGAATTTCCACAGGTGGGATATCTCCCGTAAGCAGATTAGCGGTTGCGAGGTATTCATGGAGCTTCTACGAAGAATTTTACTAACTATCCAGTAAGAGGTCAAGTATGTGAATGTGGCTAGTGATTCAGAATGTTCATGAAATGTTTAACATAAGGATTTCGAGGAATTTGGTAGGTCGATTATGCGAGATTGTGTCAATGGAGGATAAAGAGTCTTGGTGGGTTCCAGAGTTATGTAATTGTAGCTTCAAGCTAAGTGGGAGAGCCCCACCGTCTATAATTGGATTTCATGGTTGTCTATTTGTGAGGTTTCTGGTTATCGGTGTATTGGTGGGTCATTACAACTAAGGAAAGAAAACATCAGTTGTAATTTGAGCAAAGGATTTAAGGAATATGTGCCATATTTGGCCTTATCGATTCATGTTCATGCTTTGGGAAGACTCAGAGTCTATGCTTCGTGTTGATGTGATATACAAGGAAAGTGATTTGACCGGATGCTTCTTTGAGAGAGTGTTCAATTGCTAGCAGAGCCTGGGAGTTGATTATATCCGGGACCAGGTCGGAATGTGTGACTCTTAACAATGGTCCTAGTTGATTCAAAACGTTAAAGTGCGGTGCCTAAGGATTTCGAGCCTGTAGTATGGTTAAGTATCGAGCTTTAGCAGCAGATTATGAAAAGGGTTTGGGGTGTTCTATATTATCTTCGGTATGCGGTGTAGCATTGAAGGAATGGGAGAAAATGACTTCGGATTCATAAAGGAAATATCAGAATTAGCATATCAGTTGAAGATGCGAATGTGCGCACAAGGAAGGTATGAGATGGTTTGTGGGTTTTAAGACAATGTGGGTTCGTGAAATTCAGTCACTCGAGGCGAGTGCGAATTGAGCTCGATGTAATTGGAATAGAGCTATTGTTATTTCTAAGGAAAATCTAGGGTAAATTTAGCAGCAGTCAGATCGGTTAACAATGGTTGAAGTGGTATGATAGTGGCAATGATCAACTCCTTCAGCGTGTAAAGTTATACATGTGATTTGTGGCGGTACGTGCGAGGCTTGACGGCCGCCATAATTGATTTTAATTGGAGGCATTCGAGTATTATGGCATGTTATGTGTAGATGGATCCCAGAAGAGTTATGGTGGTTTAGACCACTACTTAAGGATTTTATTTTCTGCGGTTATGAGAATTCAGTCGCGTGTTGCAATGGTTCTCCTGAAATGAGTTAAATGAAAAGCTCATATATGATGGAGAGTTTATTCTATTAGTGGTTCAGGAGTTATGATGGAATTCTTTTACTCTCGCGTATTGGCATTCTAGGTGCAGTGAACGACATGGGAATTGGAAGTTAAGGATCGAGATTGCGGTTCGGTTTTGACAGAATGCCACAAGCTCGGACGAGCAGAAAAAGATTTAGAGGTTTAAAGCAAGCTGGTATTGTCCTCAGTGTCACCTGAGATTGGTGTCATGTGTAAGAGGCTTTGTGTATTGATTTTCATATCCTTGATACTCTTTTCAGCATTTGTATGGCCGATGGTATGGATGTGCAGACTTGTGGTCTGGTGCGGAAGGTCATGGGAGCGTATTCCACAGGAAGATTGTATGAGCATGACCTGTAGTCAGTTAATTGATCATAGATTGATACCAAGTATGGAGATTGTGGTACTATCGCTAATTTGAGAAATTATGCCTGAAGGGCGCAATATTCAGTTGGTTGAGAATTATGAAAGTTTGTTTCGAATTCGATGGTTGTTCTTGCGCGTCATAGGAAAAAGGGTCATTATGGATCCTTGAGAGATTATTTACCCAAGCGTGGTATGATCAGAATTGATTTAAGGTCCGGTGATGGGTCCAAATATGGATGTGAACTCTACACCAGCCTAGGTGTGTTCATTCAGCATAGCATTCCTTATGGAAGAATGTTCGGGCGTGGGATGTTAATTTCGTCGCCAACTATTTTAGGTGATACTTTATTGTGCCATGTGGACTGTGAGACGGTTTGATTATCTATACAATGTGTTGAGGTACCGCACATCAGTGGTATTATGTGAGCAGGATGGCTCTCGAGATGTAGATCATATATCGCACCTTAGTTGTACTTGAGTTTTATAGCGTATGACGCTACCCGTCTCCCCAGGATTTGCATTATGCACTTGGCGTGCTTATGGTTGATATTCAGACATAAGTGAGTATAAGCATTACGGTTCGATGTGTGTTTTCCTTAGATTATTAAGCATGGATAAGGTGGCATGCTGCCACGGGTATCGTATGTGAGTTGGGTTGCACGCCGAAATAGCGTGATGTTGAGCACAGTTCCCTATATCTATTCTTGTGTGTTTTATCCGCATTTTCTGAGAAAGATTCATGACATTTTTTTTTCTTCTTCTTTACAGTTGTTAAATTAGTTACGCGGGTTGAATAGTTCTTTTTAGAGTTCATTTTTCCTTATGCATCACATTCGAGTTTGTAGCATGTTGGTGCATTGTTGGCGTCATACGAGATCTTGGTCAGGGTTTGAGTTGGCTTATTTCCTAGGTAGTTTATACTGGGTGAGACGAGACTATTGGACCTGAAATCAGTGAAATAATTTGTTGACTCGGCAGTTGGTTATGAATTTCTGCACATTTCTTCCATCGTGGAAGCATTGCAAGAGTCGAAACAGGACTTATATGTACCATGAGATGTGTTATGGACATTAGATTCGTGGAATCTCGGCTATTGTTATCAGAGGATGTTATTATGGGCATGTGAATGGTGCGGTGCATGGTCTAAATTCAACAAAGGTATGCAATCCTGTATTAATGCATCGTGTAGTGATTGATACGGTGTTCATAGGTTGGAAACAGGCATGGCGGAGAATTCTGGATGTTAGAATTGGGCTCTAAGGCTTATTTCCCTAAATAAGGGGGAGAAACTTCAGATTAGCTCGAGCTAATGTGCTCAACTGGGTGTGGTAGCACGGGTAGGTGCACGAGGTGTAAAACAGTGATTATGGACAACTCCGTAACAGTCCTTAGCACATTCGAGGACGAATATATATTTAAGTGGGAGAGAATGTAACGACCCAACCGGTCGTTTTGACTGTTAGAACCTCGTTCCCCTAAATAAGACTCCCAGTATGTGTTTTTACTAATTTATGACTTGCAGGGATGGTTGGTTCGGGACTTGAAAGTGTTCGGGTTGAAATCGGAGCACTTTGTTCCTTAATTGGCTTTAAAAAGGACGAGTTTGACTTCGCTCAACATTTTTAGAAAACGACCTCAGAATAGGGATTTGACGGTTCCAATAGGTTTGTATGATAAATTTGGGCTTGGGGGTATGATTGAATCGGTTTTCGGATGACCCGGGAGCGTTTCAGCGCTTATTATGGAAGTTGGCATTTTGGAAGGTTTTCATAAATTTGAGTTTAAGTGCATTTTAATGTTATCGATGTCCATTTGGGATTCCGAGCCTGGGAATAGCTCTATATTGTGATTCTGGTTTTAGGAGTGCGTACATATGTTAATTTGGAGGTCCATAGGTCATTTCGGAGTCATTTGACGAAAGTTATAAATTTGATGGTTTTTAAGAAGTTTGACCGGGAGTGGACTTTTTGATATCGGGTTCGAAATTCGATTCCGGAAGTTGGAGTAGGTCTGTATGGTGATTTAACACTTGCACGCAAAATTTAGTTCAGGTATGTTTCGGCGTGTTCGGAGTAAGTTTGAAAAAAAAATTAAAAATTCTTAGTTGAATCAATTTGGTTTGGGGTATGATTCTTAGATTTGATGTTGATTTAAACGTTCCGAGAGTTAGAGAGAGTCCGTTTTATGATTTCAAACCTGTTGGTATGTTCGGACGGGGCCCCGGGGGGCCCGTGTATTAACCGGACGAGACTTGGACCAATTTTAAAATTTTGAAGAAGAGCTGAAGCTTCGAGCTTCTAGTATGATCGCACCTGCGCATGGGAAGCCGCAGGTGCAAAGGAGAGGAGATGCCCAGCAACCGCAGATGCGAAGTATTTTGGCACACCTGCGAACGCGCAAGTGCGAAGGATTTGTGCGCAGAAGCGGATGGATGCAGAGGTGCGAAGGGATGGGCGCACCTGTGTTTGCACAGAAGCGAGCCATTTTTTGCAGGTGCGGTGCCAGGCCAAAGAGGGAAATGCGCACCTACGAGAGATGTTCCGCAGGTGCAGAACCGCAGATGCGAGAGTAACTCTGCAGGTGCGAAAATCGCAGAAGGCAGAACCTTCATTTAAGTCCAGAGTTGCGTATTTTTAGCCCATGTTTCTTCGTGTTCGGGCGATTGTGGAGCATTTTGAGAGGGGATTTCAACTAGCAACTTGGAGGTAAGTTAATTCCACACACATTGAGTTAAATACATAGATGTTGGGTGGATTATAACGTATGAATCATGGAAATCAAAGGTTTAGATGAAAAACCTAGATTTTAATAAAAATAAGGTTTTAACCACGAAAATGGTTATGGAATTGGATGAAAATTATATATTTGATTTCTTGAGACTATGGGTAACGATTTTCTCTAAATATTTCCGGAATCTGGGAACGTGGGCCCAGGGTGAATTTTAGAAATATTACCATTTTGGGTTGGGTAATTAAATTAATAGCCTAATTTTGAATTATTGAACTTGTATTAATTATTTTGTATAACATTTGGATAGTTTCAGATTTTCAGTATCGAATTGGGATTTTTACACGACATCGTGATCGGAAGTGAGCTTTGAGACAAGGTAAGTCTCTTGTCTAATCCTGTGAGGGAAAAATTACCCCATAGGTGATTAAATTAATAATTGTTGCTAATTTTGAGGGCTACGTATGCACGAGGTGACGAGAGTCCGTACGTAGCTACTATCTATGCTAAAGTCCGAGTAGTTTAGGACTCAAAACATGAATTATGTGTGTAAATTGTATCTTTTATTTAATTAAATTATTTGATATATATTGTGAATTATTAGGGAAAGATAGTAAAAGATGGGAATCTCATATACTAAATTTTCTATTTAAATTAATTAATTGTTAAAAGAAATTATTCATCTTCTCGAATTAATCCTCATAAATATACTCTCATTCCGGAGGTACATAAGAAAATGTCCTCCTTTCTTGTGGAGCGAGCCTAACGCCTCGGCAGTATAGATGCATCAATGGATCACGCCGCTCGTCCCTCGATAGTGTACACGACACTCTGGATTGGGTCGTATGACCTCGACAGAAATCGTGCCTAATGATAATAATAATTACACGATACCTTGATATTTGAATTGCAACTTGTGAATTTAATTAATAGATTGGAAATTGTTGCATTTGAAGGAATTTAATTATTTCTGCTGGTTAAATAGAGTTATTGTTAACTCTGTGAATCATGTTGATTTAAACATTTTTATTTTATTCTATTTATTATTATTGACTCTTAGTAAGTGTCAAATTCGAACATCTCGTCTCTACCCCTTCGAGATTAGGCTTGATACTTACTGGGTACACGTTGTTTACGTACTCATGCTACACTTGCTGCACATTTTATTGTACATGCACAGATATGTTTAGCGGCCTTGTGGGCGCAGAGGTGTGGTTAAAATGCGGGGACTTAGGTGATTTGCATTTTATATTACGATCCACAACCAACAGAGTCTCCTTCAGAGTTATTTATATTTTTCCTATCTAATTTATACTCTGGACAGATGCTGTATTTTATTTTCACTCCCTAGTAAATGCTCATGCACTTGTGACGCCGGGTTTTGGGAATGGTTATGGATTGTTTAGAAATTTAGTTGCTAAAATATTTATCACTTACTATATGAGTTCTATCTTTACTATTTCTGTCATGACCCAAAGTCCAACTAATCGTTATGGCACCTAACCCAACCCGCTAGGTAAGACAACTTTCAATTATCCAATTCCAATAATAGTTATTAATGTAATTTAAGTGAATAAAGATCTTACTCTTATACAATCCCCAAGAAATAGTAGTACAAATCATGAGCTTCTAAGAATAGATTATACAAAGCGGAAATGAAATAAATACATAGTCTGTTTGAATAATACTGAAACAGAGCTTTTATAAATCTAAGGCTACCCTTAACAAGAGACAGCTACAACAGGAACGCAGGTACATCTTCAAATCCCGCAACCATCAAGCACAGCAACAACAACAGCCAACATCTGCACGAAATGTGCAGAAGTGTAGTATCAATACAACCGACCCCATGTACTGAGCAAATAACAAACGTAGCCATAGGTTGAAAGTAGTGACGAGGTTCCACCATGGTCGGTTCCAAAACCAATAGTCCGCAACAATCCATAACAACATAAAGTAAATAATACCAGAAGTAACTCAGGGATAAAATACTCAGTCAAATAATTGTTTAAAAAATAGTAGTTTTTTTTTTCAAATACATCAGTAAAAACCCAAATCGTTTGCCGAAGTTGCCGATAATATGAATAGTTTGAAAACAATAAATTTCTCCAAAATTGTTTTCAATAATAAATAATATATTTCATTTTCCTTCCGGATAACCCGTGTTAAACAAATGCATCACTATGCCCATCTGTCAAAATGTGTGAGAAATCATGAATGATGTGATGTTGTACAGTATGAGAAAAAATACATCTCTATGCCTGTATGTCATGTGTGCATGCCAATGCGATGCAACTCAGTGATAAAATCATAAACAGCCCCTCGGGCAAAAAATCACTCATATACAGCCCCTCGGGCAAACCTTACAGTCACTCGTGCCACTCGAGCATACCTTACAATCACTCTTGCCACTCGGGAATACCTCACAATCACTCATGCCTCCCAGTCACTCAGCACTCGGCACTCGCACTCAGTAGGATACCTGCGCTCACTGGGGGTGTGTACAGACTCCGGAGGGGCTCCTACAACCCAAGCGCTATAATCTGCATGGACAACTCATATGCTACACGGATAACTAATGTGCTATAATATCATATCAGAATCCGCATGGACAACTCACGTGCCATAATAAGCCAATAAGGCCTGCTGCAGGCGGGCAACCCCGATCCATATAATAGTAATAATATATATAAAGCCAACATGGCCTGCTGTGGCGTGCAACCCGATCCCAAAATATCCTCACAATCAGGCCCTCGGTCTCCCTCAGTCATCAATCTCTCCAGTCTCTCTCTCACGGGCTCACAATCTCATGAGAATTGCCCAAAAATGATGATATGATGCATCAATAAATAACAACAGAGACTGAGATATGATATGCAATGAAATAAATATGACTGAGTATGAATTTTCAATTTAAACAAATAATTCACAGCAATATGACCTTTGTGGGTCCCAATAATACTGGCACATAGCCTCAACATGATTTTTAATATGCTTTTCAGCTCAATTTCTTTAACTCATAAAATCGCATGGAAAATTCCAAGATCATTTAACTATAAAATTCAACAAAAATAATTATGTCACAATTTCTATAGTGCACGCCCACACGCCCGTCACCTAGCATGTGCGTCACCTCCCAACAATTCACGAAATACATATATTCTGGGTTCATACCCTCAACTCCAAGATTAGAAGAGTTACTTACCTCGAACAAGCCAAATCCAATGCCGAGCAAGATAAACAATGCTCCAGAAATCCCATTATGCGCGTATCAACTCCCGAATGGTTCGAATCTACCACAATTAATTTGATTCAGTCAACACAATTTATAGGAATTAATTCCATATCAAAATACAAATATTTTCCAAAAATCCGAAATTGCGCCCCAAACATCACTCGTGGGGCCCACATCTCTAAATACGATGAAACTCACAAAATACGACAACCCATCCAATTACAAGTTCAATAATTTCACTCAAATCCTACTCCAAATCGGTATTCAAACTTGAAAATTTCATTTTGTGACATTATAGAAATTTCCTTCTATTTATCTTGAAGATTCAATAATCTTACACCAAAAATGAAGATTAATTCATGGAATATAATCACAAAGGAGTTAAGAACACTTACCCCAAGTTGTGTGGAAAATTTCCAATCCAAAATCGCCCAACAAGAGCTCCAAAATCCGAAAAATGGGTGAAAATGTCGAACCCTCGAATTTAAGGTTCTGCCCCATCAATTTCCGCATCTGCGGACAAGATTTACGCACCTGCGCCTCCGCTTGTGCGAGCAAAACGTCGCATTTGCGGACTCCACTCACCTGCCTAGTTTTCGCTTCTGTGCGCATCCGTCCGCATCTGCGCTCATGCAGGTGCGGAATTTTCCCTCGCACTTGCGACCAATGCCTCACAGCCCTCTGCCCGTATCTGCGCTCCTTCTCGCGCAGGTGCGATTGCGCAACTGCGAAGCTCCTTCCGCACCTGCGCGCCTCGCTTCAGCGCACCCCTGCTCGCACTTGCGAGCTCGCACCTGCGACCACTTTTATGCAGGTGCGATTACACCATAAGGCTTCAGTTCCAGCAGTCTTCCAAATTCAAAAATCAATCTGTTAACCATCCGAAACTCACCAGAAGCCCCCGGGACCTCAACCAACTATATAAACAAGTCCCATAACATAACACGGACCTACTCGAGGCCTCAAATCATACCTAATAACCTCAAAAATACGAACTACACACGGATTCAAGCCTAATAAATTTTCAAATTTCCAAATTCTACAAACGACGTCGAAACCTATCAAATCACATGCGATTGACCTCAAATTTTGCACACAAGTCACATTTCACATTACGATCCTATTCAAATTTCCAGAATCAGATTTCGACCTCGATATCAAAAAGTCAACCCCCGGTCAAACTTCCCAAAAATGTATCTTTCGGCGTTTTAAGCCTAATTCCACTACGGACCTCCACATAATTTTCCGGACACACTCCTAAGTCCAAAATCACCATACGGAGCTATTGAAATCATCAGAATTAAATTTCGAGGTCGTTTACACATATGTCGATATCCGGTCACTATTTTAACTTAAATTTTAAACCTTGGAACTAAGTGTTCCAATTCATTCCAAAACCTCACCGGACCCAAACCAATTGCCCTGGCAATTCACACAACAACTGTAAAGTACAATTTGAGAAGTAAATGGGAAAACGGGATTGTAATACTCAAAATGACTGGCCGGGTCATTACATTCTCCCCCACTTAAACATACGTTCGTCCTCGAACGTGCCAAGAGTTGTTTCCAAGCCATCAAATCACTGTTACATCTTACCACACACATACCCGGGGGTGAACCCACGTCATCCTATTCCACATAGGCTTTACTAAACAATACAACTGAAAATCATTAATTTAACCTTAGCCCATAAAGCTTGGAGTTTAATTTCCAACCTTTAGAATTTCTTTAAGATACAAATCTTACATTTACGCACCGTATAAGTCCGAACAAGTTGCATCGAGCTATAACTATAATCCCGGATATAATCAACCAACATATTACACAACTCGTATGCTCGCAGCACCATTCTTGATCGTAGTGACTACTCCAAAACCAACCACATACTAGTATTAAACTCATATCGAACCAAACCTCATCCCAAAACCTTCGTACACTGTTCATGATAAAAGAAACATGCAGAATCTCGTAACCCCTTATCAGACCAACAAGTCATGGAGATCTCTCGCCCCAACCGTAACCATAATCACTTTCTGAGCAGACTTTCAATATTATACACCCGAATATACCGAAAGTAAACCTGATAGTACCCATTCCAGGTCCAATGACCTTATAGTACTAAACATAATTGTTCCACAGACATACCACACCAATATAACTCGGAGCCACAACCCGTGCCATCTGTGCACCAATACGCAACATTCAAATGTACCCAGTGATGGAAAATGGCTCAAATGAGAGAACTGTCCCACCATATTAACAAGTACTGCCACAACAAAATGTTAAAAATTCATCATACACCGTAGAACAATCACCAGATTCTAAAACAAGGATCATATTATATACTCCGAGCCACCCTGCTCCAATTTAATAACGACGGAGAGAGAAATGACAAAAATACCACACAAAACCTGAAAGGACATAACCATTACGCTATCGATCATGCAATACCCAAATACTCATCAAACTCAAATTCCGCTATAAAGCTCAAATAGGACCGCACCATCTGTGCACATAATCAATGAATCACAACTCCTCGTAGCATAAAGGAGTAACTCACAGATCATTTGAGAGCATGAATAAGTTCAACATCAACCAAATGACACATCCCTCAATAATAGCAGTATGGAGCCAACCATTTCGGCTCGGTGTAAAATACATATCTTAATTGGGCCTACCTATGGACCCCCAAATCAACTCGGGTTACCCATAAATAGATAAAAATCCCTTCGAAAATCCATAATGACTGAATCATAACACATTTTTATCATCTGGCTAGCTCCGGCCATAACTTCATAGTCCACAACCATGAAACAATCTGCTCCTGGGAACTCCCAATCTCCAAATCCATAGAACATGCGAATCACCATATTTGATTCCATCTCCACCGCCCGAATGCCTAACACCTCTCTCATACACGATCATCCCAAGAGAAATACTTTAAAAGTTCTTCCGTGCCACTTGACAAAATTTGAATATCAACAGTCTATTAACCATGTGAGTACCGCAATACTAATTTATACATCCGTAAGTCAAAATACAATACGCCTTCTGATGTCCGCCCCTTTCTCATACAACACCAAGTAGTAATAGTATTCATCTATTTATTTGAAACCGTCCATGTTGTCCAACATTCGTTACCTTCTCTTCAAGACTGTACTGCCACCTTGTACATGAAAATCTAGCTTTCGTACAACACATAACATCTATCTTGCCATCATGTGAAAAGCACAAGAATCTTATTATCAACTTTGAGTCACCAATAATTTACATACCATTTTAGTTAGAAACCTTTCTCTTTCTTCTTTCCAGGAGGAAGTCACAATACACAACACGTTCTCCATACCGGTAGAAACCATCAAGAATACTTTGGAATCCATTTGCACATAATCAAGCCCTTAAAATTAAATTTCTCTAACTCGACCAAGCCATGCAGATCGCCAAGTCCAGGTGTATTGCCACAAAGCACCTGTAGAAAACCCCCACATCATAAGCACCCAAAGAACCAATCATATCCATTACCATACTGATCCAACCTACTACCCAGTTGTCCTATTTTCTCCGACTCCCTTCCGAATTTGTCTTTAGATTGATACTTCTTCTTACTAAAATACCATGATCTTTAACCACAACTCACCCTACAAACCTTAGCATAGAACCACAACGCCCTATGGCCCATAAGCAACTTCAAAAATACCACAACTATAACACTTACTCTGAGAATACCTTATGTGAATTTGAAATTGTTTTTCTTACCTTCCTTACACAAAAATGTAGAATCCATAGTCATATAGAATTTCCGCAAGTCCAGGCACCATCAAATGCAAATCTCGGATTTTATCCATACATAAGTCAGGAAACATTCTCAATTGCTATATATAATTCTCAAACCCACTGGAATTTTCTCGGGAGTCACCCACTTTGCTCATATCTAATTGCACCGCCCAAATGGGCCAAAAGACACGCGCCCCATTAGCACCACAACACTCAAAGAAGTAACTCTACTTTAACACCACATATCAAATTCATACTCCGTGCGCACTACATCATTCACCAATAATAACTCACTCATCCCATGATTTTTCATATACTCATCCGTGCAATATAATCCGTAACCAGGAATTTTCCTTATTCGAGTCATTTTCGAACTCCACCTCTGCAAGTCATCATTGATTCCCAAGTATACTTTAGACCCAAACAAAATTTGACACATACCCATGAATTGATTTGTCTATAGCAGGCTCCCCCACTTGGCTTAAAGCAATAGATTAAAACACTCCATAATTCACAATACCCTATTACTGTCATAATACCGTAGTCAGTGCCACAAAATTCTTCTCAAGCTCATGCAATGCCAACCATAAAAATACCCCAAATCATCCGCTAAGATCGCAATCATTCTCTTGATACTCAAGTCGACTTTCTCAGTCAAACTCGAATTCAAATCTCCACACATACGCCCCACTGGCAGAAAAGAAACCCTCCACTTATATTACAAGGAACGCACCTACGTAGATTACTCTCCAGGAGATAACCCACCTCCCTAGCCTCAAATTGGCATCTTGTTATATCTTTTCTCAACCACAATTTCTACGCAATCACTAAATCTTTCTGAGTCCAAATTCGTTAACCAGACCTGAGAGTTTAATTTGTCCCATAATTTAAACACGTGAAAGATCTTTCAAAACATTCACACTCGAGACTGTACGTCACATCAAATCAAAAATCAAGCATCCAATGGCCTTCCCTTTACATATGAAGGAAACACTTCTCGTTATGTTCAAATCGTCTTAACACATCCCGCAGTCACATCATACCCATCATACCGCCATTTCACCGCTCATCGAGCCACAAATTTCACTGTAGGGTCATCACCAGACATATGAGTCCAATTGTACAAATTACAACTGAAGCTACCGAGCTTAAACTGCGATCTAAACCTGGCCTCAAGTCCCCCAGACTTGCCCATCACTAAAATATAGAATACTCATCTCGAACTTCGTTCATGGAATCACAAGCCGACGATGCACAACTGATACTGAGCGCTCATGTGCGCATACGAATGCATGGAAGGAATTCAAAGAGTTTATGTCTCAACCTGAATCAATCTCGCACGATAAGGAAAGAAAAATGGGAAGTATATATCCTAAATGCCCTGTAGCCTCTCGAAGATAAGTATGGACGTCATCATACCGATCCGCAAGACTCTACTAGACACTTGCTCATGACTTGTAGAACCTATGAACCTAGAGCTCTGATACCACCTTGTCACGGCCCAAAATCCAACTAGTCGTGACGGCACCTAACCCAACCCGCTAGGTAAGCCAACTTTTAATTATCCAATCCCAATAATAGTTATTAAAGCAATTTAAGTGAATAAAGATCTTAATCTTATACAATCCCCAAGAACTGGTAGTATAAATCATGAGCTTCTAAGAATAGATTATATAAAGCGGAAATGAAATAAATACATAGTTTGTTTGAATAATACTTAAACAGAGCTTTTATAAATCTAAGGCTACCCTGAACAAGAGGCAGCTACAACAAGAACGCAGGTACATCTTCAAATCCCGCAACCATCGAGCAGAGCAATAACAACAGCCAACATCTGCACGAAATGTGCATAAGTGTAGTATCAGTACAACCGACCCTATGTACTGAGTAAGTAACAAACCTAGCCGTAGGTTGAAAGTAGTGACGAGCTTCCACCAAGGTCGGGTCCAAAACCAATAGTCCACAACAATCCATAACAACATAAAGCAAATAATACCAGAAGTAACTCAGGGATAAAATACTCATCCAAATAATGATTTCAAAAATAGTACTTCTTTCTTTCAAATACATCAGTGAAAACCCAAATCGTTTGCCGAAGTTGCCAATAATATGAATAGTTTGAAAATAATAAATTTCTCCAAAAATGTTTTCAATAATAAATAATATGTTTCATTTTTCTTCCGGATAACTCGTGTAAAACAAATGCATCACTATGCCCATCTATCAAAATGTGTGAGAAATCATGAATGATGTGATGTTGTACAGCATGAGAAAAAATACATCTCTATGCCTGTATGTCATGTGTGCATGCCAATGCGATGCAATTCAGTGATAAAATCATAAACAGCCCCTCGGGCAGAACATCACTCATATACAGCCCCTCGGGCAAACCTTACAGTCACTCGTGCCACTCGGGCATACCTCACAATCACTTTTGCCACTCGGGCATACCTCACAATCACTCATGCCTCCCAGTCACTCAGCACTCGGCACTCGCACTCAGTAGGTACCTGCGCACACTGGGGTGTGTACAGACTCCGGAGGGGCTCCTACAACCCAAGCGCTATAATCTGTACGGATAACTCACGTGCTATAATATCATATCAGAATCCGCACGGATAACTCACGTGCCATAATAATCCAATAAGGCATGCTGCAGGCGGGCAACCCTGATCCATATAATAGTAATAATATATATAAAGCCAATATGGCATGCTGCGACGTGCAGCCTGATCCCAAAATATCCTCACAATCTGGCCCTCGGCCTCCCTCAGTCATCAATCTCTCCAGTCTCTCTCTCATGGGCTCACAATGTTATGAGAATAGCCCAAAAATGATGATATGATGCATCAATAAATAACAACAGAGACTGAGATATGATATGCAATTAAATGAATATGACTGAGTATGAATTTTAAATTTAAATAAATAATTCACAGCAATATGACCTTTGTGGGTCCCAATAATACTGGCATATAGCCTCAACATGATTTTTAATATGCTTTTCAGCTCAATTTCTTTAACTCATAAAATCGCATGGAAAATGCCAAGATCATTTAACTATAAAATTCTACATAAACAATTATGTCACAATTTCTATAGTGCACGCCCACTCGCCCGTCACCTAGCATGTGCGTCACCTCCCAACAATTCACGAAATACATATATTCAGGGTTCATACCCTCAACTCCAAGATTAGAAGAGTTACTTACCTCGAACAAGCCAAATCCAATGTCGAGCAAGCTAAATAACGCTCCAGAAATCCCATTATGCGCGTATCAACTACCGAATGGTTCAAATCTACCATAATTAATTTGATTCAGTCCACACAATTTATAGAAATTAATTCCATATCAAAATACTAATATTTTCCAAAAGTCCGAAATTGCGCCCCAAAAATCACCCGTGGGGACCATATCTCGAAATCTGATGAAACTCACAAAATACGATAACCCATCCAATTACAAGTTCAACCATACTAATTTCACTCAAATCCGACTCCAAATCGGTATTCAAACTTGAAAAATTCTTTTTGTGACATTATAGAAATTTCCTTCTATTTATCTTGAAGATTCAATAATCTTACACCAAAAATGAAGATTAATTCATGGAATATAATCACAAAGGAGTTAAGAACATTTACCCCAAGTTGTGTGGAAAATTTCCTCTCCAAAATCGCCCAACCCGAGCTCCAAAATCCGAAAAACGGGTGAAAATGTCGAACCCTCGAATTTAAGGTTCTGCCCCAGCGATTTCCGCATCTGCGGACAAGATTTGCACACCTGCGCCTCTGCTTGTGCGAGCAAAATGTCGCATTTGAGGACTCCACTCACCTGCCTAGTTTTTGCTTCTGTGCGCATCCGTCCGCATCTGCGCTCATGCAGGTACGGAATTTTCCCTCGCACTTGCGACCAATGCCTCACAGCCCTCTGCCCGTATCTGCGCTCCTTCTCGCGCAGGTGCGATTGCGCAACTGCGAAGCTCCTTCCGCACCTGCGCGCCTCGCTTCAGCGCACCCCTGCTCGCACTTGCGAGCTCGCACCTGCGACCACTTTTATGCAGGTGCGATTACACCATAAGGCTTCAGTTCCAGCAGTCTTCCAAATTCAAAAATCAATCTGTTAACCATCCGAAACTCACCAGAAGCCCCCGGGACCTCAACCAACTATATAAACAAGTCCCATAACATAACACGGACCTACTCGAGGCCTCAAATCATACCTAATAACCTCAAAAATATGAACTACACACGGATTCAAGCCTAATAAATTTTCAAATTTCCAAATTCTACAAACGACGTCGAAACCTATCAAATCACATGCGATTGACCTCAAATTTTGCACACAAGTCACATTTCACATTACGATCCTATTCAAATTTCCAGAATCAGATTTCGACCTCGATATCAAAAAGTCAACCCCCGGGTCAAACTTCCCAAAAATGTATCTTTCGGCGTTTCAAGCCTAATTCCACTACGGACCTCCACATAATTTTCCGGACACACTCCTAAGTCCAAAATCACCATACGGAGCTATTAGAATCATCAGAATTAAATTCTGAGGTCATTTACACATAAGTCGACATCCGGTCACTATTTTAACTTAAGTTTTAAACCTTGGAACTAAGTGTTCCAATTCATTCCAAAACCTCACCGGACCCGAACCAATTGCCCCGACAATTCACACAATAACTGTAAAGTATAATTTGAATAGTAAATGGAGAAACGGGGTTATAATACTCAAAACGACCGGCCGGGTCGTTACAATTTCATTGAAAAAATTTTAATTTCAAAAATGCTAAAATAGGTAATTAAGTCAATTAATTATGGTTGGCTTGCCTGACAGCGGTATTAGGCGCCATCACGACTTTTAAAGGATTTTAGGTCGTGATACTGGTGTATAGAGATACTAGTTTCCTTTTGTAGCTTGTGACTTATGATGTTCCGAATTTTGGGAAGACAATGTATTAATAGAGTATTGGCTATTGTATATGTCGAGCGACGTCTCAATTGCTTATATAAATTATCTGCTACTGTTAGTTATTAAATTTTCATGTTTTTATTTCATTTCCGTAAAGTGTTAGGCTTACCTAGTCGTAGAGACTAGGTGCCGTCACGACAATCTACGGATGGAGAATTTGGGTCGTGACATAAAATATGCAGTTTGATAATATTTTCTAAGAAATTATAATTTTTATTTTTTGAAAGTTAAGAGGTTGGAGTTAATTTATATTTCATAGTAACTTTAACAATATTGTATTATTTGTACTTATAAGACATGCTAAACATTTTATTTTATATGAGTTTTTTCAATTATTTTTAGCTTTCTTGAACTTTTTATGCATATTTTATATTTTATTGTGTTATAATGCTATATTATTAATTCATAAATTTCAAAAATTAAAGATCTGTGAGGCTTTCGCCCCATATCTCGAGGCTTTCGCCTTGCCTGTATTAAGTAAAACGCCCCACCTCGTGCCCTCGCCTTTTAAAACACTGCTATTGACCCTCAAATTACTTAACAAATGAAGGGTAAATGTTCTATTTTCATTAATAGAAATATAAAGTTTGAGAATAACTCAAATAACTAGCCATAATATTGCAAATTTACTAATTGAGAACATCGTCAGGTGAATATCATTGAATTGTTTTTAAAAAAAATAGATAGCTTAAGTTTATATTTTCGTTTGATATTGATTTGTTTTTCTATGTCTCTCAAGATTACCATTATTTTGCTATTTTGCTGTGTAAAAGTAATTTTATATCTATTCATGAAGGAGTAATGTTTTAAGTTATAACATTGATACAATTTATTAATTATTTACTTTTAGAAAGTTAAAAATGTATAGTTTGATAACTTTTATGAAATTATAGTTTCGTAATTCAAAGTAACTTAACTCTGTTGTATTGTTTATACTTGTAAAAATATGTTAAAATTTTTATTTTCTATGAGTATCTTTTAACTTTTAAACTTTTTAATATTTTATATGCTTTCTATAATTTTCGTGTTATTAAACTATTTTATTAAAAAAAATCAAAGATTCATGAGACTTACGCCTTATGTCTCGGCGCTTATGCATCGCCCAGTACTAAGTAGAATGTCTCACTCGTGCCTCTGCCTTTTAAAACAATGGCTAGTGGACATATCTGAATTAGAAAGGATAGTGCATTCATATGGTCTTATTTAATTCATGGATCCGATCCTCCCCCGGTGTATCCCCTTGTAGTTATAACTTGTGATTAGTGGTGTTGTAACGATTCTACTTGTCGTTTTATACATCTATGTTCCTTTCGATAATTTGAAGTCTTGATCAGCTTCGTAATGTGTACTATGACTTGTGTGAATTGTCGACTTTGGTTTTCGGATAATTCGGGATTTAATTGAGAGAACAATCCCTGTTTAGAAGCTAAAATGAAAAGAGTTGACCGATTTTACTTTTTTGTGCAAACGACTCCGGAATGGAGTTTTGAAGGTTCCAATAGTTCCATATGGTAATTTTGGACTTAGAAGTGCGTCCGGATATTCATTTTGAAGTTTGTAGTTAAATTCGGCTTGAAATGACGAAAATAGAAAATTTAAAATTTGAAAATTTGGCCGGGGAGTTGACTTTCTGATATCGAGGTCTGAATCATATTTTGAAAATTTGAATAGCTTTGTTATGTCATTTATGACTTGTACGCAAAATTTGAGTTCATTCCGGATTGATTTGCTATGTTTCGGCATCGAACCTAGAATGTTCGATGTCGATTCTTCAAGAATATGTGGTATCATATTAAGAAAATGAGCTCCAAATTCAGTTTTGATTGAAAAATTAGATTCGTATTGAAATTACGGAGCTATAGAAAAAAGAATCGTCGAATTTGAACATCGTATGAGAGAGTTATGCCCATTTCTGTGTCGGGAGCGATTTGCCGTCGCCGTCAGCGCCCAGGGTAGGACTGCTGGAGGTACTAGAAAGGGCGCCACAGGCAGCGCCCCACGCCACCTGTAGCGCCAAAGACGTAAAAACCCCATAAAACAGGGGTTTTCAGCCATTTTTGACAAAACAAAGTTGGGGAGCTCGGTTTAGGCAATATTTGGGCGATTTTCACGGATAAACATTGGGGTAAGTGTTCCTTATCCTATATTGAATATATTTCATGATTCCATATTCATTTACATCATGAATCGGTGAATTTATGGAAGAAAAAACCAGATTTTTATAAAATCTTCAAAAAATATAAAATGATGATTTGAAGGTCAATTCGATGTCGGAATTTGATAATTTTTGTATGGTTGGACTCGTATCCCAAGATGTGGGCCCCACTGTCTATTTTTTGAGCGAAGTTAATTTTTTTTGTAAATTGTTAAATTGTAAGCATTAGAGTAAATTATGATTAAATTGCACATTGTTTGAATAGATATGAGTCGTTTGGCTTGAATTGAGGAGATATGAAGGTGTATAGAGGTTGATACACGCGGAATGAAAATTCCTGAGTATTGTACAGCTTGCTCGGTATTGGATTTGGCTTGTTCGAGGTAAGTAACTCTTCTAATCTTGGAGCTGAGGGTATAAACCTTGAATTATACATGTTATGTGTTTGGTGTTGAGGTGACGCACATGCTAGGTGACGGGCGTGTGGGCGTGTACCGTGTGAACTGTGATTCCGTTATTCCTGTGGTACTATGTAGTTAACTGAACTTATCTGAAATCATGAAAATCTCTACGTACTAGAGCTATTGAGCTGAGAATCATGTTAAAATCATGTTGAGGCTATATGCCAGTATTATTGAGACCCACAGAGGTCATATTATTGTTGAATTTGTTTAAATTGAAATTTTAAAACTCAGTCATGTTCATTCTTTTTATATCATCTCTTAGTCTCTGTTGCTATTTATTGATTCATCATATCATCATTTTGGGCCGATTTTCATGATATTGTGAGCTCGAGAGATTGGAGAGATTGATGACCGAGTGAGGCCGAGGGCCTGATTGTGAGGATGATTATGGGATCGGGCTGCATGCCGCATCATGTCATATTAGTTTTATATATATTATTATTTATGGGATTGGGCTGCACGCCGCAACATGAGTGACTGATTTATGCCATGATTGGCTTGTTATAGCGCTTGGGCTGAAGGAGCCCCTCCGGAGTCTGTACACACCCCTAGTGAGCGCAGGTACCTACTGAGTGCGAGTGCCGAGTGACTTCGGAGGATTGGGTGACTGTGAGGATTGAGTGACTGGGAGGACTGAGTGACTGTGAGGATTGAGTGACTGGGAGGATTGAGTGACTGAGAGGATTGAGTGACTGGAAGGACTGAGTGAAATGATACTCTGAGAGTATGCATATGGTTTTATCATTGAGGTGCATCGCATTGACATGCACACTTGACATACATGCATAGAGATGCATTTTTCCTCATGCCATTTGAAAAATGAAATTTCCTGTTGTGGAAGAAAGATTTTGGAAAAAAATTACTGTTTCAAACTACTCATATTTTTGGCAACTTCGGTAAAAGACTTGAGTTTTCACTGATACACTTGAAAGGCATAGCTATTTTCAGAAATCATGATTAAGTTGAGCATGTTATTGTTGAATTATTACTTGTGCTACTTTATATTGTTATGAAATGTTGTTGGCTATTGGTGTTGGACCCCGACTTGTATTCCAGCTCGTCACTACTTTCAACTTAAGGTTATGTTTGTTACTTATTGAGTACATGGGGTCGGTTGTACTCATACTACACTTTTGCACCTTGCGTGCAGATATTGAATGTTGATGTTGATGTACTCGACGGGAGCTGGAATTGAAAACGTACATGCATTCCGGTTGTAGCTGCCTCTTGTTCATGGTAGCTTTAGATTTATAAGAATCTGTTTATGTACATTTCGAATAGATGATGTATTTATTTCATACCAGTTTTGTAAATTCTAATTTTAAAAGCTCATGATTTGTACTACCAGTCCTTGAAAAGTGTATTAGAGTCAGTTAAATATTTCTTTTTGAATCAGATATTTGTAAATTGGCTTACCAAACGGGTTGGGTTAGGTGCCATCACGACTAGTTGGATTTTGGGTCGTGACAGGTGTACATAGGTCGGGTTGGTTCGGATTTTCTAATTACCAAACCAAACCAAACCAATTGTATCGGGTTATTAAATCTAAATACCAAACCAAACCAATAAAAGTCAGATTTTTTAATCTCGCTTTTTCTCGAATTTTTCGGGTTTTCGGATTTTTTCGGTTTTTTCATAAAGTCTTCATAACACAAAACGTAAAATTTGTGCTCCTAATATTTCTTTAATCCAAGTAAGACAGAACTATATAAGGTATTTTTCAATAAAATAACATAAATATGAGATGAGTCATGGCATTATACTAAAATATTCAACAATAAAGATAGTAAAATTACATAAAATAAATATTATTAATAAGCCATAATGAAAACAAACATAATTTAAAATTACGACTAATAAGTACTATTATTTACATGACTAACCACTAAAAGAAAATTAAGTTATACATTTTATCTAAACGATGAAAAAACTAAAAAATAGATATCCAACACAATTTTCATTCATAGTACAATTGAATTGAATATTTTATTAGCATTAGTATTGATTTGATTTTGGTTTAAGATTTATTTGAGTTACTAATATTTATGGACTATAAAACTTATTGGAGCATTCAAAAATTATAAGCCCAAACTTGAAATAATACGTTAAAAGATAAAACTATGAAAAAGTTTAAGAAATATTTATAAACTACACTACAATAAATATTTGTATGTATTAAATATATTTAAAACTTCTATACATATAATGTCGGGTTGGTTTATTTCGGTTTGACTTTTTTTAGTTAAAACAACCAAACCAAATATGGTCGGGTTTTTTATTCCAATACCAAAACAAATCAAACCAAACCATAATCGGGTTTTTTTCTCGATTTGACTTGAACTATCGGGTTGGTGTGATTTGTCGGTTTCATTTGTACACTTCAAAGCTATTCAAACTCTTGAGATAGTTACAAAGGAATATAGTTGGTCCTAATCCAAATAAATTTTGAATTTGTACTCCTCGAAATTAATCCCTGTCAATAGCATTAAATTTCCTTAACTCACAACCCCTACAAGAAGTTGAAACATTCTCAAGTTGCATAAATGTGCAAATGAACGGAGGCCAGTCCGCATCTCAACCCCTTAAAACCAAGAAAAAATTTGTGATTCTCAAAGGTAACACCAAAATGCACATATGAAAGAAATTCAAAAAGCTAAACCTTAAACTAACTTCTTCTAAAAAATATTAATGAAGCAAAAGAGTATATATCAAAGAACAAAAAGATAGAAATTAAGTGTAATAATAATACAAATCCTTTTCGAATCATGGAATATTTCTTGAATTCCATCAATGGCTTCACATCAAAAGGTGTTCTAATATTCCAACACAACTTGCATGGAGGTGCTGATAGTATTCATCTATTGAATACTATCTTTAACGGGTCAGGGGTGGAGCTAGAGTGTCGGGAGCGGGTTCGGCCGAATATAGTACTTTGGTTCGAATCTTGTGGTTCGAACCTTGTATTTATCTTTAAAAAACTATTGAACATGTATAAATTATTAATTTAGAACCCGCTAACTTAAAACAATTAGAATTCCGAACTCATAAACTTGAAATCCTGATTCCGCTAGTGAAAGGGGTCCTATTGAAAACTTTTTTCAAGAAATTATCTTCAATATTAGAAAATGATCCACGATAGAAGTTCTCTTTGGCTTCCAACTTTAATCTTCTGTTTTACATTAGTATTTTAACAATAGATTTTGGAATCAATAGCTTTACATTAATTATGAAAAATAAAATAAAAATAACATAAAAGATCCTCCACTAGAGATTCATTCTTAGATCAGAATATACACGTGCCAAGTGCTGAAACATTCTCCATGCAGCCAATGAAGATGTGAAGAGGAAGATCACATGTACATTAGGGTTTTGTCATTTTATATAATTTTTACGTATTGGGTGCCAATGTTTGATTTAACAATATTCCAGCCTTCAAAATCAAGGGTTTTGGCACCTTTTTCTGACTTGACCATTTAATGGATTTGTTTATAAACAAAAAGCAAAAAGGGCACTGTTTGAAGCTTGATTCGAAAAAGTAACCAAAAGCATGAAAGCTTAGTAGTAAACATTATGATCAAAAGGGTGTGTCCATGGGGTGGAAGTGAGGCTGAGCAAAGTCCCAAATAGAAAATAAACTTATAAGGTATTTGATACTTTTAATAGTATTTTTTTTGGAGAAAATCATACGAGCTTGTTATAAAGCGGACAATAACAAACCATATTAAAAATATCTTTAGGACGAGTATGGAGATGACAGCGTGATGGAGTAGGGCACAGTCAGCTTAGTATCTTTGCCTATCTATGAACTGATTTACGACGTTTACTCGTAGTTTCGAAGACGCACACACAAAGAAGAAGCCTATAAGCTTGGTTGCCATAATACTCGGATTATGTGGGTGTTTGATATTTTTAACGATAAGAGTATCTTTGAACCAATTTAACTTAGAGAGAGTGAGAAGAGATCTAGAAAGACATTATTCTAGTTTAAAGATGAAAGCAAAAAAGTTCATCAAAGCAGGAAACCCTAACTGGATACGCCTTATTATATTTAAGACAAGGGGGCAAAGTGTGAAGGCCATTGGTGGAGGTCATAAGTTATCCTAGGAAAAGTGATTCCGACAGATATGGGCAGCTCATTGGTTCATGAATAGTTGGGATGCACATGAAAAAGAAGTTGCCGCTGACTAGGTTGTGCACTGTCCCACACTAATTTTTCTCCTATAATTTGGGTGGTCACTTGGATACTAAAATGTCTAAATATAATATTCGCGCGGTAAAAAGGCACTTTGGTGCACGAACTATTCTGCAAGGTTTGAAAAAGGACAATATCTCGAAGGATATAATGTATGTAGTCTATCCTGATGCAAATATTAATATCTTATTTCATAGCTCGAACAAATATTAATAATTGATTTCATAGCTCGATCATCATTACTCCTGATTTATTTTTTTAAATAAGAATTAGGCAAAAACGCAATAAACATAGGCGGATTAGACCAAAACCCCTATAAAGAGAAAAGAGGAAACGTCAAGTCTCTATACAACACTAGCCATATCAACTTAATTAAATACATCAATAAATTATACACAAGGATCTGCTAGTACAGAGTAACTTTTGATTAAATTTTTCCTCATCAAGGACCAACTTGAAATTATTTTTTCTTCTTATTAAGGGAGGAATCCATGCTTTAGAGGGTGGTGGATATTGGGATGGAGGAAAGAAATTTTACCTCATATAGCAAAGGTATACAACATATTTATTATAAATCAGAATTATTTTAAAATATTATTTTCTATAACTACCTTTTATATTTTATAGCAAAATAAGTATTTTATGGTATATGCTACCATTGAGGCATGAAATACGTTATTTATATTTTTTCTCTCTTAGACAACTGGACATACCTATTTTCAAGAGATTGTCGTTACTGTATTCATGAATATATGACGCGAATACATATGAATACGTGTGCGTATAGCTGTATTCATGAATACAGCAACGCGAATACGTGTGCGTATATCTGTATTCATGAATACAGCAACGCGAATATATATGCGTACAGCTGGACTGCCATGATTTTAGGCGCTTTTTGCTGCTGTATTCATGAATACATGGCGCGAATACATGTAAATACATGCGCGTACAACTGGACTGCCCTGATTTTAGGCGTTTTTTACTGATGTATTCATGAATACAGGAGCGCGAATACATGTGAATACATGCGCGTACAGCTGGACTGCCCTGATTTTAGGCGCTCTTTACTGTTGTATTCATGAATACATGGCGCGAATATATGTGAATACATGCGCGTATACAACTGGACTACCCTGATTTTAGGTACTTTTTGATGTTGTATTCATGAATATAGTAGCGCGAATACACGTGAATACACTACCGTAATAACTGAATAGTAGCTATAGGAAGTAATTATGTATATGGTAGCTATAAAAAGTTAATAGCCACTAAACAATAGTGGTTTCTGAAAATTCCTCAAAGATGAACCCATATGGCTTCAAGAAAAACAATGCCCACAAGAAAGAAAAAATTTAGAGGAACATGGTCAATTCTACATTAGCCTCCGAACTTATAATTTTACAGTAAAAATTTATTTACACTTGGTATTTACATTAAATCATTTAATATTTTAACCCTTCGTTTTGAGTTTTTAGCATCTTATTCCACGATTTAAAACTTTACATAGGTTCATATAATATTTTGGAACTTTTTAGAATGTTTAGTTTGGGATCCAAAAGGCTTGGGTGAGTTTCGGCATCATCAGGCAAAAGCTTAAAAAAGTTAAAGTTGTAGTAATGTCAAGTGCGACCAACAATGCGGCTAGGGGTGGCAAATGGATGGGTCGGGTCGGATGAGACGGATCAAAAACAGGTAATGAATAATGGATAAATTATCTGACCCGGCCCATATTTAATACGGATAAAAGAGGATTAACCGACGGATAATATGGGTACATATTATCCATGTCTTCTTAAATATGATCTCTTTTGGAAGGATTCCTAGTCTCCCAAACTTGAGGAACCCCCAATTTGAGGTTTTACAAATGTAAAAGTTAAACTCATTAGTTATCCATTGGTTACCCATTTTCTAAATGGATATATAATATGGTTCTTGTTGATACCCATTTTGCCCTCATATTTTTATAAATATCATATATACTTTCAAAATATTATTTATGCATCATCACTAATTTAAAAGAGTCATCTAAGTATTTTCTGTAATTTTTTATAATTTTTAATGTTTTAAAATTAATTTTCTTGCATTTAAATTATTCAAATATTTATTAATTACTCCTTCAAATTATTTTGTGATGACTTAATCATCCAAATTTATTGTTTATACCCACATATATGCTTTATAACATTTTACTTTATTTTATATAATTACATCTATATTTTTGAACTATTTATGCATTTTTGCAATAATAACCTATACTTTACAATTAATTGTATTTATCATTTTATTCAGGATCAAAATAATTTTTAATATTTTTATAATATTTAGATATTATTTTAAAATATTAAGTTGCACAAACAATATCTTTTATTTATTTAGCTATTTTTTAAATTATTGTTTCCCTTAATTTCTTGTATTTAAAATCATGCCCAAGTTATGCCAATTTTTTTACCAAATTAATGGCCCAAACACCCCAAATTTCTAGCCTAATTCCCAGAGCTCAAACCAAATGACCCCTTAATTTGACCCGGTCGGGATCCGTTAAGTGACCCACCCCGTATACTCTTTAAAATCCTGGCTGTTGATCTATCAAAATCAATGGCCCACAACCATTACCTCACTTTTACTTACCCTAGCCCATAACCCTAACCTCATTTCCAACCCGTTTGCCGCCCCTAAATGCTCTCAAACTCCCCCTTCTCTTCTAAGAAACCCTAGTACCCTATTATGTACACGTCTGTGGAACTACTTGAGTACTTGCTCGATTTTGGCAGGTATGACCTTCTGAGATCAGATTAGATCAACTTTGATATGTGGGATTTGGACGATATTGTGTCCATATACATGAGAGAAAAGGGTGATTCTCGCCTTTACTTGCTAACTTTTGACCTAGGAATCCTAACTAGGGTTTAAAATTCGATTTTTTTCTTTTGACGGCTATTCTAGTGATTGCATATGATATTTTATTTTCCTTGTTTATGTTTACTTGATTTCTTTCCTTGTTCACTCGCCTGACTCAACATTATATCAACCCCTTCCCCTTATTCCCCTAGTAGACTTTAACACTACTAGAAATTCGGGAAGAACCTTCCAAAAAAAACCGACCACGGTAATGGCCAATAACCGTCCAAAACGCGACCATTTACGTATTATCGGTATTTTGAAGGTCGGAAGAGCATACCGACCAAAGTTGGTCGGAAATTACCGACCAACATTAGTCGGTATCCTTTACACGACCATCTGACAATTTAGTTGACTTACCGACCAATAATGGTCGGAATGTTATTTTAATAATTTAATTTTACCGACCAATAATGGTCGGAAATTTAATATATGTTGGTCGGTGTATTAAATTTATTAATTTTGCTTATTGGTCGGTACTGGAAAATTTATATTTTTTTTATAAATAATTAAAATTTATAAATACCGACCAACGTTGGTCGGTAATCTGGACAGGGCAACCAACTTACCGACCAAAGTTGGTCGGTAATGTTGAATTTCTGGGAATTCAATGTGCATTAACCGACCAACATTGGTCGTTATTTTGTAATTTAATTTTTTTTAGTTACCGACCAGGGTTGGTCAGTTTTCTGGAATTAATTTTTGCAGAAAATGCATGTTTTGGTAGTTACACTACCTGCCAAATAAAAATTGCATACCAATACCCTCAATTCATATCAAATAACCCCCAATTCACCACATACAACCCCTAATTTACCACAAATCCAACCAAACATCCAATTAATACTTTAAAACTAACAAAGTTCAATTAAACATCACAATCCAAAACCAAGCAAAAACTAAGTAATTATAACAAGTTCAAAATTATTCAATCTAATTCAAAACTAGTTCTATTAGTCTAGTTCAAAGTATATTAAAGTATTGGTCAAGGGGTATTTTCTACAACATCATCACCATCTGATGAACTTTCATTTACAAGACGGTATAGAGAACGGTCTTGTGGAGGACGGGAAGAACGATCACGGGGAGGACGGGAGGAACGATCACGTGGAGGTCAAGCCTTTGGCGATGAATCACGAGATCGGGGCAACGGAAAAGCTCCAGTAAAAAGGAGAGTTCTGATCTGAGCTTGCACCAAGGAATTGAGCATCTATAAGCCCTTCTCTTTCCCTGGACGCTTCTAGCTCATTTGTAAGCCTTGTCACTGTCTCCTGCATAGCCGAGAGGCTCTCTTTATTAAGTGCCTCGCCCTGTGAGAAATTTCCTATTCCTTGCATTTCACACCTATAACAATGGAATTTTTTCTCAGGAAGCCCGTATACCTTCCCCCATTTTGGACCACTAATAGCCTCCAACTATATTCTTTCAGCATCCTCGTCTAAAGATTGGGTTGGCTTGCCCGATGCACCAGCTGGCTGACTACGAATGAATTCCTCCACGTTACTTTGGTAGCGACCTTATGTTATTTTAAATTAAATTAGTATTTAAATTTTTTTATAAAAGTAAATTATAACACCTAAAGAAAATTAAAAGCTTACATATGCAGTCTCTGCCCGGTCCTCGACCCACCTATCTACATCCCCCTCTTTCTTCTTCTTTAAAATAAGCGTCTCCTTAAATAGCTCATCATGTCTCATTGGGCTCCCATACTTCTTTTCCTGAAAATAAATTAATTTAGTTAATAAATAGAATTGATATACTTAGAAAAATAATATAATTTAAGCAATTAACAATCTTCTTCTTATTGTCCCGATGCTAATAGCACCCCTAGTATGCAAGGAGTCTCCCTTCTCGGATGAGCGACCTTTCTTTCCTTGTTCACTCCTCTTTAAGAAATCCTCGGTCTGCCATTGCCTTAACAAATCATCCCATAAATGCTGCAGACACAAGTTAGGCCTCTTGTTCTTCTTTCTACCATCCGAGAATGATCCGTCAATCTCTTGCGGGCTTTATGATAAAAATTTGCAGCCACTTTCTCGCTATAGTGGTCTTCCCATACACACTTGCTCTGCATTTCAAAAATTAAATATTAGATGGAAACAACATAAATATAAATTATTAAACTGCTTAAAAGAATATTTATACCTTAAACTAATTGAAAATTTGCTCCTTTAGCGAGTATGGAAAATCACTCCAAGTCGCATAAGGGCCATCATAAAGCTTTTTGATCGCATTGGTGATTATCTTCGTAGTATGCTTACCCGGCCTGAACCTGCAACTTAATAATAAAAACACATGAAAATATTAGTAAAAACATTATAAAATAATAAACGCAAAAATAACAAATAACTCTTACCCGTTACCCTAAGGGGCTATGATGATACTGCCATAGTGATCATGATGCACTACCTCTAGATCATCATCCTCAGCATGTGTATAAGAGGCATGTGTAGACAGTGTAGATGGGGGATCAAAGCTACGGTCTCGTAGGCGAAGTCCTGAAATGAATGGAGTCGATGATGAAGATGGTTGCGATCCCTGTGACTGCGACATAGCTGGATGCGATCCTTGTGGCTGTGATACAGATGGCTGTGACCCGAGTAGTTGTGATATGGATGGCTGCGATCCATGTGGATGTGATATGTAGGGATATGATCCACGTGACTATGATGCAGATGGTTGCGATCCACGTGGTTGTGAGGCAGCTGGACTGTATGTCGGACGTATAGTCCTATGGCCTTATGATGGAAGACCCGGTGTCTGGATGAAGGTGTAGGCCTCATGATGCTATGGTAGCTCAGTATAGCCATGTGGTGGAGGATAAGACATAGGCATCTCTGAAGAGGGTGGAGATGAGGGAGTAGTATTATCCCCAGGATCTACCCTCCTTTTTCCCTTCCTAGCCTTTTCTCTACCCCCAGAACTAGTAGGGTCATTGTTACCTTGACCCTTGCCTGCCATCTGCATAATATAATACATATTTATATTCAAACATATAAGAAACTAGTTATAACATGAGAATACTTTAAAAAACCAACTTTTTAATCCTCGTCGACGTATTGTTCCTCGTCCGAGAATTTCTCGTCCTCACTTATTTGAATTTCATCAGTTGATTCTTCGTCCTTATTTTCTGTAATTGTTACTTCATTTATATCAACTTCTTCCAATATGCATTCAGGATGTTCCAAATCATTTTCTAACTGATTGTCCACTATTTGGTGAACACTGGAGATATCGTTTTGATATGCAACATCTAACACATTCTCGACTTCCACCCTACATGTAGGCTTAGTTTTGATTACAACCCATCAATCGGACTTATTCCGCCGCAATGGATAAGGAGCATAATACACTTGCCTAACGTTATGTGCAATTATGAAAGGATCATAGCGATCATACTCCCTCGTATGATTAACCTCAATTATGTTGTATTGGTGGTGTACTCTTGTACCTCTTGTTGGATTTGGGTCAAACCACTTGCATCTAAAGAGTATCAATTTCTTATATGACCAACCTGTATATTCTAGTTGTAATATTTATTTAACCACACCATAATAATCAATATCTCCAACTTGGTTGCCATCACCACCTTGAACCCACACCCCGTTGTTGTTGCTATTTTTATTTTTAGAGCATTCCTCTGTATGAAACTTATAACCATTTACTATGTACTTAGACATTGTTGTGACCTGAATCCTAGGTCCCCAAGATATATCTTTCAAAAATTGATTTACACCATTATTTAGATTATTTACCTACATAGTGTGAAAAATAATTCATATATATCAGGATAAACTTACAAACTATTTGAACCACGTATCAAAACTCGTATATACAACATCATGGCCAAATTGACCCATGAGGTGACTGTGACACATCAAATATTTTTAGTAGTTGCATCAATATGTAATCACTGTAAATTTTACGTTTTGATAACTAATAAATCAATACTTACTTAAGAAATGGTACAACTTCGGGACAATTTAGCAACACATGCATTGTAGCTGACTTGTACTCCGTATCACTCAAACTTCTCTTTCT
Source organism: Nicotiana tomentosiformis (assembly GCF_000390325.3). NCBI lineage: Eukaryota > Viridiplantae > Streptophyta > Magnoliopsida > Solanales > Solanaceae > Nicotiana > Nicotiana tomentosiformis. The sequence goes on along the minus strand of NC_090814.1, from coordinate 9,492,370 downwards.
AACATCCTTATAACATCGGCCTAGTTGATTGAAGATGGACATTGGTGGATATAATAGATCATTCACACATTCGACAGTGTGCCTATTGGGCTTATTCCTAGAACATGTCACGTTACTCTCAAAATAATAAGAACAAAAATGTGCAATTTCCTTTGAAAGATAGGCTTCGCATATGGAACCTTCAATCTTATTCCTCTGCTTAACAAACTGTTTGCATTTGCCAATTGTCCTACATAATGTCATGCTAGCCAAGAAAATTTAAATAAAATAGAATATTACATCAAACTTATAATATTACCTCTCAAAGGGATACATCCATCTGCATTGAACAAGCCCTCCAAGTCGTGCCTCGTGTACAAGGTGGAGTGGAAGGTGTTCCATCATATCAAAGAAACCACATGGAAATAATTTTTCCATCTTACTAGAAGTTACACGAATGTTCTGATCCATCCGAAGTAGGTTTTCTTCCCTTAAGGTGGTAGAACACAAGTCTTTGAAAAATAAACTAATCTCTGTGATGGGTTTCCAGATTCTTTCAGGCAAACCATAAAATGCAATAGGCACTAAGGTCTCCATGAAAACATGACAGTCATGACTTTTCAAATGGCTCAACTTTCCTATCTCCATATCTACTTTTTTCCCAGATTCGACGCATAATCCTCAGGCTTCAATTTCGTAACCCAATCACAAATTTGTCGCCTTTCCTCCAAAGTGAACGTGTAACTTGCTTTGGGCTTGAACACCTTATCATTATTCGTTGTCTACAAGTATAATTCAGGTTGCCTGCAATATTCTTGTAAGTCCATTCTAGCCTTCGGGTTATCTTTTGTCTTACCTTTAGCATCCATCACTGTGTTGAACAAATTGTCAAAATATTTCTTCTCAATATGCATGACATCAAGGTTGTGTCGGAGAAGATTATCCTTCTAATAAGGCAACTCCCAAAATATACTTTGTTTCGTCCAATTATGAGTAACACCATATCAGGGGAATCTAGAAGGTGGAGCCCCAGTAACTTTACTGAAGTACTGGACCCTCTCCCAAATTTCCTCACCTGAAAGTATTGGAGGTGGAAAATCATATTCTACTTTATTCTTTTCGAATGCATTTTTCATCCTTCTAAACTCATGATCATCAGGCAAGAACTAACAGTGACAATCAAACCATGATTGCTTTCGGCCATGTTTCAAAGTGAACACTTTACCATTTTCCATTCAGTAATGAGAAGATAGCTTCCCAGAAGTCATCCACCCAGACAACATTCCATACGTAGAAAAATCGTTAATAGTCCACATTAAATTAGCACACAATTTGAAATTCTACTTGGTTGATATGTCATATGTTTCAACACCATCATACCACAACTGTTTTAGCTCATCAATCAAAGGTTGCAAATATACATCAATCAAACTTTTCGGATTACATGGACCGGGGATAATACAATTTAAAAATATATATATATGGACTAGTCATACACAACTCAGGTGGTAGATTATAAGGTGTAAGAAAGACAGGCCAACATGAATATGGTGTTGCAGATATAGAAAAAGGCGTGAAGCCATCCGCACACAAACCTAACCGAATGTTCCTTGGTTCACTAGCATAATATGGATATGTCCTATCAAAGTGCTTCCAAGCTTCTCCATCTGAAGGATGACACATAAAACCAGGTGGTCTTCTATTTTTAAAGTGCCATCTCATATGAGGAGCAGAACTCATTGACGCATATAAACTCTTTAACCTAAGTATAAGAGGAAAATAATGCATCACCTTCATAACGACCATATTCCGCTGGAAAGCCTCTTGAAACGAGGCTTTTCACCAAACCGCACCAGCGACCATGGGCTCACACCTGCGGCCCTTTTTGCGCAGGTGCGATCACACCAGATATCAGCTGTCTCATCTTTCCTTCCAAGTCCAAACTCGATCCATTAACCATCTGGAATCCACCCGAGGCCCTCGGGACCTCAACCAACCATACCAACACATCCCAAAACACATTACGTACTTAGTCAAGCCTTTAAATCACATCTAACAATATCGAAACACGAATCACCCTCCAACTCAAACTCAATGAACTTTAGAACTTCAAACTTTTACATTCGATACCGAAACCCATCAAATCACGTACGATTGACCTCAAATTTTGCATACAAGTCACATTCGACATTACGGACCTACTCCAACTTCCGGAATCAGAATTCGACCCCGATATCAAAAGGTTCACTCCCGGTCAAACTCTCCAAAAACTTTCAAATTTCTAACCTTTACCAAATGACCCCGAAATGACCTACGGACCTCCAAATCCATTTCTGGATGCGCTCCCAATACCGGAATCACCATACGGAGCTATTCCCATACTCGGAATCCCAAACGGACGTTGATAATATTGAAATACACTTCAACTCAAATTAATGAAATTCTTCCAAAATGCCAACTTCCATAGTAGGCGCTGAAACGCTCCCGGGTCCTCCAAAACCCGATCCGAACATACGCCCAAGTCTAAAATTATCATACGAACCTGTTGGAACTTTCAAATCCCGATTCCGAGGTCATTTACTCAAAAATCACATCTCAGTCACTCTTTCCAACTTAAAGCTTCCGAAAAAAGAATTTCCTTTTCAAATCAACTCTAAACTTCCGAAATTTTAATTCCAACCACGCGTACCAGTCATAATACCTGAAGTGAAGTTGCTCATAGCCTCAAACTGCTGAACGACGCGCTAGAGCTCAAAACGATCGGTCGGGTCGTTACATTCTCTCCCACATAAACATACGTTCGTCCTCGAATGTGCTAAGAACTGCTCTGGGGTTATCCGAAATCACTGTTTAATACCTCGTGCACCTATCCGTGCAACCACAACTCCGTCAAGCACACTAGCTTGAGTAAATCTGAAGATTTCCCCTTTTGGCTTAGTCAAATTAGCCTTAAAGCCAAATTCCAACATCCGGAATCTTCTGCCAGGCCTGTTTCCAATGTACGTTCACCGTATCAATCACCAAACAATGTACCAAAACATGTCTGCATACCTTTGCAGAATTCACACCATGCACCGCATAATTCACATGACAATAATAACATCCTCTGATAACAATAGCCGAAATTCCACGAACCTGATGCTCACCATGCACCTCATGACATATATAAGTCTTGTTCCAACTTTTGCAATACCGCCACGACGGAAGAGATGTGTAGAAATTCATAACCAACTGCAGAGTCAACAAATCATTAAATCTCTCCCTTTGACAAGAATCATCACCCCATTATGAAAAAAATAATGGTATTTGCTCTTTAATATACTGCAGACAATCCGATCACACTGATCTCGGATCCGCTAATCTCGTCTCACCCAATATAAGCTGCTCAGGCAACAAGCCACCGCAGACATGACCAAAAGTCTCATATGATGCCGCAATGTGCCAATAAGCTACAAACTCGAAAGTGATACATAAGGAAAACGAATCCCTGGATGGGACTACTCAACCCACACAACTAATTAGACAACCGAAAAGGTATTATGAACCTTTCTCAACAAATAGAAAACAAAACACACGAAAATAGATATAGGGGACTGTAATCAACATCCCACTATTGCGGCGTGCAACCCGATCCAAACAACATACCCGTGGCGGCATGCCACCCGATCCAAATAACATACCCGTGGCGGCGTGCCACCCGATCCACACATCAAATCTACAATAAGAGATACTTACCGAGCTAGAATGCTCATTACTACAAAATACCCGAATATCGGCCACAAGCACACTAAGTGCATAATACCATCCCTGGGGAGACAGATAGCGCCATACACTACAAAACTCAAGAAAAACTAAGGTGTGATATATGATTTAAATCTCGAGAGCCATCCTGCTCACACAACACCATCTCTATGTGGAACCTCAACACATAAGAAATTTACCAAGCCATTTCATAACTCACACGGCACAATATAGTATTACATGAAATAGCCGACGACGGAACGGCATCCAATGTCCGAATACTCCTCCATAAGGAGCGCTATGCTATAATGAACACATCCGGCCTGATATAGAGCCTATATTCATATTTAAATCCATCCACATACCTCAAGCAGATTCTGATCATACCGTACTAGGCTAATAACATTTCAAGGATCCATAATAACCCTTTTTCCCATAACACATAAGAACAACCATCATAACCGGAACAAACTTCCACAGTCCACAACCAAGTGAACCGAGCGCCCTCCAGGCATAAATTCCCGAATCAGCGATATTACCACAATCTTCATACTTGGTTTCCATCTTTAATCATTTACGTGACTACCTGTCACACTTATATAATCTTTCTGTGGGACACGCTCCCCTGACCTTCCGCACTAGACAACGAGTCTGCACATTCATACTATCGGCCACACCAACACTATAAAGCAATATAAGAATCCGCATTCAGTATGCAAAGTCTCTTCACACCAGACACCGATCCCAGGTGATGCCAAAAACTATGCCAGCTGACTCTATCCATCTGAGTCCTTTCTCACTCATCCGAGCTCGTGACATTCTTGTCAACACCGAACCGTAACCTTGATCCTCAACTCCCAAATCCCATGCTACTCACTGCACTTAATCATGCCAATGCGCAAGAGCACAAAATTTTTATCATAACTCCGGAACCACTAATAGGGTAAACACTTCATCATATAGAAACATTTTACTTAGCTCATTTCAAGAGAGCCATTGCAACACGCAGCCAAATTCCCATAACCACAGAAAATACAAACCTCGAGTAGTGGTTTAAATCACCATAATCCTTCCGGGATCCGTCTACACATAACATGCCATAATATTCGAATACTTCCAAATAAGATCAATTACGGCGCTGTCAAGCCTCGCACACACCGCCACAATTCACATATATAACTTAACATGCTGAAGGAACTGATCTCTACCACCATCATGCCAATTTAACCGTTGCTAACTGGTACACTCATTTTGATACTTCCTCTATGAGTTTGAAGTTATTTTCTCCCATTCCTCCAATGCTACACCGCAGACCGAAGATAACATAGAATACTCCAAGCTCTTTTATCATAATCCGCTGCAAAAGCTCGATATTCAACCATACTATGGACTCGAAATCCTTAGGCACCACACCTTAACTTTTGAATCCACTAGGACCGTTATTGAGAGTCACCCACTCTGACTTGGTCCCAAATATAATCAACTTCAAGGCTCTGCTAGCACATGAGCACCCTCTCAAAGAAGCACCTGGCCAAATCATCTTCCTTGTAACTCGCCTCTACACGAAGCATAAATTTCGAGTCTTCCCAAAGCCTGAGCATGAACCGATAAGGCCAAGTATAGCACACATTCCTCAAATCGCTTGCTCCACTTACCACTGATGTTCCCTTTCCTTAGTCATAATAACCCATCAATATGCCGATAACCAAAAATCTTACAAATAGACGACCATGCAATCCAACTGTAGGCGGTGGGAATCTCCCACTTAGCTTGAAGCTACTATTGCATAACCTGGAACCCACCAAGATTCTTCCTTCATCGACATGATCTAGCACAATCACCCCGCCAAATTCCTCGAAATCCTTCCATTAATCTTTAATGAACACTCCGAACCACTAGCCACATTTTCATATTCAATCTCTTATCGGGTAGCCAGTAGAATTCTTCGTAGAAGCTTCGTCAACACCATGCGACCGCTAACCTGCTCACAGGAGATAACCTACCTGTGGAAATTACATGCTGACATCTTCCAACGTCGCTGCACTGGGTACACTTACTACATAATCAGTAACCCATCCTGAGCCCGTGCTCATTCACCACCTGTACAAGTCCGTTCACTCCACATGGTCGTCAACTAAAAGGTGCGACAGTACATTCCTATCCAAAGTCATGTTGTAACCTTCTTCATATCAAGCAACTCCTTTCTGTTGTATCCAATATCCCGCCGTATAATAGCCAATATTTCAAATTAAGTCCTTAGACCCAAATCACCATCCACCATAAATTCCCAAATCACTCTAAACTTTTCTCAAGATGTGTAGTTATCCTATCACATAACCCACCCGCTACTCCGCCACTCTCCCACTTTGGTCAAACTTCACTCCTTTAAGTAACTGCCTGACTCATGTTTCTCACACTTGGCCTTTTATAAGTTTATCCACCGCAAGGCACCTCCCACATGTCCTTCCTTATCCTTCACTGCCCAGTTGTTGCCTTAATCAAAATCTAACTCTGTAGCACTTGAACCGATAGATCGCTACCAACTTTAAACCTTTCCAGAAATCATCTTTCTCGAGCCATCAATACTAGGAATGCCGATTCGATCCTGAACCTCTGCACACTGTGACCTCTGACAGCCGCTTTCTTGGCACTATTTATAATACTCTGCCTCAAGGCGAATTGAAGGAAACCATAACACCAACAAACTTAACACATTATAACCAATCAAGGACGATGACACCACATCACAGGCGAATATTCCACCACGCTCAAAAATATCGAGTCCCGCTACTCCATCAACCCTAGTCTGAACATTCTCAGTTCGATTGCCTTTCCTCCGTCGGAAATAAAATACTGAATCTCTGAATCATGCACTGAGTAAACCTCCTTTCAAGTCATTCACTGCCCCGAGACATAGTCAAGCATCCTACCATCACATCAATACTGTGCGATAACAACTCATGAGCATCATAGTAACCTGTGCATAGCCTCAAAGCTCTCAGAAGTACAGCTACTGAGCTGAAATGACAGAATATCCTTCCACAAGGCGACGACAATAGCCCAATCAACTACGCAGGGAGAAACATCCCACACCACATCTTTAGTACCATTATAATCCCTCAATTCCTGATTTATAACCAACGGTTCACGTCGCATAAGATTGAATGGGAAAGAAATAAAGGCACAAGCCTCAAAGGAATCAAATTGCACGATGAGGAATCAAGAAGGGAAGTGCTCCTAACAGTCTTGTAGCCTTTCGAAGATAAGTACAGACGTCTCCATACCGATCCGTAAGACTCTACTAGACTCGCTCATGACTCGTGAGACCTAAGTGAACCTAGTGCTCTGATACCATGTTGTCACAACCCAAAATCCGTTAAAGGTCGTGATGCTGCAGGACACCACTGTCAGGTAAGCCAACGCTAAATAATTAATTAAATTCTCATTTTAATATTTTTAAAATCGTAAATTTACTTCAATTTAACTAGTAAAAGATGGATATACAGAATAGATAACAATGTTTCCCAATTTCAATATTGAACATCCCATAATCATCCCAGAACCCGGTGTCACAAGTGCATGAGCATTTTCTAGGAATTTAAAAAAAAAACAATAATTGTCCGTAATACAAATTTTGGACAGGAGAAATATAAATATCCCTGAAGGAGACTCTGCTGGTTGCAGATCGTAGTATAAAGTGCAGCTCACCTAAGTCCCCGTAATAACCGCACCTCTGCGTCCACAAGGCCACTAGTCATATATGTACCTGCACAAAAATGTACAGCAAGTGTAGTATGAGTACGCAAATCAACGCGTACCCAATAAGTATCCCGCCTAACCTCGAAGAAGTAGTGATGAAGGGTCGACTCAGACACTTACTATGGGCTATAATTAATATACCAATGATATGATTAAGCATGGATCACGTAGAACGACTGTAAGCCCGATATCACGAAGTAAGTAAACAATTCTTTTGTTAACAAGAAGTTTTTCCCAAATTCATTTTCATCATTTTAACAGTTTATATCTCAGGCCAATAAAGCTATATCAATTATTATAATTTTCAAAGCAATTAATACAATCATGCGCAAGTCATGCCGAGGTCGTACGGCCCGATCCAACAATAAAAATAAACTGTGCACTGCCGAGGGTCGAACGGCACGAACCATAGATGCATCTATAAATGTCCTCGCTCGCGAATCATACATGCAACGCGGTCCTCGCTCGCGAATCATATATGCGACGCGGTGAAATATAAATTTAAGGAAATACCCCACTCATGAATCATACATGCAACGCGGCCAAATAGAAGTTTAACATTTAAATCATATCTCTTTCTTGATTCTTTTTTTAAAATAATGGAAATTTAACTTGAAACTTTTTACGGAAATTACCCCGCTCGCGAAACATACGTGTGACGCGGTTACACATAGATTTCTTAAGTTATTATAGCATTACTCAATCCTTTTCAAAATTCCGAAGTTCAAATGAAACCTTTTAAATATTAAGTTATTCAATTTCAACTCCTTTCAAAAACATTTAGTAAGAAAACTCAATCTCGCTCCCTCTCAAGGCAGACAATAAACATAAATCAATAACAATATCAACAAGGCATGATGTGAGCCTAAAACTACCCGGACATAGGCATAGCTAGTAGCTATGTACGGACTCTAGTCACCTCGTACATACGTAGCCCCCACAAATAGAAGCACGCAATAATTTAGTTCACCTATGGGGTTAATTCCCTCTTACAAGGTTAGAAAGGAGACTTACCTTGATCCGAAGTTCCATAACCGCCTTCCGAGCCCTCAAAGAATTGATGCACAACGCTCCAAAACTAGCAAATGATTATGCAAACCCATTAATATATACTCAAATACTCAATATAATCAAATTTATAACAATTTCTATCCCCGATCGAAAAGTCGATAAAAATCACCCTCGGGCCCACGTGCCCGGATTCCAAAATTTTTTGAAGATAAACTTTACCCATAACCTCACGAACTCAAATATATAGTTTATTCTCAATTCCGTGCCCAATTTCGTTGTCCAAATCCAAAAATACCTAATTCTAGGTCTTCTACCAAAACCCCCACAATTTATACTAATTTCCATGTTTAAATCCTTATACAAACCATGTATTTAACTTATAATAAGTGGGAATCACTTACCTTGGCATTGTTGACGAAGAATAAGCTCCAAACTCGCTCCAAGACCGACTCTCATGGAGAAAATGGGATGAAAATGAACCAAGCCCTCGTTTTTAAAGAACACACTTCCCAGCCCCGACGTTCGCACCTGCGGTGCCTTGGCTGCATCTGCGGTCCCGCACCTGTGGAAATCCCATCGCAGGTGTGGCTCCACCTTGGCCCAACATTCTCGCACCTGCGCTACTCTCTTCGCATCTGCGCCTTCGTAGGTGCGGACATACCATCGCACCTGCGCTCCCAGACTCTTCTCTCACTCTCGCACCTGCGACACACCTCCGCATCTGCGACCTCACAGGTGCGGACAACCCTTCGCACCCGCGGTCATGCCCTGCTTCACCCAAACCATACCTATGACCATGGGCTCGCACCTACGACCCTTTTTGCATAGGCGCGATCACACCAGATATCAGCTGCCTCATCTTTCCTTCCCAGTCCAAACTCGATCCGTTAACCATCTGGAATCCACCCGAGGCCCTCGGGACCTCAACCAATTATACCAACACGTCCCAAAACATATTAGAAACTTATTCGATCCTTTATATCACATCCAACAACATCGAAACTATGAATCACCCTCCAATTCAAACTCAATGAACTTTAGAACTTCAAACTTTTATATTCGATGTCGAAATTCATCAAATCACGTCCGATTGACCTCAAATTTTGCACACAAATCACATTCAACATTACAGACCTACTCCAACTTCAGGAATCAGAATCTGACCCTGATATCAAAAAGTTCACTCCCGGTCAAACTCTCCAAAAACCTTTAAAATTCAAACCTTCATCAAATGACCCCGAAATGACCTACGGACCTCCAAATCCATTTCCGGACATGCTCCCAATACCGGAGTCACCATATGGAGCTATTCCCAGACTCGGAATCCCAAACGAATGTTGATAACATTGAAATGCACTTCAACTCAAATTAATGAAATTAATCCAAAATGCCAACTTCCATAATAGGCACCGAAATGCTCCTAGGTCCTCCAAAACCCGATCCAAACATACGCTTAAGTCTAAAATTATCATACGAACCTGTTGGAATCTTCAAATCCCGATTCCGAGGTTATTTACTCAAAAATCACACCCCAGTCACTCTTTCCAACTTGAAGCTTCCGAAATGAGAATTTTCTTTTTAAATCAACTCTAAACTTTCAAAAGTTCAATTCCGACCACGCGTACCAGTCATAGAACCTAAAGTGAAGTTGCTCATGGCCTCAAACTGCTGAACGACGTGCTAGAGCTCAAAACGAGCGGTTGGGTCGTTACAGTTCGGAGTCGGAAAATCGAGGGAAAGGCATTATTATTGATTTATTGAGAGAGATTTGAGGTAAGTGACTTGTCTAACCTTGTGTGGTGGAAACTCCCCTTAGGTTTTGGTACTTTTATGGTATTTGCAATATGTGAAGGCCGTGTACGCGAGGTGACAAGTGCGTACTCGGGTTAAATATTAAAAATCTGATTCTTGCTAAGTAGTTTCCTCTTTAATTCCTTAACTGAGTTGCTCTAGCATGTGTAGTCATCATATTTAGCCTAATGTCGCATGTCTATGTGTCTTAACTCTTACTTGCAATTTGTGCAACATGCTTAGTTGAACTACCCGCTTTCCTTGATTTTGTATTCAGTCTTTAACTATAGGATTCCTTACTGTAAATTCGTTGTTCCATTGGTTATGAGTTGTGTATTTACTTTTAGGACAATGAGGCGATACCTCGGGAACGCCCCTGTTGCATATTTACTTTTGAGACTACGATGTGGTACCTCGGGAGTGCCCATGTTGTGTATTTACTTTTGGGACAATGAGGCAGTACCTCGGGAGCGCCCCTGTAGCATATTTTGCTTTTAGGACTATGAGGCGGTACCTCCGTATGGTGATTTCGGTTATAGGAGTGCATTCGTATGTTGATTTGGAGGTCCGTAGGTCATTTCAGTGTTAATTGGAGAAAGTTGGAAAATTGGAAGATTTTGGAAGATTTGACTGGGAATGAATTTTTTGATATCGGCATCGGATTCTGATTCCGAAAGTTAGAGTAGGTACGTAATGTCAATTGTGACTGGTGTGCAAAATTTGAGGTCAATCGGACTTGATTTGATAGGTTTCGACATCAAATGTAGAAGTTGAAAGTTCTAATGTTCATTAGGCTTGAATAGATGTGCAATTCGTGTTTTTAATGTTGTTTGATGTGATTTAAAGGCTCGACTAAGTCCGTATGATGTTTTGAGACTTGTTGGTATATTCGGACGGGGTCTCAAGGACCCCGGATGTGATTCAGATTTGAATCCGGAACAAGATTGGACTTGGTGCATTCCTGAAGCTTGGCAGTGTCTGGTACAATCGCACCCGCACACATTGGGCCGCAGGCACGGCACCGCAGAAGCGGACCTCGAGCCGTAGAAGCAGTTTTGTGGCCTTCCCATCTATGACCTTAGATGCGGTCAGAGTTTCGCAGAAGCGGACTCGCACATGTGTTTGGGGAAGCGTAGAAGCGGAAAGGCCAGGAAGGCCTGGTGATCACAGAAGTGGAGACTTTCTGCAGAAGCAGAAGCGCATATGCAGTTGTCCTTTCGCAGAAGCGCATGTGCGCTTACAGTGCTGCAGAAGCGAGTTTTCATGGCCTAAGTGATGGCTGCACCTATGATGGAAATTCCGCAGGTGCGGAGCCAGAGATGTGGCTAAGGCCTCACAAAAGCGGAAGTGCTGGGTAGAAGGTTTAAAATTGAGGGTTTGCCATTTTCTTCATATTTTGAGATATAGAGCTCGGATTGAGGTGAAAGTTTGAGAGATTTTTAGAGGAAACATTTGGGTTAGGATTCTTGACTCATTTTTGATTAATTTCCACTAATCTATCATTAATTTCTTCATTTTATTAAGGATTTGGGAAAAAGGTGAAAATATCCTTAGGCCGAATTTTGAGGTTTTGATCGAGATTTTTGTATCGGATTTGAGTAATTTTGGTATTGTTGAACTCGATATCGAATGGATGTTCGTATTTTGTGATTTTTACCCCATTGCGAGACGTGGGCCTGAGTCGACTTTTTGGGGTGATTTTCTAATTCCTTGTTAAAGTCATAATTTCATTATTTAGATTAGTTTCTTATAGTTATATCTATAGTATGTAATTGCTTTTGGCTAGATTTGGACCATTTGGAGTCGGAAAATCGAGGAAAAGGCATTCTTATTGATTGATTGAGAGAGATTTGAGGTAAGTGACTTGTCTAACCTTGTGTGGGGGAAACTCCCCTTAGGTTTTGGTACTGTTATGGTATTTGCAATATGTGAAGGCCGTGTACGCGAGGTAACGAGTGCGTACTCGGGTTAAATGTTAAAAATATGGTTCTTGCTAAGTAGTTTCCTCTTTAATTCCTTAACTGAGTTGCTCTAGCATGCGTAGTCATCATGTTTAGCCTAATGTCGCATGTCTACGTGTCTTAACTCGTACTTGCAATTTTTGCAATATGCTTAGTTGAATTACCTGCTTTTCTTGATTTTGTATTCAGTCTTTAACTATAGGATTCCTTGCTGTAAATTTGTTTTTCCATTGGTTATGAGTTACGTATTTACTTATTGGACTACAAGGCAATACCTCGGGAGTACCGCTATTGCATATTTACTTTTGGGACTACAAGACAGTACCTCGGGAGCACCCCTGTTGTGTATTTACTTTTGGGACTACGAGGCGGTACCTCGGAAGTGCCCCTGTTGCATACTTTTGAGACTACAAGGCGGAACCTCGAGAGCGCCCCTGTTGTGTATTTTCTGTAATTTCTCATTGTTCACTTCTCTGTCATTTCATTATATTATTATATCTTCTGCCCTGTTTCCTATTATTTCCAGTATGGCCCTGACCTGACCTCGTCACTACTCTACTGAAGTTAGGCTTGACACTTATTGGGTACCATTGTGGTGTACCCATATTACGCTTCTTCACATATCTTTGTGCAGATCCAGGTGCATCTTACCAGCCCCGATATTAGTACGTTGTGTTGCTGCTTGGAGGCTTCAAGGTACACTTGCCCGCGACCGCAGGCCTCAGAGTCCCCTTCTATTCTGTTCTTCTCTTATTTCTTTATATTTTGGGTATACAGTGATGTATAGGATGATTCGGTACTGTACTTAAAGCTTGTGACTTATATCTCACCAGTTTTTGGGATCTTATGTATTGAGTTTTGGTAGATTCCTTTTATGAAATTGTTGGGATGTTCACGTTTTAATCTCTTATTTAATGTTTCTGCATATTGTTTAGGCTTACCTAGTCTTAAAGACTAAGTGCCGTCACGATATCCCATGGAAGAAAATTGGGGTCATGACAGTAGCAACGACATCAACGGCGGGGGAGGGGGGCAGTGGCGACGTGGGGTACGAAATTGGATTTGTGTGAGGGAAATAGATAAGGAGTGGAAGAAAGGTGTTATGTGTGTGAGGGTGAAGGGAGTGAGGAGTTAGAAAATTTTGAGAAGAGAGTAAAAGAAATGAGGGGAAAAGCCCGTTTTTGAGATTTGGAATTAAAGTTACCGACCAATGTCGGTCGGTACACTTAAGTGACTGCGCGTTGACTGTGTTTGACCATTAACCGACCGACTTCGGTCGGTTATTTTCAAAAAAAACTAAATTATTTTTTATTTTGTTATTATTTCTTAAAATATTATAAACTTTTAAAGATTATTATAAACTATAAGCATATATTTTATTCACATATATATTTACCATAAATAATTATAAACTATAAGCATAATCTTTATTAATTATTATATTAACTAATTAATTTTAATAAATTATAAGCATATATTTTATTCACACATATATATAATTAATCAATCATAATAAAAAAATAAAGGTATATATAAGAGATATTTATTTTATTCGAATTCCACATTACGTCTTATATATTCATTCATTTTATAACTAATTACAAATCACATAGATTAATAAATATCGATCAAGACATTTTACCTTTTGTATTCATCTATATAAGTTAATTTTCTAAGTTATAATTAAATATATAAGTAATTTCACACACACAAACACACACACACACACACACAAAAAAATTGTAATTGATGATCAATCACATACGTTACTGCGCACGAAAACTTTATCAATTGATGAATTGGTAAACCAATATTATTCTATTTTAAATATGTTTAGTCGATTTACTAAATGCTAATAACTTCTTTCGTTTATTTAATTTGTGATCCATATATACATGTCAAAGAAGTTTAGTATTCTTCTATATTTTATTCATTCATCACTAATAATGCATGACATAGATTAATCGATATAGGTCGAGACGTTTTATTTTTAATATTCATCGATATAGGTCGAGACGTTTTGTTTCTAATATTCATCGATGCATCTAAGTAAGTTATTAGTTGATGAATTAATTTACAAATATATATCCTTGAAGATGATAAATTATATATACTAATTAGATTATTGTTTCTTCACAAGTCTATCCCCAAAAGAACCTGACCATGTGGCCCTAGCGCTTCGCATTCTTAGATGCGGCAATACCTATATATATATAGGTATTGCTATTATTATACACACTTCGTTGTACTACTTTAACTATATATAGCTTCTAATAGTATATGTTAGTGTATTCATTATTTGTATTACAAAATAAAGTGTAAACGGATTATATTTATATTATTTAAATAGTAAATATTAATGTGATTCAAAAGTTTTACCATGTTTGACCTATGAACCGACCGAAGTTGGTCGGTTATTTTCCAGAAATTACATCTACAGACCAAAGTTGGTCGATAAATCTTCTTCTGTAATAACTGACCGACTTTGGTCGGTAAATTCAACTATAAATTTTATAAAATATTTTAAATAATAATATAATTATTAAAATTTAAAAAATATGGGTCCACATTACCAACCGATATTGGTCGGTAATCAAAAAGGTGCTTTGAATAAGCAAGTCTGACCATTGCGGTCAAATGTCTGGCCAATATACCAATCAATTTCGGTCGGTATGTAATTTAAAAAAAATGTAAAATATTTTTTAGTAGTTTCCGTCCGCTATGGATGGTTTTTTGGTCGCTTTTGTTGACGACCAACCTTGGTCGGTATGGCTTGGTCGGATATTTTCGGATTTTTAGTAGTGTAATCACTGTTATTCTCTCACTTTCGTATTTTCTATACTGCAACTGCACTCTCGATCGGAATCTTCTCTATCGACCTCCCTAGTGCGAGCACTGCTCGAGGCTCATTGAAGCTCCTGTGAACTCTGACGCATTAGGATCTGAGGTTCTCACTGTTATCTTTCAATTATTGTCACTGTTGAGATTCTAAGTTGCTCACTCTTTTGCTCGTTTATCTTTGCAACTGGTTAGTGTTCTTAATCCTTTACAGCCTTAATTGTCACTCCTCTACTTATTCATGAATGTGTCTTCTACGTGTCAACACTGTCTAAACTTCTATAGACAAGCATGACTTAAGTTTCTATAATGACCCGACCTGTCGTTTTGAGAGTACTAGCCCCGAGCCCCTATTTATTTCTCCCTCTATTTCATTTTATGGTTACATTACTTGCCGGAGGAATTTATTTTTGGTTTTGGAGTGAAATGGGACACATAGTCCCTAAATTGAGAATTTAAGTTCGAGAAATCTACCGCAGTTTGAATTGTATGAAGACAGATCCGGAATGGAGTTTCGATGGTTTCAATAGCTCCGTAAGGTGATATTGGTCTTAGGAGCATGTTCGGATATTGAATTGGAGGTCTGTAGGTCATTTTATTGTCAATTGGCAAAAGTTAGAAAATTTGATGATTTTTGGAAAGTTTGACCGAGAGTGGACTTTTTGATGTCGGGGTCGGATTCTGATTTCGAAATTTGGAATAGGTCCATAATGTTAATTATGACTTGTGTGCGAAATTTGAGGTCAATCGGACTTGATTTGATAGGTTTTGAAGTCGGATGTAGAAGTTTAAAGTTTTAAAATTCATTAGGCTTGAATTGATGTGCAATTCGTATTTTTTGCGTTGTTTGATGTGTTATAAAGACTCGACTAAGTTCATATAATATTTTAGGACTTGTTGGTAAGTTTGGTTGATGTCCCGAGTGTCACGACCAAAACCGATGGGCCGTGATGAGTGTCCGAGTTCTACCTATCAAACACCCCTAAGCATTAGTCTAAGATATAAACATGAAATAAGTGTAGGTCATGCATAACATCAGGAAATAAACTACTAATTCATATGAACAACATACATGGGAAAACATGCCCAAAAGACACACACACACACACACACACACACATACACACACACACACACACACATATATATATATATATATATATATATATATATATATATACGGAATACGGTAGGGCGAGCCGACAAGGCCACATACTATCCAACTATATATGACTGCCTACAGACCTCTAATAGAGTGTACCACTATATAAAGGATGGGACTGGGCCCCGTCATACCCGTATGTATACAAAAGTAACGTACCAAAACTCAATAGCAGCTCCGGATCAAATAGAGCATACCAACTCTCGCTGAGCAGGGATCCTAAGATGGGGGACCGTCAGCATGTCTACCTACACATGCAGGCATGAAACGCAGGCCCCCAGGCAATAGGGGCGTCAGTACGAATAATGTACCGAGTATGTAAGGCATAAAAATTAATATATATAGCCGACATGAAAGAAACATGGAATAAAGGACTCAACCTGTAAGTCTGAATAGCTCTGTGAATCATGAAACATTTATAATGTCATGCATATGCGTATAAATGTCATATCATGCATAGGTATATGCATACATAACATCATCAAGCCTCTGAGGGCATCCCATCATATCATCTCAGCCTCTGTAGGAGAACTCATAAACGTATACCAGCTGATCAGGTGGAGGAGCGTATATAACGCCATAACCTTTCCCCATATCCCATATATATATATATATATACAATGCCATCTGGTCATGGGTCAGTATACATGTATAAATGGATGTAATGCCTAATGAAGTAAGTTAATAAGATCTCTCGGAATGTCATGAGACCCATGAACAGACGATATGATAGTAGGACATATGGGGAATCCAGAACATAGGCAACCCTAGTACTTCTAAGAATAGAATCATTTATGAAAGTTGTGTGCTTGCTCGTTTCGTTGTATCATATGGATCATGCCAAAAGGAAGGATGGGACAGCCTTAACATACCTCAAGTCGTCAATGCAATGCAACAACAAGCTTATGATAACTAGCGCGCCAACCCTATAACAAAGAAATACATGTATGACTTAGATGGTGCTAGTATATTACGAATCTCAAACGATAACTCGATTCTAAAATAAAACGGGCAGCATTTCCCCTAATTTTACTGCTCCCTCAAGCCTACTATAGTCAAGTTACAAACACAATACAATCAGCAACTCAAAACCAACCTAATTGCAATTCGGAACCTTCAATACAACAAAAACCCCAAATATACCATAACACACCCAATCAACAAGTTATCAATTAGCCTGAAACTGCAATGACGAGCGACCAACCTACTACCCTATTAGCTTGAAACTGCAACGACGAGCGACCAACCTACTACCCTAAAACATGTGGCGTTTCTACACGCCCTTTTATCCTTCCAAACTCCATAAATCAGCAGCACAATAGGCCATCACGAGTGGACTACAAAACAGTCCACTAAATGTGAAAAAACAAATCGAACTCACGGCTTCCGATCACCGTCGCGTGAGTTCTAACTATTAGGAAACCAATTTCAACCTTCCTTGATATTTAAACACATAAATACAGAAATTAGACGTTTCTTAACTATGAAGTACCTTAAAAAACTCGAACTACATAGATAAAAGAGAGGCGGTATAATGATACTTACGTCGTAGGGATCGTTCTGATGTTATCGCTTCTCGATTTCATACCCGGAATGTTAGTATTCTTTGAAACCCTATTAGAGAGCTCAAGGATAAGTTTTATGGTGTTTTCTTGTCGGGTTCTATGTAAAAATGAAAAGAGAGATGAGTTAAGACCTATATATCAACTTTTGAAAAGTCAAAGAGGTGCTAGCTTGGCACCCTCGCATTGGCCTGTCTTCCGACACTTATATCTTTTTATCCGGATGTCGTATGAATGAACGGTTAAGTGCATTGGAAACTAAATTCCAAGAACTTAAATTATGTATATAACATGTCCCAAAAAGACCTCCTATAGCACACGAAACATATTTCTCAAAAAGCTTTGTTACAAGGCTAATCCTTAGTCGGTTTTTCCGCAACTTAAATCCGATTTTTCCCAAACTTTATATTTTTTATCCAAAATTCATATATAGTCATATTATTAATTTAAACTCATTTAAATCATTATTAACAAGTTTCATATTCATTATACGTCACTGTGGGACGTACAGGGTGTAACAATCTTCCCCTCTTAGAAACATTCGTCCTCGATTGTTAAACTCCCAGAGATTTATAAACTTTTTGGCAGAGTCTCCTCTGTAATGGTACCACTACCAACCTGTCAGACAGAAAACCCAACAATACAAAGCCACATAGGGCCACAATCATCAATAACACCAATGGCCTCACACTACCAATGATAATAACTAACATAAGAATCAAGTACCATATACGTACCTAAGGTTGTGATGTCTCAGTCCGATCCTTCTCCGGAAGTGGAAACTAGTGAGGATACCTAGACTTCATGTCTTCTTCAACTTCCCAATTCATCTCCTCTACATTATTGTTCCTCCAAAGTACTTTAACCGAAGATACGTCTTTAGTTCTCAATCTCCGAACCTGTCTATCTAGTATAGCAATGGGAGCTTCCTCATATGATAGTTGCTCTGTGACCTGAACATCTCAATTGGAATGACTCTAGAAGGATCTCCAATACACTTACGGAGCATAGACACATGAAAGACTGGATGTACTAACTCCAAGTTGGAAGGAAAGTCTAACTCATATGCTACCTGGCCTACTCTGTGTATGATCTTATAAGGTCCAATATACCGAGGGCTAAGCTTTCCTTTCTTACCGAATCTCATAACGCCTTTCATCGATGATACCTTTAGGAATACCTAGTCATCTACCTAAAACTCCAAGTCTTGTCGTTGATTATCTGCATAGGACTTCTAACGACTCCGAGCTGCTAATAGCCTTTCCCGTATAAGCTTAATCTTCTCAACTTCCTGTTGTACCAATTATGGTCCTACTAACTTAGTTTCCCCAACCTCGAACCATCTGATAGGTGACCTACACTTCCGTCCGTAAAGAGCTTCGTATGGAGCCATCTGAATGCTGGAATGATAGATATTATTATATGCGAATTCAATAAGTGGAAGATGATCATCCCAGCTACCCCTAAAGTCTATTACACAATCCTGTAGCATATCCTCTAGTGTTTGAATAGTACGCTCAGCCTAACCATCTGTCTGGGGATGAAATATTGTACTTTGACTTACTTGAGTCCCCAATCCTGTTTGGAAGGACCTCCAGAAATTAGCAATAAACTGAGCACCTCTATTTGAGATATAGGGACACCATGAAGTCGTATTATCTCCTTAATGTAAAGCCTTGCATAATCCTCTATTGAATACGTAGACTTGACATGCAGAAAATGGGCTGATTTTTTAAGTCTATCAACAATAACCCATATAGAATCAAACTTATGTTGGGTACGAGGTAAGCCTATGATGAAATCCATATTAATTACTTCCCATTTCCAAGTCAGAATCTCTATAGCTTGCAATAATCCACTGGGTTTCTGATGCTCAATCTTAACCTGTTGACAATTAGGGCATTGAGCAACAAACCCTACTATATCCTTCTTTATTTCGTCCCACCAGTATATTTCCCTGATATCATGATACATTTTCGTCTCTCCTGGATGAACATAATAACGAGAATAGTTAGTTTCTCCCATAACCTGCTGGCGCAGTCCCGCCATATTAGAAACACATAATCGACCTCGATATCTGAGGACTCCATCTCCTGTAATCTAAAATGGTGTCTTTGGGGCTATATCTCTATAATGAGCTAGCATAGGATCCTCATACTGGCGTTCCTTCACTTTAGTTACTAAAGAGGATGTTGCCATGCCCTGAATAGTAACTCCAGTATCACTTGAATCTAGTAATCGAACTCCAAGATTAGCTAGCTGATGAATCTCATGGGCTATCTCACTCTTCTCTGGCTGTAAATATGATAGGCTACCCATAGATCTACGGCTGAGGGCGTCAGCTACTACATTTGCCTTCCCTAGATGGTATAAAATATCAACATCATAGTCTTTCAGTAGCTCCAACCATCACATCTGATGTAAATTCAATTCCTTTTGCTTGAAGACATATTGAAGGCTCTTGTGATCCATATAGATATCAACATGAATACCTTACAAACAGTGCCTCCATATATTTAGTGCATGAATCACCGCGACTAACTCTATATCGTGGGTCGGGTAATTCTTCTCGTTCTTTCTTAGCTGTCTAGAAGCATAAGCTACAACCTTACCATGTTGCATCAGTACACAACCCAATCCAATGCCCGAAGCATCATAATAGATAGCATAACCATCGGTCCCCTCTAGGAGTGTCAGAACCGGTGCTGAAGTCCATCTGTCCTTCAATGCTTGGAAACTCCGCTCACAAGCATCATTCCACTGAAACTTAGTTGGCTTCTGAGTCAACTTTGTCAATGGTGCTGAAAGAGAAGAAAATCCCTCTACAAATATCCTTTAATAACCTGCCAAACCCAAGAATCTATGAACCTCCGTCGGTGTTGTGGGTCTAGGCCAAGTCTTTACTGCCTCAATCTTCTGTGTGTCAACATGGATACCCTCATATGAAATAATATGTCCAAGGAAAGCTACAGAATTCAACCAGAATTCATATTTAGAGAATTTTGCGTACAACCTCCTTTCTTGTAGAACTCTGAGCACAGTACGCAAATGATCTACATGCTCGGCCTTTGAACGAGAATAAACCAAAATATCATCTATAAATACAATCACGAACATATCTAGAAAGGGTCTGAACACATGGTTCATCAAGTCCATGAATACCGCTGGGGCATTGGTCAAACCGAATGACATAACACGAAACTCAAAGTGCCCGTATCTTGTCCTGAATGCTGTCTTTGGAATATCCTTTTCTCTAACCCTTACCTGATGGTACCCGGACCTCAAGTCTATCTTTGAGAAACACCTGGCACCCTGCAACTGATCAAATAAATCATTAATCCTCAGGAGCGGGTACTTATTCTTGATCGTCTCCTTATTCAACTGTCTGTAATCACTACACATCCGCAAGGAACCATCTTTCTTCTCACACATAATACAGGTGCTCCCCACGGTGATGTACTGGGTCTGATAAAGCCTTTTTCAAGCAAATCCCTCAGTTGTTCTTTCAACTCTCTCAGCTCTGCAGGTGCCATTCTATAAGGAGGAATAGATATCGGCTGAATATCCCATAATGTGTCAATAGCAAACTCAATCTCCCGCTCTACCAGAAGGCCTGGAAGCTCATCGGAAAAAACATCAGGAAACTCGTTAACACCGGGATAGATTGAAGGGTCGGTGACTCTACTTTCATATCATGTACCCAAACTAAGTGATAAATATAGCCCTTTCTGATCATCTTCCTTGCCTTGAGATAGGAAATAAACCTACCTCTAGGCGATGCAGTATTACCTTTCCACTCTAGAACTGGCTTCCCTGGAAACTGGAACCGAACCATCTTTATCTATAATCAACGTTAGCATAACAAGAAGCCAACCAATCCATACCCATTATAACATCAAATTCTACCATATCTAGCTCAATCGGGTATGCTACTATAGAACGACTAAGAACTACTACTATACAATCTCTATATACTCGTCTAGCTATCACTGGATCTCTAACAGGTGTAGACACCTCAAAAGGTTTAATCAACTCAGGTTCTATCCCAAACTTGCTAGCAACCAATGGAGTGACATACGATAAGGTGGAACCTGGATCAATCAATGCATATACATCATATGAGGAGACTGATAAAATACCTATAACAACATCATGTGATGACTCCTGATCCTGTCAACCAACTAATTCATAAATGCGGTTCTGAGGACCGCTTGAGCTAGATGCTCCACTTCTACCTCTACCAAGACCGGCTGGTGCCTGTGAACCTTGCCCAGGGGGCATACTATTGATGATGAATCAGTTACAAATCCCGCCAGCGAACTATACCTGCACCACCTCTCGTCGGACAATCTCTCATAATGTGGCCTGAATAACCACAAGTATAACAAACACCCAACCCCACGAGGCACTGCCCGGCATGCTGCTTACCACACTGAGCACATCGTGGCAAGGGTGGCCTCATCTGACTTGACTCACCCCTATACTAAGAAATAGAGGCCCTGGAACTCTGACTGGGCCCTGGATAGGTGGAACGATCAAATCTCCTATCGAAAAACTGAGGGGGTGCACTAGCCGATGGCTGGGTTGGATACCTCGGGTACTGCTATCTCTGGCCACCTTGAAACTCACCAGAAGGACCTGAATATCTCACTCTCTTACTCTGGCCCCTATCATGCTCACGATCGGCCCTCTGCTTCTGCTTATTCTCATCTACACCCTGAGCGTATGCCTGAATACGAGAAATATCAATGCCTGGATGAAGTAAGACCGACAAACAGTCATTAAGAAGGTACGGCTCCAACCCCATCATGAACCGGTGAACCCGATCCTCCATTTTAGCTACAATAATGGGAGCATACCTAGCCAAAGAATCAAACTGAATATTGTACTCCCGAACACTAATATTACCATGCCGAAGGGTCAAGAACCTATCAACTCTGGCCCGTCTAAGCTCTAGTGTCAAATAATGACGAAGAAAAGTCTCTGTAAACTCCTGCCATACTGCTGGAAGGGCATCCTCTCCTCTAGACAACTCCCAAGACTCGTACCAATTAATTGCAACATCCTGAAGTCTATAGGAAGCTAGCTCAACTGACTCAGTCGCAGTGGCCTTCATTACCCTTAAAGTCCTCTGCATCCTATCGATAAATACCTGAGGGTCCTCATTTGGATTTGCTCCAGTGAATATCGGAGGGTCAAAATTAATGAAATCACGAACCCTCGCACTAATGGCCCTATCTACATTACTAATACCTACCTCCTGGCGTCAAGCCTGTACGGCCACTAATCGAGTCAATAATTGAATAGCATCTCTCATCTCCTGACCCGGCACATCTGGCTGAGGAGCTGGGGGTAATGAAGCAGGTCCTGGAGATGGTTCCCCTCGGATCTCCTTTGGAGAGGGCATGGTATGTGAAAACTGAGATGTAGTCTCACTATGCAACTCTCCCCAAGCCCTTGTAACTCATGGCGCTCGACTTGTAGTCGCATCAGCCACGGACTTGCCCTTCTGGGCGGCTGTAGCCTTCTTGGGCATTGCTGAAAACTTAGCATATCGTTAGGAAAATGAATCCTCATATCGCACGATCTAATATTAGAAGGGAGGATAACATCCTATATGTCCTGCAGCCTCTTGTTTATAAGTGTGGTGCACAACACACTCATAAACAAGACTCTACTATACACGGTCTGTAGACAACCCTAGGATGGAACTGCTCTGATACCACTTTTGTCACGACCCAAACCGATGGGCCGTGACGAGTGCCCGAGTTCTACCTATCGAACACCCCTAAGAATTCATCTAAGATATAAACATGAAATAAGTGTAGGTCATGCATAACGTCTGGAAAGAAACTACTGATTCATATAAACAACATACGTGAGAAAATATGCCCAAAAGATAGAGATATATATATGTGTGTGTATATATATATATATATATATATATATATATATATATATATATATATATACGGAATATGGTAGGGCAAGCCGCCAAGGCCACATACTATACAACTATACATGACTCTCTACAAACCTCGTACAACTGTATAACGGATGGGACTGGGCCCCGTCATACCCATATGTATACAAAAGTATCGTACCAAAACTCAATAAGCACTTCGGATCAAATGGAGCACACCAACTCTCGCTGAGCAAGGATCCTAAGATGGGGGACCGTCAGCCTGTCTACCTGCACCTGCGGGCATGAAACGCAGGCCCCCAAGCAATAGGGGCGTCAATACGAATAATGTACCGAGTATGTAAGGCATAAATATTAATATATATATATATATATATATATATATATATATATATATATATAGCAGACATGAAAGAAACATGAAATAAATGTCATGCATATGTGTATAAATATCATCTCATGCATAGGTATATGCATACATAATATCATCAACCCTATGAGGGCATCCCCATCATATCATCTCAGCCTCTGTGGGCGAAATCATAAACGTATACCAGCTGATCAGGTGATGGTGCGTATATAACGCCAAAACCTTTTCCCATACCTATATATATATATATATATATTATACGCATATATAACGCCATCTGGTCATGGGTCAGTATACATGTATAAATGGATGCAATGCCTAATGAAGTAAGTCAATAAGATCTATCAGAATGTCATGAGACCCATGAACAGACGATATGATAGTAGGACATATGGGGAATCCAGAATATAGGCAACCCTAGTACTTCTAAGAATAGAATCATTTATGAAAGTTGCGTGCTTGCTCGTTTCGTTGTATCATATGGATCATGCCAAAAAGAAGGAAGGGATAGCCTTAACATACCTCAAGTCGTCAATGCAACTCAACAACAAGATTATGATAACTAGCGCGCCAATCCTATAACAAAGAAATACATGTACGACTTAGATGGTGCTAGTATATTACGTATCTCAAACGATAACTCGATTCTAAAATAAAACGGGCAGCATTTCCCCTGATTTTACTGCTCCCTCAAGCCTACTATAGGCGAGATACAAACACAATACAATCAACAACTCAAAACCAACCTAATTACAATTCTGAGCCTTCAATAAAACAAAACCCAAAATATACCATAACACACCCAATCAAAAAGTTATCAATTAGCCTGAAACTGCAACGACGAGCGACCAACCTACTACCCTACCACATGTGGCATTTCTCCATGACCTTTTATCCTTCCAAACTCCATAAATCAGCAGCACAATAGGCCATCATGAGTGGACTACAATACAGTCCACTAAAAGTGGAAAACAAATTGAACTCACGGCTTCTAATCACCGTCTCGTGAGTTCTAACTATTAGAAAACCAATTTCAACCTTCCTTGATATTTAAACACTTAAATAGAAAAATTAGGCATTTCTTAACTATGAAATACCTTACAAAACTCGAACTACAAAGATAAAAGAGAGTTGGTATAATGATACTTACGTTGTAGGGATCGTTCTGATGTTATCGCTTCTCGATTTCGTACCCGGGATGTTAGTATTCTTTGAACCCTATTAGAAAGCTTAAGGATAGGTTTTGTGGTGTTCTATGGTCGGGATCTATGAAAAAATGAAGAGAGAGACGAGTTAAGACCTATATATCAACTTTTGAAAAGTCAAAGAGGTGCTAGCTTGGCACCCTCGCATTGGCCCATATTCCGATACTTATATCTTTTTATTCGGATGTCGTATGAATAAACGGTTAAGTGAATTGGAAACTACATTCCAAGACCTTCAATTTAATGTATAATATATCCCAAAAAGACCTCATATATCATACGAAACTTATTTCTCAAAAAGCTCTATTCAAGGCAAATCCTTAGTCGATTTTTCCGCCACTTAAATCTGAATTTTCCCAAACTTTATAATTTTTATCCAAACATAATATATTGTCATATTATGACTTTAAACTCATTTAAATCATGATTAACAAGTCTCATATTCATTATACGTCACCTTGGAACGCACAGGGTGTAACACTGGGGGCCTCAGGTGGATTTATAGATGGTTAACGGATCAAATTTTGACTTGTGAGAATGGATGAAGGCCCCAGCTCTGGTGTAATCACACCTGCGCAAGATTGACCGTAAGTGCGAGGCCACAGAAGCAGCACGCTGATCACAGAAGTGGGTTGGAGTAGTGTGGGCAGAGGTCGCAGATGCAACGAAAATTCTGCAACTGCGAGACCGTAGATGCGGACAAGGAGGTCGCATGTGCGCTGGAGTCGCAGAAGCGAACCCCTTCTCACAGAAGCAAGTCCGCAGAAGCAGATAGGAGATCACAGAAGCGGAGGCAAGGAAGCCTGGGCAAAACCGCAAATGCGGTCAAGTGATCCGCAGAAGCGAAAACACTGGGCAGACAATTAATTCAAGGGCTCGGGATTTTTATCATTATTGGACATTTTGAGCTCGGGTTTGGAGATTGTTTAGAGCAGTTTCTAGGGATTTCTTGAGGTAAGTTCCTTGTGCTTATTTTTGATCAATAATAGTGTTTCTCCATTGATTTTTCCACCTAGATTATATGTGTTTAGGGTGGAATTTGGGAGTTTGAGGCTAGGGATTTAGAGAGTTTAATTTGGTGATTTGAGTGGTGACTTGGTGTCGGATTTTGTTAATTTTGGTATGGGTGAACTCGATATCGAATGGGTGTTCGTATTTTGTGACTTTTACCTGATTTCAAGATGTGGGCCCAAGTTGACCTTTTGGGATAATTTTTTAATTCTTTTCGTAGATTTATGATTTAAATTAATTTCTTGTAGTTGTATTCATGATGTGTAATTGCTTTTGGCTAGATTTGGGACATTTGGAGTTGGATAATCGGGGGAAAGGCATCCTTATTGATTGATTGAGCGAGATTTGAGGTAAGTGACTTGTCTAACTTTGTTTGGGGAAAATCCCCTTAGGATTTGGTACTGTTGTAACAATCTGTGCTATGTGAGCGTCGTGTACACGAGGTGACGAGTGCGTACACGGGCTAAATATGGAAATTCCGGTTCTTGCTGAGTTGTCTTCTTTTAAATTTCCTAACTGAGTTGCCTTAGCATATGTAGTGATCATGTTTAGCCTAGTATCGCATGTCTACGTGCCTTAACTCTTACTTGAAATTTGTGCAACTTGCTTAGCTGAATTACCTACTTCCCTTGATTTGAAATAAATCCTCAACTGTAAGATTTCTTACTGTAAATTCGTTGTTCCTTTGGTTATCTAATGCATATTTACTTTGGGACTACGAGGCGATTCCTCAGGAGATCCCCCCTGTCTTGCATATTTACTTTGGGACTACGAGGCGATTCCTTGGGTGATCCCCCCTGTCTTGCATATTTACTTTGGGACTACGAGGCGATACCTCGGGAGAACCCCCCTCTCTTGCATATTTACTTTGGTATTACGAGGCGGTATCTCGTGAGATCCCCCATGTCTTGCATATTTACTTTTGGACTATGAGGCGGTACCTCAGGAGATCCCCTGTCGTGCATATTTACATTTGGGACTTCGATGCGGTACCTCTATTTGTTGTGCTGTTATTTTTCTGAAACTTCTCATTGTTTAAATTCTCAGTCATTTCAAAATATTATTATATTTTCTGCCTTGCTTATCTTTTAAACCAGTAGGGCCCTGACCTGACCTCATCACTACTCTACCGAGGTTAGGCTTGGCACTTACTGGGTACCGTTGTGGTGTACTCATACTACATTTCTGCACATCTTTTTTGCAGATCTAGGTGCTTCCTACCAGACCAGATACAGTGAGCTGGACTATACGTGGAGACTTCAAGGTATATCTGCCAGCGTCCGCAGACCTCAGAGTCCCCCTCTACCCTTACTATGTTGTTTCCCTTATTCTCTTTTGACTTTGATGTATAGAGACACTTATTATTTTCTCTTATAAGTTTGTGACTTGTTTCTAGCGGGTTTTGGGAGATGTATAGATTTTGAATCGCAGTTGGATTTATGTTACATGTTGAGATTTGATCTTCAGTTTTATATTTCCGCTATTTCGCTTAATTGTTAGGCTTACCTAGTCTTAGAGACTAGGTGCCATCACGACATCCTTGATCTCGTCCAATCATACCTCTATTCGGGGTTGTGAAATGGTCGATTGCAATAATAATACCCAACAAAGAGTCGGAATTGAATCCACAGGGAGCTGAGATGGGATTAGTGGTATATATTTGGATAAAGCACGTGAAGTATCTTGGTTGCACTTCCACAAACATGGTTTTGTTTTTACTTCTAAAATTACGTTAAGGATTACAATTCTAAAGATATAAAACTAGAGAATATTGTTTTTGGATGGTTTTCAAATATATAAAAAGTCCTAGGGGTATGACCTTCACCTAGGTGTTTGCCTAACGGGTTGTAAACTATTAAGCTTGTTTTGTTGGTCGGGGTATATTATAGCAATCAACACTAAATACCCACTCAATACCTCTCGGTAAGAGAGTGATTTTGCCCAATATGTCTTTCTCAAGTCCAAATGGGTATTGAAAAAAATAGTTGATAAAATGCTCAAGTCGGGTTTTACTATCTCTAGGTTCAACCCTTTAATTGGGACTATTAATCTCTTGGTTTTATCCCAAATTCTTGTTAGCCAAGCTTTCCTAGACTAAGTCTCTCTTTCTCAAGTAGAGACCAAGTCAAATAGGCATAAACTAATATTTGCAACCATTAATTCTTCAATTAAAGACAAGAACAAGCCTAAATAATAAACATCCAACCATAAACAATCCATAAATCAAACACCCATTAGGTTCACACACTTGGGTTGGGTCACATCCCTAGTTAGAAATCTAGCTACTCATAATGGATATAGAAGAAAATAAAGAAGAAAATATGATAAAACTCATATTGCAAGATTAAAAGATAAAAATCCAATGTTAAATCACCAAAGTAAGCTAAAGTTGCCTAAAGAGGCAAGTAAAAACGGCTATAGGACGTTCAATATTCCAAACTTGACCTAATTTCGTGAAAGTAGTCTATTTATACAAAGCTAAAATTTTCGGACAAAATTGCCCTTTCGGAGGTTCTACGGTCGCACAATTATATGTGCGGTCAGCACTTCTCTTCAGATCTTGACAGGAGTGGACTCTGCGGCCGCACAATTCTGGATTGCGGTCGTATCTCTCATGTTCTGCGGTCTGCACATTTCCTGAATGCGATTGCATAGCTATTTCTGCAGCCGCACAATTATTGTGCGATCCACATTTCTTCTTGAACTTGAAATGAAACTCTCTGAACTTTGGCTCTTGCGTAGATTCTGCGGCCGCGCAATAATTGTGCGGTCCGCACTTTGCACTGGGGCTCTGTTGATTTTCCTTCATATTCTGCGACCGCACATAGAAATCTACGGTCCGCACTTGAGCTTGTGTGCCTGATTTTTGTCCTTGTTCAGATCACTCCTCTTTGAGTTGGATTTCATCATAGTGGATCATTTTCCAATACTCCTGCAGGTAAGCATATTTCATCAATTTTCAGGAATACAATTAGACACTTTTGGACTAAAACGAAAGCTAAAAGGCGCTAATAATTAGTCAAAATTTCCACTTATCAACTCCCCCAAACTTAAGCTTTTGCTTGTCCTCAAGCAAATAAGGTAATTCCCACCTCCACAAGATAAGCACTATTCCAATTAATCTAAGGTGAATCAAACACATAACAATTGGAACCAACAATTACACACAACACTTATGAATTATCAACAAGGCAATGATTTGAAGTTTTAAGCACAAATAGTTCTAATGTGACACTAGAGCATCAAGAGTTGACTTTACTCATCAAGGAAGTTGGCTATTTCATGTAGGTTATTGTGGATTCCAAACTCCTCCTCCTCTACTCTCCGATAGCATATCTCACTTAAGAATGTCGCACTCATTTTAAGGATTTGTGAAAAGTTCGCTCATCTCTCTCAAAAGAATGTCACAAGTACGGCTCTAAGTACCATATGCTTTCCCCTCATGTAAATCACCACTCATGTAAGTTCACTCGGCTTGAAATCACGTAGGGCTTTTTTGGAATGTAATGAAGGCTTTTGAACTAAGGTAGGAAATGTTGGAATAGAACGGGTTCATCTTTCCTTAAGCACTCCATTTTTTTCTTTTTGGCTCATGCTTTACCAACTCTTTGAGTCATTTTCTTTTTCCTTAGGGGAACTAGAGAGACTTAACATCACTCTTTCTTGGTCATGATATTCATTTTCTGCTTCTTTGTTTTCTCCATGCTTTGCATTTTTGCTTTTCTTTGAATCCCTTCTTCATTTCGTTGCCTTTCCTTTTCTTCATTTCTTTTCTCTTTTTGTACCTTGATACCACTTTCAAATTTCTCGTATCTCCCCCAAACTTATGTTTTAGCCAATTATTTCTCAAGAGTGTTAAGGAAAGCTTGGGTGCCAAGAGAGGATCACTACAAAACGGGTAAAGGCTTGTAACATGGTTATCAAATGAGAAAGGTTTTAGGCTCAAAAGGGTTGACTAGGGATAACAACACTGGTGGGTCATGGAAAATTTCAAAACGGGTCGAGGATAGCCTACAATCACTTCTCAAGCCAAGCAAAACTTATAATTTTGCCTAGAAACACATTCGGGGGCAAGTTCTAGACCATTCGCACGGGTACTTGGACTTGCAACAAAATATCTCACCTCTCACACAGCTGGATTGTTCAAGAGGATAGAGTCGAGGGCCCACAACAACCATATTCAAGATTGAAAATCACTAATGGTTCAACTAAATCACTAGATGATTGATTAAATCAACACAAGAGTCAAAAGGTCACTAACTAGAGCTATTTCTTTCCAAGAACTTATTTTTAATCATAAGCATGTAGTTAAGTGTGTTGGTACCAAGTGAAGCATGCTTGAATCTTCTAGTTCGACTCAATTAGGTCCTCCTATTTATTATTACTACTGTTCTTACCTAAACATAAAAAACGGACTCAATCCCTTAAGAAGGTTGTCACGCCATCCATCGTTGGGAAGAGTCACCCGATTCACACAAAAGCCACCTTTGGAAATAACTGTGGCATTAAGAAAACCACAGGCTTATTGATCACTTAAACATGAAAAGAAACTACTAAATTAAAAAGAAGCTATTAAAGTAAATAAGAAGCTATTACACTAAACATTGACTATTGAGAAAACAAAATTTAGAAGCTATGAAGTAAACTGCTGAAAGCATAAATGAATATACAAACTGAGAAAGGGAAAGAGAATATATAGATCAATATAGAGAGAAGAATATGTACATAATGAAGGTAAAAATAAAAAGAGAATGTTATCACTTATTACAGGCTAATGTCAAATGTCAAATCAGCCAAATCAAAATAGACTCCACCCCTGAATAAAAATAAGCATTGTCCTTAATGCTTAACAAAATAAAAACAAGGAAGGGAAAGAGTAGAAAGGACTCCCTATGTTGTCTCAGTGTCCATAGCAGCATCACCTCCCTCAGGCTCCTCCAACTGGATCTCATCATCTTCTGCTCAGGGAGTAGCTGGGTTGGTGAATATCTGTAGCACCGTCTCAGCAGTGTGGGTAGCAAGGTCTGGCTCCTCAGACTGGCCAGCTGGTGCCACTGGTGCTGATGGTGCTGCTGGGTGTGCTGGTACTGATGGATCTGTCTCCATTAGTAAGTCAAATGGAAGATCTTCAGCGGCTGCTATCTTGGTCACCTCTCGTCTCAATTTGTTAACTAATTTCCTCGAAGCCTGAGATTTCCTCATCTTCTTCACCTGCTTCCCAATCTCCTCAATTGCTACCCCATGCCCACTAAGGTTTCCATGATGGTATTCTGATACTCCAATATTATTTTCTTCAAAGTTTTCTCCACTGACGGAGGAATCTGGGGTGTTGGGGTAGAAGTCTAAGCTGCAACAGCACTGGATAGGTCAGACAGCTTTGCAGTAGCTGTCTGGATCCAGTTGTTGAGACTCGCCAGTGTCTGGGAGACTCCAGCGCAGAGAGTGGATAAGTAGAGGAGGAATGCACTGATACTGATGGCCCTGAAGATGGAGGTGGAGGTATGGCAGTTGTATCGGTAGAAGGCCCGACTCCCGTTGAAGGCATGGCTACTGTAGAAGGAATGGCAGCTGAATCTGCAACTACCACTGACGGTTTATCAGACTGGCCTACGGTAGTAGTCGGCTTACCCTTGTTCTTCGGGTTCCTTGGGTCCTTCAAAGAGTACCAGGAGAAGGGCTTCTTAGCCTTAACCATCGTATCAAAGCTCTTGGGCTCCACCCCCGCATCCGTGAGATACTCCGTGATAGTGTTGGGATACGGATAGGAGCTTTCACCCTGCCTGACAACCAGAGACATATTGGCCAATATGATGGCACCCACATTGATTGGGTACCCGGCCATGATGGAAGCAACTAGGACTACCCCGAGGGATTAGGAGATTGTTTTCATTCTAGCTTGGATCTATTCGACTGCACACAAATGTCTGCCAACCCTTTGCTTCAAAGTTGAGGGTGTTCCGCTAAATGGGAACCCCTGCTGTGATCCATGGTGGTGGTGGTCCCGGAGCTGCCAGAAGCTCAGCTAGCCATGGGCGAGCTGCATCGCCCAGAGCCAGCTTTTTCAAGTATTACACCGGCTCCACATCCTCCAACCTTAGGTATGTGTTCAGGGTGGTTTGGTCAAACCTCACTTTCAAGTTCCTCACCTTAGTCACCTTAGTCCCCTTCTTGATGTGCGCCACATTGGCGTAGAACTCCCAGACTAAGTGATCCTTGGCATCCACTACACCTTGAGTGAACCATGTCCACCCTTTTCTTTCCCGAAACTATTTTGCCACATTTGGATTGTACCTATCCAAGTCTTTCAAAAGAAACTGACGCTCAAGTGTGAGAGATCTCTGAGGCCACCACTCTCGGAACCTGTTGAAAGCGATCAGGCTCACGAATTTGTCTTCCCAAATTTCCTTCTTTTTCGACCTCTCAAGGCCAGCAACTCTGGTATTACCCCCTCGTTCGTCATCCGGAATATCATCATCATCACCAACTGTGACTGGTGTGGCGGGGGTATGAGTAGATAAAGGCTACGAAGCCTGACTGTTCCCTTCTGACCCCTCAGAAGTACTCCCAGTCGATATCTGTCCTAGGGCAGTTGTGGCTGCGATTGCATAGCAGGCTGCCTTTACACTAAGTCGCCCTCCGATGCTTCCCTAGACGGGGCATATGAACTTGATTCGGAGGGCTCTGACTGTCTACCTCAGCCTATTGTTGCCTTCTTACTGATCACTTTTTGGAGGGCGAAGGGTAAGGTGCTTTTGCCTCTACCTCTAGAAGGTTCACCCCTCCCCTTTGATGTATCACCATGACCACGTGATCTAACCATATTCTACACAAAATAGCAGTAAGAGTCAGTTCTAGTTAAGTGCAGGTAAGCAGAAAATTTTCAGAACAAAATATGTTGCAGGTTGGGGAAATGCGGACCGCACATTTTTGAGTGCGGCCGCAGATGGGGTTGTGTGGACCACACAATTTGGAAGTGCGGCTGCAGTGATGATTTTGCGGTCCGCATAATTTTAAGCGTCGACGCACATCTGAAGTGCGGTCCGCACAATTTTGGGTGCGGTCGCACATTGAAACTTAAAAAATGACAACTGTCTAAAGACAGAGAATTGCTTGATCTGCGGCCGCACACAATTTTCTGCGGCCGTAGTTGAATATATGCAGACCGCACAATTTCAAGTGTGGTCCGCACAATCATTATATACCAAATTCCCTAGCCTACTGATCTGCGGACTGCACAATTCCTTGTGCAGCCGGACAATTCAAAAATTTGTCGGGCAAATTCTTAGGGTTTCTAATTCATGCACAATTTAGACATGGTAGTAGCAATTTAGACATGATACACAGTTTACTCATCCCCAAATAGCGAATAGGAACCCACACAAATTTAAGCTCGCATGATGATGACTTTGATATTAGGCCTAAAAATAACTAAACTAATTATGAACAAATTAAGGAAATTGAAAAATTTAAAAATGAATTGAACATACCACTAATGTAGTGATGCTAATGAAGAATCAAAGATGATGAAATGAGTATTAGATGCGTGAATCAGTTGAGTGCACTGTGTTTGCCTTTGTGTTAATTATTCAGAGTTAGTAAAGTCTCAACAGTAGTGAGAAGGCTACTATTTATACTTGACCGGTTAGGGCAAGAGTTCAAGAGATGAGTGCGGCCGCACAATTTCATGTGCAGTCCGCAAGCCTTTACCTGTTACACATTTACCCTTTGTTGATCTGCGGTTCGCACATTTTTGAGTGCGGCCGCATATTTTGGTGCGGACCGCACATTTCCTTGTGCGGCCGCACTTTGGCCATTTCTCTGACAGGCAAACTTCAGAGAGTGCATTTTTTTGATCTCCAGTTGTGCGGCCCGCATAAGAATTGTGCGGCCGCACATCCCTTTCTGCTGTGGCATTCAAAATTGTGCGGTCCGTACTTTTTTCACACTTAGTCACTTTTCCTGAGCACAGTTCCTGCAAAGCACACTCATTCCTATAACACACGTCAAAACCAGTTATCACAAAATAAGACCTATCTAAAGAACAAGAAAAAGGAAAAGAAAAAGAAACATGGGTTGCCTCCCAAGAAACGCCTAATTTAACGTCGCGGCACGACGCAGATTACTATCAATCACTTGAAATGAATCACTGTCACTACGTGGCCATCACCAACTTTTCCCAGATAGTGCTTCACTCGGTGACCATTGACTCTAAACACTTCATTATTTTTATTCTTCAAGTCCAATGCACCAAAGGGTGTCACACTCACAACTTCAAACAGGCCACTCCACTTAGACTTCAACTTTCCCGGAAACATCTGTAACCGAGAATTGAACAATAACACAAGATCATCTTCTTTAAACTCCTTGTTCTGAATGTACTTGTCATGGAGGTACTTCATCTTCACCTTGTATAAGGATGAACTTGTATATGCATGGTACCGAAATTCATCTAGCTCATCCAATTGTGCCACCCTTAAGTTAGAGGAGACATCCCACTCAAGATTTAACTTCTTCAAAGCCCACATGGCCTTGTGCTCAAGTTCCACCGGAATGTGACAAGCTTTCCAAAACACTAACCGGTATAGAGACATCCCAATCGGTGTTTTGTTAGCCGTTCTATAAGACCATAAAGTATCATCAAGTTTCTTTGACCAATCTGTCCGGTTGGCATTCACAGGTTTTGAAAAAATACTCTTGGTCTCCCAGTTGGAGACTTCCACTTGTCTGCTTGCTTGAGGGTGATAGGGGGTCATGACTTTGTGAGTGGCACCATACTTGCAAAGCAAGGTATCAAAAGCTTTGTTGCAAAAATGCGACCCCCATCGCTTAAAATGGCCCGCGGAGTACCAAACTTTATGAAGATGTTCATTTTCAAAAATGCCACCACACTTCTATCTTCGTTGTTGGGTATAGAAATGGCCTCAACCCATTTTGACACATAATCTACAGCTACCAAAATATAGGTGTTCCCACAAGAGCTTACAAATGGTCCCATGAAATCAATACCCCACACATCAAAAATATCAATTTCCAAGATGGTGGTGAGGGGCATCTTAATTTTCTTTGAAATCCCACCGGCCCTTCGACATTCATCACAATGCTTGACTAGATCACTTGCGTCCTTGTAGAGAGTAAGCCAATAGAAACCACAACTCAACACTTTGGCCGCCGTTCTTGCTCCCCATGGTGACCACCGTAGGGTGAAGAATGACAAGCCCCAAGAATTTCAACTTGTTCCTCCTCCAGCACACATCTTCTAATCACGCCACCGGTACAAATCCAGAAGAGGTACGATTCATCCCAATAATAGTCTAGGCAATCTTGTTTGAGCTTCTTCCTTTGATTTGAAAAGAACTCATCCGGGATGATACCACTCACAAGAAAATTTGCTAGATCCGCGAACCATGGCACCTCTTTCATTGAAATGGCTAAGAGTTGCTCATCGGGGAAGGAGTTATTGATTTCAAGGCCATCATGCGGCCTCCCCTCCTCCTCCAAATGAGACAAGTTGTCTGTCACTTGGTTTTCACTTCCTTTTCGGTCTTGGATGTCTATGTCAAACTCTTGCAATAAAAGCACCCATCTCATCAACCGAGCCTTTGAATCTTTCTTGCTCATAAGGTACCGAAGTTCCACATGATCTGTGTGGACAATCACCTTTGTACCCATCAAGTATGGGCGAAACTTCTCCATAGCAAAAACAATAGCAAGGAGCTCTTTTTCGGTCACAGTGTAATTGACTTGGGCATCATTCATGGTCTTACTAGCATAGTAGACCGGATGAAAGATCTTGTTGACACGTTGCCCCAAAACTGCTCTGACCGCCACATCACTAGCGTCACACATGAGCTCAAAAGGCAAGCTCCAATTCGGGGCGGTGATAATAGGAGTAGTTGTCAATTTGAACTTGAGCAATTCAAATGCCTTCTTGCAATCCTCATTGAAATGGAATTTGGCATCTTTCTCCAAAAGCTTACACAAGAGGTTCACCACTTTGGAAAAATCCTTGATGAAACACCGGTAGAACCCCCCATGACCCAAGAAACTCCTCACTCCCTTCACAGATGTTGGAGGTGGAAGTTTAGAAATCACCTCTATTTTCGCCTTGTCGACCTCAATGCCATTCTTTGAAATTTTGTGGCCAAGGACAATGCCTTCCTCAACAATGAAATAACATTTCACCCAATTCAACACCAAGTTCATCTCTTCACATCTTGCCAAGACCTTATCCAAATTTTTCAAGAAATCATCAAAAGAATTCCCAACCACCGAAAAGTCATCCATGAAGACTTCAAGGAAATCCTCCACCATGTCTGTGAATATAGCCATCATACACCTTTGAAAAGTCGCTGGTGCATTGCATAACACAAATGGCATCTGCGAGAATACGAAAGTACCATAAGGACATGTGAAAGTAGTCTTCTCTTGATCCTACGGAGCAATAAGAGTTTGATTGTAGCCGGAATACCCATCAAGGAAACAATAGAAAGCACGGTCGGCCAACATATCAAGCATTTGATCTAGGAAGGGAAGTGGGAAATGATCCTTCCTTATGACTTTGTTGAGCTTGCTATAGTCCATACACACTCTCCACCCAGTCACCGTTATTGTAGGAATCAACTCGTTCTTGTCATTGGTAACCACTGCCATGCCCCCTTTCTTTGGGACACATTGCACCGGATAGGTCCACGAACTATCAAAAATGGGGTAAACGACCCCTGCATCTAACCACTTGATGATCTCCTTTTTGACTACCTCTTACAGTGCTTCATTGAGTCTCCTTTGATGTTCAATTGATGGTTTGGCATCTTCCTCCAAATTAATTTTGTGCATGCAAAATGCGGGGCTTATTCCCCGAATATCCGCCAAAGTCCACCCAATAGCTTTCTTCCTCTTATTGAGCACCGCCAATGTAGATTCAACCTGCATATTAGTCAAACAAGAGGAAAGAATAACCGGTAAAGTAGAACAAGGGCCAAGGAATTCATACCTGAGATGCGGAGGCAATGGCTTTAACTCCAAAGTGGGAGGCTCCTTGATTGAGGGCTTTGTTGGAGGAATCTTCCGATTTTCAAGACCCAAGGACAATTTGCGGGGTTCATAAGTGTACGACCCCATTCCTTGCAATGAGTTCACACATTCCACATAGCCATCGGTCTCGTTATCATCAAGGTTAAGCAAAACGACCTCCAAAGTATCATCAACATTTATGGTGGCACTAGTATCATCAATTATCACATCGGTCACCAAGTCCACAAACGAACACACTTCATTGCTATTCGATTGCCTCATAGATTTACACACATGGAAAACCACCTTTTCATCACCCACCTAAAAAGTGAGTTCTCGGCTTCCACATCAATAAGAACCTTCCCCGTAGCAAGGAAAGGTCTACCCAAAATAATCGGCACCTCATAGTCCACTTCACAATCAAGAATCACAAAATCCATCGGGAGAATGAATTTATCAATACGAACCAACACATCATCAATTATACCCAACAGTCCTTTCATGGTACGATCCGCCATTTGTAATCTCATAGACGTGGGTTTTGGTTGCCCAACTTCCAAATTCTTAAAAACCGAATAGGGCATCAAATTGATACTTGCCCCAAGATCATAAAGAGCTTTAGCAAAGTCGGCACTTCCAATGGTACAATGGATTGTGAAAGCGCTAGGATCTTACAATTTAGGAGCCATTGAGTGCACAATTGCACTCACTTGATGATTCATCTTTATAGTTTCACAATTCATCGACCGTTTCTTTGTCACAAAGTCCTTCATGAACTTTGCATAACCGGGCATTTTGCTCCAAAGCCTCAACCAATGGCACATTAATAGATAGACTCTTCATCATGTCAATGAACTTTTTGAATTGATTCTCGCCATTTTGCTTGGCAAG
Organism: Nicotiana tomentosiformis; assembly: GCF_000390325.3. Lineage (NCBI taxonomy): Eukaryota > Viridiplantae > Streptophyta > Magnoliopsida > Solanales > Solanaceae > Nicotiana > Nicotiana tomentosiformis. The sequence goes on along the minus strand of NC_090814.1, from coordinate 9,454,156 downwards.
CCTTTGAGAATATGGAGGAGGAGGCCTTGACATTGGTGCCTTAGCCTTTGGCACTACCGATTTCGGTGTTTCAACAATGTGCTCCCTAGACGGGTTCACTTCTTCTTGAGTCTCTTCCACATTGTCATCAATATCAATTCTTACTTCATCATTTGCTTGCACCACATTGTTCGGGATCTCATCTTCTTGTACCACTTGCTCATCATCCACAATTTTTCTTTGACTTGAGGTGGGTGCATCCCCACCTTTTCCACTCCTTGAAGTCACGACCATGGCATGTCCCGTGTTATTTCCACCCTTTGGGTTCACCACCGTGTCACTTGGTAGTGCTCCCTTAGGAAGAGTGTTTAAAGCTTGAGAAATTTGCCCCAATTGAACTTCCAAATTTCGAATTGAAGTGTTGTGAGAGGCTAGTTGAGCATCGGAGTCGGCATTCTTCTCCATCATTTGTTTGAACATGTTCTCAATTCGTCCCGTATCATTGTTGGAAGAGCTTGGACCATGGGAAGGATAAGGAGGCGGGTTGCTCGATTGTTGATACATCAGGGGCCTTTGAAAGCCCGACCTCTGATTTCCTTGGTTATTGTTCCATCCCCCTTGGTTGTTGCCTCCCCAATATCCTTGACTATTGCCACTCCAATTGCATTGGTTATTTTGACCACTCCAATTTCCTTGATTGTTTTGATTGTTCCAATTCCAATTCCCTTGATTACCATGAGGTCACCATTGTTGTTGATTCGGGCCTTGAGAGTTATTTCTTTGCCCTTGGAAGTTGTTCACATATTGTACTTCCTCCTCTTGGTCATTGTAAGATTCATCTTGATCAAACCCACTATCTTCTTGCACATAATGTTCCGCACGGTTTTGAACTTGAGGACCCTTTTGTCTTCTCTTGTTTACCATCATATTAACTCCCTCCATTGAATTGACTTGCTTAGGACCTTGCAATTGTTGAAGTTGAGCCTTGGCAAATTGATTCAATGTGGTGGTCAACTCGACAATTGCTTGCCCGTGATCATGTAATTCTTTATGTAAGAATCACGTTTGGATCACCTTGAGGAGCATTTGCTCTACTTTGCCATGCCAATGAAGTATCTATCATTTCATCTAAGATCTCACACGCTTCCGCATATGGCGTTTTCATGAAATTTCCACCTGCAAGTTAGTTGACCACGCATTGATTGGTAGTATTGATCCCCATGTAGAAAGTTTATTGAATCATAGCCTTCGTCATGTCATTGTTTGGGCACACTTTCACCATAGTTCGGTACCTCTCCCATATTTCATGCAATGGCTCATTGGGTTCTTTTTTGAATGCTATAATCTCGTCTCTAATAGTAGCCATATGCCCTGGAGAAAAGAACTTGGAAATAAATTTCTTCGCCAATTCATCCCATATATGGATGGAATGGTTTGGCAACCTTTCTAACCAATCCAAGGCTTTCCCCCATAAAGAGAAAAGAAATAGCCTCAACCTTAAAGCATCCTCTGAGACATTTGTCTGTTTACTCCCCCAGCAAGTGTCCATAAACCCTTTCAAGTGTTTGTACGCATTTTGATTCGGAGCCACGGTGAAGAATCCCCGTTGCTCTAATAATGTGAGCATAACATTTATGATTTGAAAGTTGCCCGCCCTAATGCGGGGCGGGACTATGGCACTTGCATACCCTTCATTCGGCAACACCCGGTGTGGCGCCGCTCTTGGTGGATTTGGGGGTGGAACAAGAACGTTGTCTTGAGGCGGCCGACCTCATCTATTTTCTTGAGGTTCAAGAGGAACCTCTTCAACTTGGTCATCTTCCACGTCCACATCCCCCAAAGGCATGTTTCCGAGAGGATCATTATTGTTGAGAGCCATTATTTCACCTACAATTGTTTCACCAAAAAGATTAGTAACACGGAAGGAAAAGAAGACAATTCATACACAAACCCAAATATATAGCTAAATCCATTTTTAGCTCCCCGATAACGGCGCCAAAAATTGATCTCTTCCAAGTCTTACCTCTATTCGGGGTTGTGAAATGGTCGATTGCAATAATAATACCCAACAAAGAGTCAGGGTCGAATCCACAAGGAGCTGAGATGGGATTAGTGGTATATATTTGGATAAAGCACGTGAAGTATCTTGGTTGCACTTCCGCAAATATGGTTTTGTTTTTACTTCTAAAATTACATTAAGGATTACAATTCTAAAGATATAAAACTTGAGAATATTGTTTTTGGATGGTTTTCAAATATATAAAAAGTCTTAGGGGTATGACCTTCACCTTGGTGTTTGCCTAACGGGTTGTAAACTTTAAAGCTTATTTTTTTGGTCGGGGTATATTATAGCAATCAACACTCAAATACCCATTCAATACCTCTCAGTAAGAGAGTGATTTTTCCCAATTAGGCTTTTTCAAGTCCAAATGGGTGTTGAACAAAACAGTTGATAAAATGCTCAAGTCGGGTTTTACTATCTCTAGGTTCAACCCTTTAATTGGGACTATCAATCTCTTGATTTTATACCAAATTCTTGTTAGCCAAGTTTTCCTAAACTAAGTCTCTCTTTCTCAAGTAGAGACCAAGTCAAATAGGCATAAACTAATGTTTGTAACCATTAGTTCTACAATTAAAGACAAGAACAAGGCTAAATAATAAACATCCAACCATAAACAATCCATAACTCAAACACCCATTAGTTTCACATACTAGGGTTGAGTCACAACCCTAGTTAGAAATCTAGCTACTCATAATGGGTATAGAAGAAAATAAAGAAGAAAAGATGATAAAACTCATATTGCAAGATTAAAAGATAAAAATCCAATGTTAAATCACCAAAGTAAGCTAAAGTTGCCTAAAGAGGCAAGTAAAACTGGCTACAGGATGTTTAATATTCCAAACTTGACCTAATTTCGTGAAAGTAGTCTATTTATACAAAGCTGTAATTTTCGGACAAAATTTCCCTTTCGGAGGTTCTGCGGCCGCACAATTATATGTGCGGTCCGCACTTCTCTTCAGATCTTGACATGAGTTGACTCTGCGGCCGTACAATTTTGGATTGCGGCCACATCTCTCATGTTCTACGGTCCGCACATTTCGAGGTGCGGCCGCACTAAGCTCTTCTGCGGACCACACATTTCCTGAGTGCGGTCGCATAGCTGTTCTGCGGCCGCACAATTATTGTGCGTTCCGCATTTCTTCTTGAACTTGAAATGAAACTCTTTGAACTTTGGCTCTTACGTAGCTTCTGCAGCCGCACAATAATTATGCAATCCGCACTTTGCACTTGGGCTCTGTTTATTTTCCTTCACATTCTACGGCCGCAAATAGAAATCTGCGGTCCGCACTTGAGCTTATATGCCTGATATTTGTCCTTATTCAGATCACTCTTCTTTGAGTTGGATTTTATCATAGTGGCTCATTTTCCAATACTCTTGCAGGTGAGCATATTTTATCAGTTTTCGGGAATATAATTAGACACTTTTGAACTAAAACGAAAGCTAAAAGACACTAATAAGTAGTCAAAATTTCCACTTATCAATCCTACGGAGGGAAATTGGTGTTGTGATAGTTTCTCTGCTATTTGTGAACTCCTAGTACTGTATTGTTTTATGCTTTATTGTAATTCTATTATCTTAATGATGTTCTGTAATTCTATATTCTCTAGTAGCAAACTTGATAGGTTTCAACATGTGTAGTATGCTCTCACTCTGTGCATTTAAGGTTTATGCCATTCTTAGGTCTTGTCTGATTTGTTATGATCATGTTAGACTTGAATTTTTTATTTTTCTACCCGTTATGAGTTCATATTCATGCCTTGCTTTAGATTTTTGGGACAATTTTGTGGAGACTGATATCTGCCCAGAAGTTGCCTTAATGAGTCTCTTTCTGCTGAATCCTTTATGCATAACCTACTATTTCTCTGCAGATTGACCTATGATTATCCCATGTGATAATATTGTCTCAATGTTTAGCCTAATATGCTTCCCTTCTATTTGTAAACTTTGAGGTGTGCTCCATGCCTGATTACTACTGCCTAAAATCTACAAGTTAAAATTGCAATATCCAGGTTTTCTTCTATGTGTAATCTAGATCTTGGTGTATCCTTGCCTCCTATGAATTCTGATATTGTTTAAGTCTTTGTGCTATGACTGGTATTTAGCATGTTCAAGACTTTTCATGCTCAATTAAAGATTGTTTGTAGACCACGTCCATCAACCTGTTTGATTATGCTATTTTCATTAGGTTTTTTATGATAGACACTTTCATGTGAAGGTTGTGCTCTACTTGCTTCTTCTCTATGATTCTTCTAGACCCTCATCTAAAGTTTTTTAGGTTGATCCTGAATCATGATCTATTTTGAAACTCTTTGGAATGGTTTACTATCCTATGATGGCAAATCTTGTCACTCTTAAACTTGGTTTCTGAAATTACAACAATAAACTTGCCTCATATACGCTTTGTGTGCCTTCCAATGGTCCTGTCTATATGTCTTGGCTAGAACTATTGTTAGTCATAGCTTCAAGAACTAAGTGTTTAAACTTTGAAGCTGTTTAATTAATTATATGTGTAGTTTGTCACATGTATGGCTAAATTTGGCATCTATTTGGGTAAGTAAGTTATTCGTTTGGGCCTGGTATGTTGGGTCTGCTTTGGTACTGAAATACACTGTTCGCACCTGGAGTTTGGGCCTGCTGTCCCTGCGAAGTTCTAAGCATATTTGAAGGCCCAGATGTGTTACTGGGTTATTCTATATTTGTAATTGGGTCTGTGCTTGTTCAATATAGTCTGTAATAATTTGTAAAACTGAATGTTGTGGAAATTAATGAAAAGGGGCCTGGGGTATTCTAATGCTCGCATGAAAGTGTAGAAAACATGCCTATATGGTTTAATTGCCTGGTTTGGATATTTATTTGACGTGCTTTGATTCTACACATTAATAGAAATCATGCCTATATGAATCACACAAACCTCACTTAATTTGCATAATACTTGTGCATTATTCAAAGTATGTTAGCTCAAGTAATTGCTACACTTGTTTCCATGTCCACTACTGAACGCTTTTAGACTGTATGTTCCTAGGGATCAAACGTCTTGCTTAACTATTGGACAGCATGCCTATAAGGTGCAATAATACACACTTCGATGACACTCATCTAGATATCATGACTATAGGGTTAATTAATTAATCAACTGCTTCTGCTATTTTATTTGCAATGCCCCACTTAGACGACATGCCTATAGGGATAAATGTTATGAAATCAAGTCCAATTGTCAATTGTTAGAAATCCTGCCTATAGGATACTCTCACTCGCCTAGAAGCACTGTTTAAGAAATTAGTGCTATTAACGTTGGGTTGTCAAGCTATTTCACTGCCTCACTACGCAACATTAGATATCATGCCTATATGGTTTGTAATGTTTATAAGCTACGAATTCGTTGGTCTAAAGCCGCAATATTGACTTTACAAATGTTGAAAATTAGAATCACCTAGAAATTATGCCTATAGGACTTAACGGCTATAATGTTTCTTAACTATAAAATTGTCCAGTTGCCTAAATATGCCTGCATGTATTTCTTGCTTATGTGTGGAGGCGAACTTGAGCCATTTTTTGTCTTTATGTAAAGTCTTATATGTATTGAATGCGCGCTAGTTTTATCAGTTTTGAGCATCCTAAGTAAAGCCTAGAACCATCCAAATAGCAGTTCCAAAGCCTCCTGGACCATAGGCATAGGACGGGTAGTGCACGCATAGGGCACGACCTAGAGTTGAACTAGAGCGCCTTTAAGTAAACAACTTCTGTGCCCGCTGAATATTATGAGCAACCCCTACCCTAAGGGAGTTGCGAAGTATTATTTATGTTGCATGGGGTGATCCTTTAGGCTAAAAAACTTAGGATTCCCCCTCCTTTATATGGTTATTGTTCACACTTAGTCGTTGAATTTAGAACAACTAAGTTGTACCGTGTAGCCTCTAAAGACTTGTACTGATTATCTATATAGTTTAATTGTTGTCCGATTTTCCTTACACTTGTTCACAATAAAACCTTTAAATTCTTTGTTTTCCCTCGCTTATATGATCACTTAGGATAATCGTAATACAATAATCCACATAGCATGAATTTCGGCTAGCACCCACAGTTTTGGACCTCGAAGAGTGCCTAACACCTTCTCTTTGAGGTAATTTGAGTCCTTACCTGATCTTTGGTGATTTAGACTAGTTCTAATAGGAGCTATTTGCAAATAGGTGCCCTAACACACGTTAGTTGGCGACTCTTCTCTTTTAATACCATTTAAAAGAGTTGTCACGGGTCGAAACCCGCTTTCATGAGAAAACGGGGCGCGACAGTTCTTATCCATATTTGACCTATTTTTTAAAAGTTCATTATCCAACCCATTTTTTAGTGGATAATATGGGTGATTAACTGTTTTCTTTTAACCATTTTGCCACCATTAAGTATGGCCATCACTTTGAGAGTGCGACTAACTAGCACTGTTGTCTATAGTCAGCCACTTTGGACCCCTGAAGCTTTGGTTAATGTGACCCCAAGTGCGGCCAACACTACAAGTTTTCCAGTTTTCTACGTATAAATAGTCATTTTGTGATTTTATTTCATTCCTCACCATTTTGAGATTTGGAAAGCTCGATTTTAAAGGATTTTGACCTAGACCTTCATCTACAAACTTGAGACAAGTGATTGTAACTTAAAGCTAAGTTTATATCATAAACCTAACCTAAGATCTATAATTTAGACATGGATTCAAGATAAAAAATTGTGATTTTTGAGTTAACACCTAGAATCACCTAAACCTAGATTTGAACATCCAAATGGACTTGAAATGAAAATCTAAATATAGATTTAGACTTGTAGGGTGACCCGCGTAATCTGATTTTGACTTTTATTTTGGGGTTTGATCATGTGGGCTTTATATTGACTTTTTAGTTTGACTTTGATTTCGACTTAACTTTAAATTATAAAATCGAGTCAAATGGCCTTGTTTGAACCTGTTGAGTACTCTTTTGCATATATCAAGTTCGTTTGGAGGATTTGGAGCGAGACAAGGGTATTCTTGAGGAATGAAGCTTGCTTGGATTGAGGTAAGTTAAGACTTTAACATTAATGAGGAAATCATTTTTCAAATTATCTTGTTTTCTATATACTACGTATATGGGCGATGCCATATATATGAGGTGACGAGTATATATGCGATTTTTAGATATATATATATATATATATATATATATATATATATATATTGACATCGTTTCATGCTTAACTTACTATTTGTTGTGTCATGTCTATTTATGCATCTCTTATGCTAGTATATTATTATAGGCATCTCTCACATGCTAGTTTAACATTATAGATCATATGTATGACAGATTATTGTAATGACCCGACCGGTCGTTTTGACCATTTACACTCATTTCAACTATTTGAAGTCTTGAATAGCTTCATATGATGTATTATGACGTGTGTGAATCGTCGGTTTTATTTTTCAGGTGTTTCAGAATTAGTTCGGAAGGATGAATTTCATGTTTGAAGCTTTAAGTTGGAAGAGTTGACCAAGTTTGACTTTTTAGTATCAACCTCGGATAAGAGTTTGATGATTCTGTTAGGTACAGATGATGATTTTGGACTCGAGTGTATGCCCAGAATTTCATTTAGATATTTCAAGAAGGTTTGGCACTAATTGGCGAAAGTTGAAAATTTGGAGGTTTGAAATGTTCAGTAGTTTCATTATGTCATTTATGACTTGTACGCAAAATTTGAGTTCACTCGAGTTGAATTGATATGGTTCGGCACAAGTTTTGGAAATCGAAAGATTGAAAATTTATTAAGTTTGAATTATGGTATGATTCGTTGTTTCGATATTATTATGTATGATTTGAGGCCTCGAGTAAGTCCGTATTATTTTATGGGACTTGTTGGTATATTCAGACAGGGTCCCGAGTGGCTCGGATGAGTTTCCGACGAGGTTCAGATCATTTTGTCGCATGTTGCAATTGGCTAAGGCTGTTGGTTCTGGTGTGGCCGCATCTGCAGACAATTTGTCGCAGAAACGACTTTGCAGATGCGGGGATTTGCTTCGCTGAATTGAAAATGGAGCTAGGAACAAGTGTCACGACCCAAAATTCCCACCTTCAGAACCGTGATGGCGCCTAACATTTCACTTGCTAGGCAAGCCAACGTTAGAATAATTTTAACCATTTTTAACAATTCATTTTAATCAAATAGTAAAGAAGCCAAACAACTGGAATAATATTTGAATTAAAGTGAGCAAACGAAAATAATAACGATGTCGAAATACCATCCCAGAACTGGAATCAAAAGTACACGAGTTTGTAGAATAATACAATTAAGGGTCTGAATAAAATAAAGTTGTCTGAAAGAAAACACACAGTTAAGATAAAGTAGAAGGGAACTTCAGAGTTGTGAACGTTGTGCAGCTATACCTCAAGTTTCCTCTGATAGCTGAATCCGAGCAAATCCACAGTACGCCGCTGGAACCAACTCCGGTATCTGCACAAGAAGTGTAGAGTGTAGTATGAGTACAACCGACCCCATGTACTCTATAAGTGTCGAGCCTAAGCTCGACGAAGTAGTGACGAGGCTAAGGCAGGTCGTTTACCTTAACCTGTACGCAATAATAATAATAATAATAATAATAATAATAATAATAATAATAATAATAATAATAATAATAATAATAACAACAACAACATAAATGGAGGTAAAACAAGTAACTCATATCAACAATCGAGGCCAATTCGACAGTCACAATCAATTATTACTTTTATCATTCTGTTACGACGTGCAACCACTCCTTCAATTAAATTTCGTTGCGGCGTGCAACCCGATCTATCAATATAAAATTAAAATAAAATCCGTTGCGGCGTGCAACCCGATCCAATAACATAATCTTTCAAATAAATTCCGCTGTGGCGTGCAACCCGTTCCAACAAAATAAATTAACAACACTTATACGTACGACTACTTCAATAAATGCCACAATTAATAAGAAATTATTAGGCAACAAGGTATACAACAATTATAAATTATGTAGGAAACAAATATTGGCAAGTAACAATTAAGTGTAGAATCAGGGAGGAGATAGGAAATTTATTATATGAAATGCTAATTATCAAGTAGCAATTATGGCACAAAACTCAAATAAGCAGGTAGCAAATAAGGCATGAAATCAAGGCATAATAGTAGGCAATCAAAATAAGAGAATCAATTAATATAACAATTAATTCATGAAATCAGATAATTAATGAAATACATAAAAACATGGAAGCAAGCAATTTGATAATGTATAGACACTCGTCACCTCGTCTATACGTCGCTACACATGAAATTCACATAACACATAGTTAAAGGGTTCTATTCCCTCAAGTTAAGGTCAACCACGACACTTATCTTGCTTCGCAATTCAAGTGATCACTCGGCCACGGCATTTCCTTTCGAATTATTCTCCAAACCAATCAAACCTAACAATTTATTTACCAACAAGTCAATTTGAGCTTTATAAATTATTTACAATTTGAAAGAAACTTAATTTGGGATATTTTCAGAAAAGTCAACCAAACGTCAATGTGGAGCCCACTTTTTGGAACCCAACGAAAAATTATGCAATCAAAAAACCTATTCCGATACGGGTTCAACCATACAAATATTATCGAATTCCGACATCGGATTGCCTTTCAAATCTTCATTTTACATTTTTAGAAGAGTTTACAAAAATATGATTTTCTAACATTAAATTCACGGATTCATGATGTAAATAAGTATGGAATCATGAAATATAATAAATATAGGATAAGGAACATTTATCCAGTTCGAACTTGTGAAAAACCCCTTTGAAATCGCCCAAATACGAGACTTAAAACTCAAAAATGAGCAAAAATGGCAAACACCCCGATTTTATGTATTCTGTCCAGCATTTTTGCATCTGCGGACTAAAATTTTTTCATCAGCGAGCTCGCTTTTGCGAGAAAAATCTTGCATCTGCGAACCAAGGCATCCAAGCAGAGGACTGCATCTGCGGACCTTCACATCGCAGATGCAACTGTGCAGAAGCGCAAAAGAAGACGCAGAAGCGAGAAAAATCGCATCTACGGTCATGGCACCACAGAAGCAAGCATCACACCTGCGCCCCAAGATTCGCAGAAGTGAAGTTTTTCCCCTGGCCTCAAATTCATAGAAGCTACACTGCCTCCGCAGAAGCAACCGCGCACTTGCGGCCAAAATTGCGCAGGTCCGACGCACCAGAACCAGACCTGTGTTCTTGAACAAAAATGGTCCGAACTCACCCGAGCCCCTATGGACCTCATCCGAATATTCCAAAAGGTCTCGTAACATAATACGAACTTACACGGGGTCTCATTTCACATCAAACAACGTCGAAACTACAATTCACACCTCGATTCAGACTTATGAGTTTATGAAATTTTTAATTCTATAACTCGCATCGAAACATGTCAAATCAATCCGGAATAACCTCAAATTTTGCAGGTAAGTTCCAAATGACATAAAAGAGCTATTCCAACTCTCGGAATCTCAATCCCAGTCCGATATTGACAAAGTCAAATCTACGGTCAAACTTTAGAAATCTTTAACCTATAAGTTTCTAGTTTTCGTCAAATGGCGATAATTCGAGCTAGGGACTTCCGAATTTGATTCCGAGCATACGCCCAAGTCCCAAATCACGATACAGACCCATCGGGACCGTCAAAATACTGATCCGGGTCTGTTTGCTCAAAATGTTGACTGAAGTCAACTTAAGTAAGTTCGGAAGTACTATTTTACATTTTTATTAATTTTTTCACATAAAAGTTTTTCGGAAAAATATACGGACTGTGCACGCAAGTCGATGAATGCTGAATGGTGTTATCCGAGGTCTCAAAGCACAGAATTAAATGTTAAATTTAAAGATGACCTATCGGGTCATCAAATTCTCCTCCTCCAAAACAAACTTTCGTCCTCGAACAGAATTAGAAAAGTACATGGGCTAGTGAAAAGGTGTGGATATCTACTCCGCACAGGTAGATGCTTCAACCGGCTGACCTCTCCATTGCACTCGAACTGATGGATAACTCTTAGACCTCAACTGTCGGAACTGCCGGGCTAGAATAGTTACCGACTCCTCCTCATAAGTCAATTCTTTGTCCAATTACACTGAGCTGAAATCTAACATATGGGACAGATCATTATGATATTTCTGGAGCATAGACACATGGAACACCGGATGAACTGCTGATAAACTAGGTGGTAGTGCAAGCTTGTAGGCTACTTCACCCACCCTTTTAAGAATTCCAAAGGGTCTGATATACCTAGGGCTCAACTTGCCCTTCTTTCCGAACCTCATTACATCATTCACATGTGAAACCCAGAGCAATACTATTTCTCCAACCATGAATGCAACATCACGAACTTTACGGTCGGCATAACTCTTTTGCCTAGACTGAGCTATGCGAAGTCGATCCTGAATAATCTTGACCTTATCTAAGGTATCCTGTACCAAATCGGTACCCAATAACCGAGCCTCTCCCGATTCAAACCAGCCAACTGGCGAACGACATCGCCTCCTATATAATGCTTCATATGGAGCCATATGAATGCTCAACTGATAGCTGTTATTATAGGCAAACTCTGCAAGCGGCAAGAATCGATCCCAAGAACCTCTGAAATCCATTACACAAGCGCGAAGCTTATCATCCAATATTTGAATAGTGCGCTCGGATTGTCCGTCCGTCTGAGGATGAAATGATGTATTCAGCTCAACTCACGTGCCTAACTCATATTGTACAGCCCTCCAGAAGTGTGAGGTGAACTGCGTACCTCGATCAGAAACTATAGACATGGGCATACAGTGAAGGCGAACAATCTCGCGAATGTAAATCTCCGCTAACCACTCTGAAGAATAGGTAACTGCTACTGGATTGAAATGTGATGACATGGTCAACCTGTACATAATGACCCATACTGCATCGAACTTTCTCTAAGTCCGTAGGAGCCCAACAACAAAATCTATAGTGATACGCTCCCACTTTCACTCAGGAATTTCTAACTTCTGAAGCAAACCACTAGGTCTCTAATGCTCGTACTTGACTTGCTGACAATTTAAACACCGAGCTACATATTCCTCCTTCAATCTCCTCCACCAATAATGTTGCCGCAAATCTTGATACATTTTGGCGGCACCCAGATGAATAGAATATCGGGAACTGTGGGCCTCTTCGAGAATTAATTCACGAAGCCCATCCATATTAGGCCCACAAATACGACCTTGCATCCGCAGAACTCCATCTTCCCCCACAGCAACCTGCTTGGCACCACCGTGTCGCACGGTGTCCTTAAGGACAGGGAAATGAGGATCATCATATTGCCGCTCTCTAATACGCTCATACAAGGAAGACCGAGAGATTGTGCAAGATAGAACCCGACTGGACTCTGAAACATCTAACCTCACAAATTGATTGGCCAAAGTCTGAACATCTACAACTAACAGCCTCTCACCAACCGGAATATACGCAAGGTTGTCCATACTCACAGCCTTTTAACTCAAAGCATCAGCCACCATATTGGCCTTTCCGGGGTGATACAAAATGGTGATATCATAGTCTTTCAACAGCTGCAACTATATTCTCTACCTCAAATTGAGATCTTTTTGTTTGAACAGATATTGTAGACTACGATGATCAGTGAATACCTCACACGAGACGCCATAAACGTAATGCCTCCAAATCTTCAGCGCATGAACAATGGCTGCCAATTCTAAGTCATGAATAGGGTAATTCTTCTCATGAAATTTCAACTGTCACGACGCATATGCAATCACCCTTCCATCTTGCATTAATACTGCACCAAGCCCAATACGAGATGCATCACAATACAGTGTATAAGATCCTAAACCTGTGGGCAATACCAATACTGGCGCTGTGGTCAAAGCAGTCTTGAGCTTCTGAAAGCTCGACTCATACTCGTCTGACCATCTGAATGGGGCACCCTTCTGGGTCAATTTGGTCATTGGGGATGCTATGGATGAAAAGCCCTCCACAAACCGGCGATAATAACCTGCCAAACCCAGGAAACTCCGGATCTCTGTAGCTGAAGTAGGTCTAGGCCAATTCTGGACTGCCTCAATCTTCTTAGGATCCACTTGTATGCCTTCTGCCGATACAACATGCCCTAAAAAGGTCTAACCAAAATTTGCATTTTGAAAATTTAGCATATAACTGATTATTCTTCAAAGTCTGAAGCACAATCTGAAGATGCTGCTTATGCTCCTCTCGGCTGCTGGAGTAAATCAAGATATCATCAATGAATACAACCACAAAAGAATCCAAATAGGGCTTGAATACCCGGTTCATCAAATCTATAAATACTGCTGGGGCATTTGTCAACCCAAATGACATTACTAGGAATTCGTAATGCCCATACCGAGTCTGAAAATCTGTCTTAGGGACATCACATGCCCTAATCTTCAACTGATGGTAACCAAACCTCAAATCGATCTTTGAAAACACCTTGGCACCCTGAAGCTGATCAAATAAGTCATCAATCCTTGGCAACAGATACTTGTTCTTGATAGTAGCCTTGTTCAACTGCCGATAATCTATACACATCCGCATTGAACCATCTTTTTTCTTTACAAATAATACTCGTGCACCCCAGGGCGAGATGCTAGGTCTAATGAATCCACAAGTCTTGTAATTTCTCCTTCAATTCCTTTAGCTCCGGTGGGGCCATAAGGTATGGTGGAATTGAAATGGGCTGGGTGCCATAAGGAAAACATATAATTGTTCTTGATAGTAGCCTTGTTCAACTGCCGATAATCTATGCACATCTGCATTGAACTATCTTTTTTCTTTACAAATAATACTCGTGCACCCCAAGGCGAGATGCTAGGTCTAATGAATCCACAAGTCTTGTAATTGCTCCTTCAATTCCTTTAGCTCCCGCGGGGCCATAAGGTATGGTGGAATTGAAATGGGCTGGGTGCCCAGAGCCAAATCAATACAGAAGTCAATATCTCTATCGGGCGACATCCCCTACAAATCTACAGGAAATACATTTGGAAACTCACGAACAACTGGGACTGAATCCATAGGAGGAACATTCGCACTAGGATCGCGAATATAAGCCAAATAAGTTAGACACCCCTTCTTGACCATACGCCGAGCTTTCACATAAGAGACAACCTTGCTGGTAGAATGTCCATGAGTCCCTTTCCACTCTACACGAGGTAGCCCTGGCATGGCTAAGGTCACCATCTTGGCGTGACAATCCAATATAGCATGATAAGGTGACAACCAATCCATTCTCAAGATAACATCAAAATCTACCATATCAAGAAGTAGAAGATCCACACTAGTCTCAAGACTCCCAATAGTAACCACATACGAATGATAGACATGATCTACAATGATAGAATCCCCCACCGGTGTGGACACGTACACAGAAGCACTCAAAGAATCACGAGACACAACTAAATATGAAGCAAAGTAGGAGGACACTTAGGAATAAGTAGATCCTAGATCAAATAGAATTGAAGAATCTCTATGGCAAACTGGAACAATACCTGTGATCACGGTATCGGATGACTTGGCCTCAGGCCTAGCTGGAAAAATATAAAATCAAGGCTGGGCCCCACCACTCTGAACTACATCTCTGGGACAGGCCCTAGCTGGCTGGCCTCTACCTCTAACAGTCTGACCTCCACCTTTAACAGTCTGACCTCCACCTCTAGCTACCTAACCCTTGCCCCTAGCTGGCTGTGAGGGCGGTGGAGAAACCAATGCCGGTATGATGGCACGAGAATCCCGCTGAGCTCTGTTGCTTGACAACCTAGGGAAATGCCTCCCGGTGTGACCAATGTTCCCACACTCATAGAAACCATCCTGTTGCCATGGTTGCTGAAGTTGAAGCTGGCCTGAACGGGCCGGATAACCACTGTAGTGACTCTGAAGTGGTAGTGCACTGATAGGAGCTAAATATGCACTAAATGCTGGCTGCCCAGAGTAGGTCATATAAGGACCATGACTCTTTGAAATACTGTGAGATGCCTGAAGTGCTGAATAAAATGGCATGGGAGGATGACCCCTACCATAAGTGCCCCTGCCTCCAAATGAGGCGCCTCTAAAATTACCGAAATGACGGGGCCTCTTATCTGACACTGGCCCTCTCTCGTGAGCACGAACTAACTCAATCCGCCTAGCAATATCCACGGCTGACTGGAAGGAAATATCACTCCCTATCTCCTTGGCCATCTGAAGCCTGATAGTATAAGTGAGTCCATCAATGAATCTCCTCACTCTCTCTTTTTCAGTAGGAAGCAAGACGATGGCATGACGTGCTAAGTCCACAAATTGAGTCTCATATTGGGTAAAAGTCATACTACCCTGCTGGAGACGCTCAAACTGCGTGCGATAATCCTCTCTCAGTATGATAGGAACAAACTTCTCCAGAAATAGCTGTAAGAATCGCTCCCAGATAAGTGCAGGCGAATCAACTGGTCTAGTAAATACATAATCTCTCCACCACCTCTTGGCGAACCAGTCATCTGAAACACAGCAAAATTGACTTCATTGCTTTTAACTATTCCCATGTTCCGCATTACCTCATGGCAGCGGTCAAAATAATCATGTGGGTCCTTGGAAGGTTTACCACTGAAGTGAACTGGAAAGAGCTTAGTAAACTTGTCTAGTCTCAATAAGGCATCAGAAGACATGGCGGGCCAACTCCGGTATCAGCACAAGAAGTGTAGAGAGTAGTATGAGTACAACCGACCCTATGTACTCTGTAAGTGCCGAGTCTAACCTCGATGAAATAGTGATGAGATTAAGGAAGGTCGCTTACATTAACTTGTATGCAATAATAACAGAAATGGAGGTAAAACAGGCAACTCATATCAACAATCGAGGCCAATTAAAGCAGTCACAATCAATTATTACTTTTATCATTCTGTTGCAGCGTGCAACCCGTTCCCACAATATAATCCTTCAATTAAATTATGTTGTGGCGTGCAGCTCGATGCATAAATATAAACTTAAAATAAAATCCGTTGCGGCGTGAAACCCGATCCAACAATATAATATTTCAAATAAATTCCATTGCAGCGTGCAACCCGCTCCAACAATATAAATTAACAACACTTATACGTAAGACTACTTCAATAAATGCCACAATTAAAAAGAAATCAGTATGCAACAAGGTATACAACAATTATAAATTATGTAGGAAACAAATATGGGCAAGTAACAATTAAGTGTTGAATCAAGGAGGAGATAGGCAATTTAATATATGAAATGCTAATATCAAGTACAAATTATGATACAAAAATCAAATAAGCATGTAGCAATTAAGGCATGAAATCAAGGCATAATAGTAGGCAATGAAAAGAAGAGAATCAATTAATATAACAATTAATTCATGAAATCAGATAATTAATGAAATACATAAAAACATGGAAGCAAGCAATTTGATGACGTATAGACACTCGTCACCTCGTCTATACGTCGCTACACATGAAATTCACATAACACATAGTTAAAGGGTTCTATTCCCTCAAGTCAAGGTTAACCACGACACTTACCTTGCTTCACAATTCAAGTGATCACTCGACCACGGCTTTTCCTTTCGAATTATTCTCCAAACCTAGCAACCTATTAACCAACAATTCAATTTGATCTTTATATATTATTCACAATTCGAAAGACACTTAATTTGGGACATTTTCGAAAAAGTCAACCAAAAGTCAACGTGGCCCCCACTTTTTGAAAACCAACAAAAAATCACGGAATCCAAACACCCAGTCACAGAAGCGCAAAGGAAGCCGCAGAAGTGAGAAAAAATGCATCTCTGATCATGGCACCGCAGAAGCGGGCACCGCACTTGCGCCCCAAGCTTAACTGAAGTGAAGCTTATCCCCTGGCTTCAAAGTCGCAGAAGCGGCACTGCCTCCGCAGAAGCGACCACGAACCTGTGGCCAAAATTGCGCAGGTGCGACGCACTAGAACCAGACCTGTGTTCTTGAATAAAAATGGTCTGAAACTCGTCCGAACTCACCCGAGCCCCTGGGACCTCGTCCAAATATTCCAACAAGTCCTGTAACATAATATGGACTTACTCGGGGTCTCATTTCACGTCAAACAATGTCGAAACTACAATTCATACCTCGATTCAGACTTATGAGTTTATGAAATTTTCAATTCTATAACTCGCGTCGAAACATGTCAAATCAATCCGAAATAACCTCAAATTTTGAAGGTAAGTTCCAAATGACATAACGGAGCTATTCCAACTCTCGAAATCTCAATCCGAGTCTGATATCGACAAAGTCAAATCTACGGTCAAACTTTTGAAATCTTTAACCTTTAAGTTTCTAGTTTTCGTCAAATGGCAATAATTCGAGCTAGGGACTTCCAAATTTGATTCCGGGGATACGCCTAGGTCCCAAATCATGATACGGACCCATCGAGACCGTCAAAACACCTATTTAGGTCTGTTTACTCAAAATGTTTACCGAAGTTAATTTAAGTGAGTTCTAAAGCACTATTTCATATTTTTATCAATTTTTTGACATAAAAGTTTTCCGAAAAGATATACGAATTGCGCATGCAAGTCGAGGAGTATTGAATGGTGTTATTCGAGGTCTCAGAGCATAGAATTAAATGTTAAATTTAAAGGTGATCTATCGGGTCATCACAATAAGGCTCCGCAGATTCGAGAAATGGGTCGCACCTGCGGAAGCGCAGAAGTGACGGTTGGATCGAACAAGCGATGGCAAGCGCAGAAGCGTAAGCCTTGTTCACACCTGCATTTGTGCAGAAGCGAAGAGTTTTTCGCAGGTGCGGTGGGCTGGTTGGCAGTGCTTTTCCGTAGGAGCGAGAGTTTGGTCGCATGTGCGAGTCCGCAGAAGCGGAAATTGGTTCGCAAATGCGACCAACGCTGGGCAGAATGCTTAAGTTTGAGTGTTCGATATTTTTACCCATTTTTTGGATTTTGGAGCTCGATTTGGGCTATTTTGGAGAGGAGTTTCACCATATGGATTAGGGTAAGTGATTCTAACTTGGTTTTGGTTTAATTATACGAATCCATTATTATTTTTATCATTAAATTAATGCTTTGGGTTGAAAATGGTTGAAAGTTTTATAGATTTTAATTAAGGATTTGAAGGTCGAGTTGTGGTCGAATTTGAGTAATTTTGGTATGGTTGGACTCATGATTGAATGAGGGTTCGGATTTTATAAATTTTGTAGGATTCCGAGACATGTGCCCCACTATTGACTTTTGGTTGACTTTTCGAGCAGAGTTGGAAATTTTTATAAATTGTTAAATTGTAAGCATTGGAGTATTTTGATTAATTTGCATATTGTTTGACTAGTTTCGGATCGTTTGGCTTGGAATTGAGGAGATAGGAAGGCGTTCGGAGGTTGATACGCGCGGAGGTTGATTAAGCAGTGGATTTGCACATTATGTGATTTGTTTGGAGGTGAGGCACATGCTAGGTGACAAGCGTGTGGGCGTGCACCATAGAAATTGTGATTCAATCAATTCCGTAGAGTTGTGTAGTCAATTAACTTGTTATTTTCCATGTATTTTCCATGTGTTAGTGAAACTGAGTTGTGACTCAAAATAGAAATCATGCTTAGGCATATGCTGGTATTATTGGGACCTACTGATGTCATTCTGTTGTTGAATTATATGTTTAAATTGAACTTTCGTACTCTATCATATTCATTCGTTGCACATCATATCTCAGTCTTTGTTGCTATTTATTGATACATCATATCATTATTTTGGGAATGATTTCATGACATTGTGAGCCCGAGAGACTGGAGATATTGATGGCTGAGTGAGGCCGAGGGCCTGGTTGTGAGTGATATTTATGGGATCAGGCTGCACGCCGCAACATGTTTTATTGATTTATTCATGTATTTGGCTTATATAGCGCATGGGATGGATCCGCCCCTCCAGAGTCTGCACACCCACAGTGAGCGCAGTTGATATTCATATTTGGGATGGATCAGCCCTGTGCTGGATTTTTCCTAAACATTTATATTTGAGATGGATCTTCCCTGGGCTGGATTTGCCCTAAACATTTATATTGGGGATGGATCTTCCCTGGGCTGGATTTTCCCTAAACCGTACTGAGTGACTGAATGTAAGGTTTTATTTATGTTTGGGTTGGATCTGCCTTGTACCATGAGATTGAGTACTCTGAGAGTGTGAGTACATGAGTTCAACACTATACTGCATTGCATTAGACATGCATACTTGATATGTAGGGATAGAGAAGTATTTTTCCTCATCTCATAATGAAATTTCCGTTATGTTGTTGAAAGTTTTGAGAAAAATTATAGTTTTTAGACTTACTCATATTTTCGGTGATTTCGGCAAAAGATTTGAGTTTTACTGTTATATTTGAAAAGAAAATGTCTATTTTCGGAACTGTGAACGAGCTGAGCATATTATTATTGAGTTATTACTTGTGTTACTTTTATTATATTGTTATAAACTGTTGCTGGTTATTGGTGTTGGACTCTGACCACTATTCCAGCTCGTCACTACTTTCAGGACCCGTTTGGCCATAGATTTTGCCAAAATATATTTGGATTTTTTTGGCAAATACATGTTTGTTCATAAAATTTATCCATATTTTGGCAAATTTCCAAAAGTCAAAACCCAAATCCCAAAACCAGCTGGCCCAAAATATTACTATTATATTTTTTATAAAATTGTCCCAAACTTTTGTATTTTATAAAAGAGCCCACCATTTATTATTTTGTAACAATGCTGCTTCGTCTTCTCGGTCATCTGATAATGTATTATGTAGTTCATTATAAAAATGATAATTTTGTACCAAATTTATCTATGTTCAGGACTATGGTTTGCGATAATATAATGAATGTTATTGATGAAGGTATTATTGGGTATTTGTGATAGATTTTAGAACTTGTGGGTATAAGTCATAATTCATGTTTTTTTTTTAAAAATGAAATATGTTTTGAAAACTGATGTCCAAACACATTTTCATCTTCAAACCAAATTTCACCCAAATCAGATTTTTCAAAACAAATTTGGGAATCTATGGCCAAACACTAGCTCAACCTAAGGTTAGGTTTGTTACTTATTGAGTACATGGGGTCGGTTGTACTCATACTACACTTTTGCACCTTGCGTGCAGATTTTAGATGTTGATGTTGCTGCGTATGGAGGGAGCTGGCATTGAAGATGTACCTGCGATCTAGTCATATATATTTCAATAGATGATGTATTTTATTTCACACCAACTTTGTAAATTCTAAATCTTAGAAGTTCATGATTTGTACTACCAGTCCTTGGGAAATGTGTTAAAGTTCACTTATTTCATCACTTATTTTTCTCAGTAGATTTCATTTGAATTAGGTTATTGTAAATTGGCTTAGCGGGTTGGGTTAGGTACACGACTAGTTGAATTTTGGGTCGTGACAATTATATATTTAGGTTGTGAGTCATGTATTGTACATATACATTATAAGTTGCATATAAGATTTCATACTTGAGTTTGATTATAGCATGTGAGTTATCTGTGTGAATTATGATATTTATGTGAATTGGCTATGTGGTTTAATGTTGCATATAGATATGGATATGTTCTACATGAGTCACTATATCGCCTTATTACCATGGGAAATATGGGCAGGTTTGTCTGATACAGGAAATGTTAGAGCGCATGGAGTGTTGGAGTGCCGGTTGAAGATAAAGGTAGAGTCTTTATCATGCATTAATAATGTTAAGCTCTAGTTTGTGCATTATATATTAATGTCGTATCTATGCATATTCAGTTACGATGTTTATGTGCTATATTTCTATTACTATATATTGTATATATGAATTACACAAGCTTATAAAGTGAGTATTTTTTATATGAACCCTCGCTACTAATTTGTTGGAACAGTAGATGATACTTACTGAGTACGTTGTTTACCCAAAAAACAAATAGAGTTGAATTTATACGTAGTTCTAAGGGTACGTGGTATAACTTGATACAAATCATAAGAGTAAGTAGAAATATCGAATATTGACTATAAAGAAAATATACAAACCGAGTTGAAAGGAAGATGATTTAAGAACAAGCAAAATAAAAATATATGTGAAGCTCAAAAGGATAATCTCTTAATATGGGAATGTATCAATAGTATTTGAGTTACACTGTATTAATGACTTGATGCCCGCTTACAGGAGTAATAGCCATCCCTCTTATAGTAGAGAGATCCTACTTTGGATATAATAAAAAATACACAGTGGGGAACCCATGATGAATCAGCTTTTTCCTAATTTCCGCCGAGATTCCCTTTCTTAGTGTGGCTGTAACGGCTCTTGTCTCTTGGCTCGATCTTGATCGGACTTGGTATCAGTCGGTTTCCAGGCTTAGAGCTTGATGTGGGCTCGAGCTTGATACTAACTCGGGGTTCGGTATTGACTCGGGCTCGGTATTGGTTGGCCTCTGGCTCTTAAGTTTGATTCCATCGCTTCTTATTATAGTTCGATTTGGATTCGAGCTCGATAATGACTTCGAGCTCGGTATTTGATCTGTCCCTGAAACTCGAAGCTCGTTTGTGCCTTTTTCGAATCTCATCTCGATATTATGAAGACTATCATCGCTCTATTATATTCTCATCTCGACCAGTCGTACAAAGGCCGAAATCGGTTTCGACCGTATACAGATAGTCCCCTCGTTTCTCGGAAAGAATGTGGCAAGAAACGACATGATTTTTCAACGGCGTTATTAGATATACACTGACGTTTGCACCGAGCCCGAACATGACGTACGTGATAGTTGTCCCGTCGGTTCAGTTTACTAAGGCATTTAATGCGTGTCAGACGATGGTTGGCCACTATTGATATTGAACCGCCATTGCTCAATCTATAAATAGCCCCTTTTTTACCATTTATCACGTTTACATCTTCAACCTCCAAATTTTCCAAGTTCTTTTTCGCACCTTCTGAGTTCTTCATCTGTAAACTTGTGATTTTCACTGTAAAATCCCTCTTTTAGAACACCAAATCTTGTCACCATACTCTATCTTCATTCTTCAGGTCCTAATGACGAAAACATCAAAACCCATTCCTTAGAAAGAAAAAGCTTCTTCTTCACGGCCCGTCGGCGACAAAATACCGGTGGAGCCACGACCTGAGGAGTGTGTTCCCAGGGGGTGTGTCCTTACCTCCGATTTTAAGATCGATAAAGCTTCGCCGGTCCCCAGTCGATGCGAGCCGGTATCGAGGTATATGTGCTCGATAACCGAGAGCCATCTTAAATAGTTAAGGAAAGATTGCAATTGGGAGGAAATAGAAGTGATAATCCCGGCTCCCGAAGAAGATATTACTACTCATGTGGAAGGGTTTCTAAGTGTGTACACTTAACTTTTCACGTTGGGCCCCCTCGACCCTGTTGTCATCGATTTTTGCCGCCAATACCAAGTAACTCTAGGCCAAATCCACCCTTATTTTTGGCGGATCGTTATTCTGATCCATTTCTTCGTGAACAAAGTCGAGGGGATGTCTTTCACCCTCGACCACCTCATTAGATTGTACAGTCTCGAGCATAGACGAGGACAAAGACCGGGGCTGGATGGGAAGGTTCGTTCGAGTGAAGACTTCGGACCTAATCCCGATTGAGAAGATGCCATTTCCCGAAGAATGGAAAATGAAGCGTAAGTATAATTTTACTGTTAGCTCCTATTGTCTTGTTCCTTCGTTTCTTTCTCACCGATATCCTTTTTGTGATGCAACGGTTGCTTGGATGCCCGGTGTAGTTCTTGAACTTAAGAGTTGGGTACGGGACCTGGCTTCGACCTCAACATATGCCGAGAGCTCGTGGCGCGATTTATCGAAGGGCCGATGGGAGGTCAAAAATCATGGTAAGCCTCTTTCCCATGTCTTTGATGGTTCGAACAAATTTTTTTCTTATACTTATAATCAATCTTTTTGTGTGTAGGCTTAAGCAAAGATGCGCTTATGAGGCCCCCGTCTGGCGAGGAAAAGACTTTGGCCCCGGTTCCGAAATCGGCGAAGGACAACAAAAGAAAAGTGCCTCTACTTCCGAGGAAAAATATCATCCCTCTGACCGAAGAATTAGTTCTGCGCCTAAGGGATGAAGACGAAGAAGAAGATGATGACTCCGAGCTGATGTCCCGAGTGAAATTGAGCGCCGAGGCTCCAAAGGCTACTGAATCGATGATGCCCACAAAGATTCAATTTTGTGATGGGGGAGTCTCGGCAAGAGAACTGGTCGAAGTCTCCGAGTCATCGAGAATCGGGGCTACCTCTCACCATAATGAGCCAATGGTGGGTACAGTTGTGGGGGCTGGTCTCGAGGCCCCTCGAAATGGAGAGAACGTCCCGAGTGATTCACTTGGGGCAATAGAAATTAGAGGTTCCCCGTTGCTCCCCTCATTTTCTGAGGAGATGATTCGAGAGTCTCGAGCCTTGAAGATCCTTTCTGTTGAAGGAGGCCATGGAAGGGAGGATCCCTTTCATGATTATTTCACTCGGGTCGAAGATGCTACCGGCCTCAGTGATTTAGAAGTCTCGAGAAAGGACTCGGGTGAGGCATCGGGCCTTTTTAACGAAGTGCAACGAGCTCTGAATCGGGTAAGCCTTAATTCTCTTGGTTAGTATTATCACTGTGTTTGTTTTCCTCTTCTAACTTTTTTTCTTTCTGTGTAGGCCTCAGCGCTTCATCAGGAAGCATGTTCTCGGTCCCGAGCTTAGCTTAGTCGGTACGAGGCCGACCTCCGAAGGCTCACAGAAGATAGAAATGCCCTCAGACTTCGTTGTGAGCAAAGAGAAGAGGAGATCAAGGACCTCCGAGCCGAGTAATGACAATCTTAAAAACTCATGGACTCGATTCAGAATTGGGGTCTAATATTTCGGTCTCACAGCTACAGCAGAAGCTCGAGATGATCGGGCAACTTCGTGAGGAGGTTGATATAATGAAGGCGGAGACCTTGGGGTGGAAAGAAAGTATGGATCGCCTTGCTGCAGAGAAAGAGGTTGTTCGAGCCCAATTATCATCGGCCGAAAGTCAACTTCAAGGCATGAAGGAGAGGAGCTCTGTTCAAGCAAGAAAAATAGAGCATCTTGAAGATCGGTTGACTTCCAAACTTGCCAAGGACAAATCTGAAGCTGAAAAAGCAAAGGCCGAGGCAGATGCATTCGTGGTTGTCTATCGGGCCGATGCCGAAGCTGCTCAAGTACAAGCGAGAAAGGCAGCTGAGACCGCTCAAACTCGAGCATACTGGATTGCTGAACTATCCAAATGCCAATCTCGGAGGGAGACCCTCGAGGAAATCCATGCTCGAGGTTTCGATCTCGCCGAAGAAATAAAAAAGGCTAAAGAACTTGAAGCTGAAGCTGGAGCCCTGGCTTCTGATGATGATGATGATGATGATGATGATGATGATGATAGCAAGAGCGGATCTAAGAGCGGGGAAGAGCTCAATGGAGAAGAGGTTGCTCCCGGAGATAATCAGGAACCTTAGGGTTTTTTGTTTTTGATCTTTTTTGTGTAGGGTCCCGATCGAACCTTGTAAATACTCATATATATGAAGATCTTTTCTTTTCCCGATTTGTCTTTGTTTCATATTCTGCCTTGTGAAAACTTTGTTTCATTCATGTCTTATGAAAACTTTGTTTCGGTCATGCCTATAGGCAATTTGATCGAAGCCGGATCTCGAAGTCTTTATAACTGAGTGAGTGATTGCTCGAACTTGAAGTAACGTAGCCCGTGGGCTTTTTAATAGTCAAGTGAGTGATTGCTCGAACTCAAAATAAGATTAGCCTTTAATCTTAATGGTCGACTGATTGCTTGCTCAAACTCGAAGTAATGTAGCCCATAGGCTTAGTAGTCGAGTGAGTGATTGCTCGAACTCGAAG
This sequence comes from Nicotiana tomentosiformis, assembly GCF_000390325.3. Taxonomy (NCBI): domain Eukaryota; kingdom Viridiplantae; phylum Streptophyta; class Magnoliopsida; order Solanales; family Solanaceae; genus Nicotiana; species Nicotiana tomentosiformis. The sequence goes on along the minus strand of NC_090814.1, from coordinate 9,429,242 downwards.
TAATGTAGCCCTTAGGCTTAGTAGTCGAGTGAGTGATTGCTCGAACTCGAAATGACGTAGCCCTTAGGCTTAATGGTCGAGTGAGTGATTTCTCGAACTCGAAATAATATTATCCCTTAGGCTTAGTAGTCGAGTGAGTGATTGCTCGAACTCGAAATGACGTAGCCCTTAGGCTTAGTAGTCGAGTGAGTGATTGCTTGAACTCGAAATGACGTAGCCCTTAGGCTTAGTAGTCGAGTGAGTGATTGCTCGAACTCGAAATAATGTAGCCCGTAGGCTTAGTAGTCGAGTGAGTGATTGCTCGAACTCGAAATGACGTAGCCCTTAGGCTTAATGGTCGAGTGAGTGCTTGCTCGAACTCGAAATAAGATTAGCCCTTAGGCTTAGTAGTCGAGTGACTGATTGCTTGAACTTGAAATGACGTAGCCCAGGCTTTTAATAGTCGAGTGAGTGATTGCTCGAACTCGAAATAAGATTAGCCTTTAGGCTTAGTAGTCGAGTGAGTGATTACTTGAACTCGAAATGACATAGCCCTTAGGCTTAATGGTCGAGTGAGTGCTTGCTCGAACTCGAAATAATGTAGCCCGTAGGCTTTATGGATCTTGATTTCTTCGGTATTTTAATTGGCAGTCCCCAATTTATGGGGTAAGTTTTTCAAACTCCTTCGATCGTGATCGGCCCTTAAACCTGTTTGAATCATGAAGTAGAACGAACTTTCCAAAATATGAGATATTGTTAAAGAGGTTTCTCTTCATAAGTCATTATACATGTGTTCGTGTTTTGTGCCAAGGTTCGAGCAAAACTATGCGGGCATGGTTCGTTTTGACCATTTGGCCCTTACACTTTTCCTTATCGAGACCCTGTTTGACATGAAGTAACTTTCTTGTATTGAACTTGATTTATTCGATGGTAATGCCCCCCAGATACTGTTGAATTGTTCTAAGTTAGCACGATCAATGGTTGCCTCATTAAAAACCTTGCTGAAAAATCCATTTGGGATAAAACCGGTCTAAGGGAAAAAGAGTGCAATGCGTGCTCTTAGGCCTAAGGCTTTGTGTTGAATAATCCGTCCATGTTCCTGGTCGAACTCCTGCAAGGGTTAGTTTTGAAATATAAACGAACATGGGAGGGTCGTACCTTAGTAGTAGTATCATTTTAGGTGCGACACGTTCCAATTGATTGGTAGTTGTTTGCCGTTTATAACACCGAGCTTGTAGGATCCTTTACCGACGATTTCGAATGCCTGATACAGTCCTTCCCAGTTTGGACCCAGTTTTCCTTCATTTGGATTTCGGGTGCTGAGGGTGACTTTCCTTAGCACTAAGTCCCCGATTTTAAAATGGCTAAGATTGGTTCTTCGATTATAGTATCTTTCGATCCTCTTCTTTTGGGTGGCCAATCGGACGAGAGCGGCTTCTCATTTTTTCATCCAATAATTCGAGACTAGTATTCATAGCCTCATGATTTGACTCTTCTATTATATGTCGAAACCTAGCACTGGGTTCCCCGACTTTGACTGGAATCAAGGATTCGGAGCCATATACTAAGGAGAACGGGGTTGCCCCCGTACTGGACTTTGATGTTGTTCAATATGCCCAAAGGACTTCGAGTAGAATTTATCTCCATTTCCCCTTAGCGTCGTTCAACCTTTTCTTTATGTTTTGAATGATAGTCTTGTTCGTCGATTCGGTATGTCCGTTCCCACTAGGGTGGTACGGCGTTGTTAATATCCTTTTTATTTTATGGTTTTCGAGGAATTCCATCACTTTGATGCCGATAAATTGTTTTCTATTGTCACACACTATTTCGGCGGGTATCCCAAATAGACATACGATGTGATCCTAGATGAAGTCTATAACCTCTTTCTCTTTCACTTTATCGAACGCCTGTGCTTTAACCCATTTAGAGAAATAGTCAGTCATAAATAAAATGAACATAGCTTTACCTGGGGCCGATGGCAAAGGGCTGACGATATCCATCCCCCATTTCATAAATGTCCATGGGGATAGGACTGAATGAAGTTGTTCTCCGGGTCAATGGATTATCGGTGCAAACCTTTGACATTTATCACATTTCCGAACAAACTCCTTAGTGTCTATTTCCATGCTATCCCAGTAGCATCATGCTCTAATAATTTTGTGAATCAGTGATTCGGTGCCGGAGTGGTTCCCACAAGTGCCTTCATGGACCTCTCGTAAAACATAATCGGTGTCTCCTGGTCCCAAGCATACTGCCAATGGTCCAACGAATTTCCTTCTATATAATGTTCCATCTTCGGCCAATGTGAATCGAGCAGCTTTGGTTCGTAGGGCCCTCGACTCTTTAGGGTCCGATGGGAGCTTTCCGTTCTTCAAGTATTCAATATATCTATTCCTCCAATCCCATGTTAAGCTTGTAGAGTTTATCTCGGCATCACCTTCCTCGATCACGGATCTCGAGAGTTAAACGACAGTCCCCGTGCTGATCTCATCTTCTTCGACCAATGACCCTAGATTTTCAAGGGCATCGGCCTCACTGTTTTGTTCTCGAGGTACATGCTGTAAAGTACATTCCTTGAAACGGTGCAAGGTTACCTGCAACTTGTCCAAATACCTTTGCATTCTATCCTCTCGAACTTCGAAGGTTTTGTTTACTTGGTTCACTGCCAGTAAAGAGTCGCACTTGGCTTCAATGACTTTTGCTCCCAAGATTTTAGCTAGCTCGAGACCTGCAATAATGGCCTGGTACTCGGCCTCATTGTTAGTCAACTTAGAAGTTTTGATAGATTGCCTAATAGTGCTACCCGTGGGCGGCTTCAAAACGATGCCTAGCCCGGACCCTTTCACATTCGAAGCACCGTCTGTGAAAAGGGTCCATACCCCCGATGATGTACCGAATTTTAACAAGAGTTCCTTTTCGACTTTGGGTACGAGGGTTGGCGTGAAGTCGGCCACGAAGTCCGCTAAAATTTGAGACTTGATGGCCGTCCGGGGTTGATATTAGATATCGTACCCACTGAGTTCAACGGACCATTTGGCCAATCGGCCCAATAGTTCAGGCTTGTGCAAAATATTACGAAGTGGGTAAGTGGTTAATACGCATATGGGGTGGCACTGAAAGTATGGTCATAACTTTCTAGAGGCGCTTATCAGTGCAAGTTCCAATTTCTACAAATGTGGATATCTAGTTTATGCTTCTCCTAAGGTTCGACTTACATAATAAACGGGAAATTGCATACCTTGCTCTTCTCGAACTAGGACACCACTTACCGCGATTTCCGATACTGCCAAGTACAAATAAAGTTTCTCATCTACTTTTGGAGTGTGAAGCAGTGTGGGCTTGATAGGTATCGCTTCAATTCCTCTAATGCATGTTGGCATCCCGGGGTCCAGGCGAAATCGTTCTTCTTTTTGATCAGAGAGAAAAACCTGTGGCTTCAATCCGACGACTTCAAAATGAATCAGCCTAAGGCGGCTATCCGTCCAGTTAGCCTCTGCACGACTTTTACACTGTCCACGATAGTGATGTCTTCGATGGACTTGATTTTATCGGGGTTGATCTTGATTCCCCGATTTGATACCATGAAGCCAAGGAACTTGCCCGAACCGACCCCGAAAGCACATTTCTCGGAGTCGAGCTTCATGTTTGTATTTCCTTAAAATCTCAAATGTTTCCTGCAAATGAGCCAAATGGTCCTCTGCACGGAGGGACTTAACTAGCATGTCATCAATATAAACTTCCATTGATTTACCTATTTGTTGTTCGAACATTTTGTTTACTAGACGTTGGTAAGTAGCTCCTGCATTTTTTAGCCCGGAGGGCATTACATTATAACAATATGTTCCATACTTGGTGATAAATGAAGTCTTTTCTCGGTCCTCCGGGTTCATTTGGATTTGATTGTACTCGGAATAGGCATCGAGAAAAGTAAGAATCTCATGGCCGGCCGTGGCATCGATCATGCGATCGATGTTAGGCAGTGGAAAAGAATCTTTGGGGCACGCCTTGTTTAAATCCTTATAATCCACACACATTCTAAGTTTGTTCCCTTTTTTAGGGACTACAACTACATAGGCTAACCATTCGGGATATTTCACCTCCCGAATGGACCCTATTTTGAGAAGTTTAGTACCCCGTCCTTTATGAATGCGTGTTTTACCTCAGACTGGGGTCTTCTCTTTTACTTCATCGGTTTAAACCTAGGGTCCAGGCTTAGCCGATGCGTCGTTATCTCCGGTGGGATCCCTGTCATGTCTAAATGGGATCAAGCGAAACAATCTATGTTATCAATAAGAAATTGAATAAGCTTTTTCCTGAGTTCGGGGGTTAATCCCATTCTCAGGTATACCTTTCGTTCGGGCAGATATTCGATTAGTATGACTTGCTCCAGCTCTTCAACCATTGATTGGGTAGCGTCGGAATCATCGGGGATCACGAAGGATCAAGGGTTCCCTCGCTCATCATCTTCGTCAATCTTCAGATTTTCTAGTTAGGTCGAAGCTGACATCTGTGATTGCTATTTGGCATCACGTTCCTCCTTCGAGTCCGACCCCTTTGTTGATGAAGGCGAGGATATTGGAATTGCTTCATCGAGGAAAAACATTTCTCTTGCGGCCGGTTATTCCCCGTACACTGTTTTGACTCCTTCCGATGTTGGGAATTTAAGAACTTGGTGGAGGGTCGAAGGTACAGCTCTCATATTGTGGATCCATGGCCTTCCAAAAAGGGCATTGTACCTCATATCGCCTTTGATTAAGTGGAACTTCATTTCTTGGATAGTCTCGGCCACGTTTAGCGGCAAAATTATCTCGCCTTTTGTAGTTTCACATGCCATATTGAATCTGTTTAGAACCAGGGTTGTGGGTACGACCTGGTCCTGTAGACCAAGCTGTTCCTCTGGACAGGATCGATCTGCATGGGTCGAGGCCATTTAGTGTCTTTAATGCATCCGATAGTTGATACGATGGCGGATGCATCGATGCTGAAGTTATACTCCGATAATCGTGGTGCTTCCTTAGGTCCGGTATGCCTATCGAACCCATTTCTGTTCATCATCCCCCGATACCCTTGACCTCGATCATTTCTTTTATTGCCTTGTCCGGGGTTACGTCTCGATTCATTCCCCCTATGGTCTCCACTATATGGTCGGTATCGGTCCCTGATCGGCCCTTGTTCTCGATTGATGTCCCTTCAAATAGCGGGTCCAGAACCCAACTGATCGTCTTCGACTCTAATTTTTGATTGATACTGATTATGCACGTCGGCCCAAGTAATAGCTGGGTACTCGATCAGGTTATGCTTCAACCGCCGTGAAGCCATCGAACTTCGCTCGTTCAAACCTTGAGTGAAAGCCTGAACAGCCCAATCGTCAGTGACTGGTGGTATATCCATTCGTTCCATTTGGAAACGAGATACGAACTCCCTTAGCATCTCGTTATCCTTTTGTCTTACCTTGAACAGGTCTGACTTCCTGGTCTCGACCTTTATGGCCCCAGCATGTGATTTTATGAAATAATCTGCAAGCATAGCAAAAGAATCGATAGAATTAGATGGTAAATTATGATACTATATCATTGCTCACTTTGACTGGGTTTCACCAAATTTCTTCAATAATACGGATTCGATTTCATCGTCCTCTAGATCGTTCCCTTTAATGGCACATGTGTAAGAGGTGACATGTTCGTTGGGATCGGTAGTTCCGTTATACTTAGGAATCTCGGGCATGCGAAACTTCTATGGGATCGGTTTAGGAGCTGCGCTTGGGGGGAAAGGCTTTTGTATGAATTTTTTGGAATCTAGATATCGGTGGTGCCCCCAAGATCTGATCTGCCCTGGAGTTATATGTCTCCATCTTTTGTCATTTTCCTCGATCCTCCTTTCTCCTGATTCTATTCGTTTGGTCAGTTCTTCGAACATCTTAGCAATTTCAGGATTAGTCCTCGACTCTTGCTCATTCGACCTTACTATAGCTGGTTCCATTCTGTGGGTGACTTCTTAGGGTGGACTGGGCTTTGGCCTGCTCGGTATCTGGGTTTGACTCTACAACTGAGCTATTGCTGCCTGTTGAGTTTGCAGCATTTCAAAAATCATACACAAGCTGATTCCGTTTTCCTCAACGTTATGGGTATCTCAAGCTGCAGATCGAGTACCACCATGAATGCTATTTTCAGGTTCAGAACGTAGGTCTGACTCAATGGCCACATGCGAATTAACGTCTAATGGCACTTCGACTTGAGCTCCAACGGCGTGGACAAGCGGCCTTTCGGCCCTAGGCATCAAGTTGTTGTTCTCACCTTGAAGCCAGCTTCGTTGTCGATAGGTAAGGACATTTAATTGAGAGCTCATCGTTGCTAATCCGAAATTAAATACACTTCCGAAAAGAAGCGTAAAATGGTGTGTTTTTCATATTCGTACCAAATAACCACTGTTATCCTTAGCCCTACGGTGGGCGCCAAACTGTTTACCCGAAAAATGGATAGAGTTGAATTTATACGTAGTTCTAAGGGTACGTGGTATAACTTGACACAAATCGTAAGAGTAAGTAAAAATATCGAATATTGATTATAAAGAAAAGATACAAACCGAGTTGAAAGGAAGATGATTTATAAACAAGCAAAATGAAATTATGTGTGAAGCTCAAAAGGATAATCTCTTAATATGGGAATATATCAATAGTATTTGAGTTACAGTATATTAATGACTTGATGCCCGCTTACAGGAGTAATAGCCATCCCTCTTATAGTGGAGGGATCCTACTTTGGATATAATAAAAAATACACAGTGGGAAACCCATGATGAATCAGCTTTTCCCTAATTTCCGTCGTGATTCCCTTTCTTAGTGCGGCTGTAATGGCTCTTGTCTCTTGGCTCGATCTTGATCGGACTTGGTATTGGTCGGTTTTCAGGCTTAGAGCTCGATGTGGGCTCGAGCTCGATATTAACTCGGGGTACGGTATTGACTCGGGCTCGGTATTGGTTGGCCTCTGGCGCTTAAGTTCGATTCCATCGCTTCTCATCATAGTTCGATTTGGATTCGAGCTCGATATTTGATCTGTCCCTAAAACTCAAAACTCGTTTGTGCCTTCTTTGGATCGCATCTCGATATTATGAAGACTCTTTTCGGTCCATTATATTCTCATCTCGACCAATCGTACGAAGGCCGAAATCGGTTTCGACCATATACATACGTATTGGTGTACTTGTACTATACTTCTGCATTTTATGTAGACATTTTGTTTTGACCCTTACGAACGGAGTTCGGGAGGGAGCTTAGGAATTGTTTAGAGACTCAGTGGTGAACTGCTTGACCTTAGTTGCAGCACATTGGACTCACCTTCTATCTTTTTTTCCCCGTTTATTACTTCAGACATTATTTGTATTTTGAGACAGTATAATATTGTTTCTTTAGATGCTCATGACTAATAATTTTACCTATTCCTGAGAGTTGTAAGCTATTTCAGCATTGTATTAGACTTAGTGGGCATTTGGACATAAGAATTGTAAAATTCCAAAAAAAAAAAAAAGTAGAATTGTTTTTCAATTGAAAATTAGAGTTGTGTTTGGACATGAATATAATTTTGGGTTATTTTTGAATTTTTGTGAGTGATCTGAGTGAAAATTTTGAAAAACAGTTTTTTGAAATTTTTTAAAATTTTAGAAAATTTCAAAATTCATCTTCAAGCGAAAATTGAAAATTTTATGGCCAAACACTAATTTGAAAAAAAAGTAAAAAGTAAAAAGAAAAAAAGAAAAAAATCTTATGTCCAAACGAGCTCTTAGTATTATCTTATTTATATTATCCTGTTATACTCTATTATGATATGATGTCTTGAATCGTGGCTAACTGTATGATTGGTTCGCCTACGAGTTAGGTTAGGTGTCATTACAGGTTAGATAATTGGATTGTGACAAATTAAAAAATGTAAGATATTTATTTTGTATTTACACATTTATCACATAACAATGGTTAGCATATATGTATTTTCACTTTAAGTTTTAGTTTTTAAAGTGTTTGATTTGATGTAAACATGACCAAGCTAAGTATCCCCATCCAATCCTCCCGCGACACGACATATTTCAAAGAAAATCATCTTTTACCATTACAAAAGATATGAGTTGTCTTTAAGCTGCAACAAGACTGATAACATCAGGATTCACCAGGTGTCGTTAAGCCAGTTGACGACAAAATAGCTTAGGCATGGGCACGAAAAAAGGATGTATAATAGTAGTAGTATATTAACATATAGTAGAAAGCTAATTAAGATTCCCAATGATGTGGAAAGGTACTGGGTGCCAACCACATATTCATAGTTAATTCTTTCGTTTAATATTAGCTAGTGTGTGGAAAACAGTGGAAGAGAAGAATCAAAATGGGGAGTATAAAAGGGAGGAAAATATGAGATAAAAGAGTAAAGGTTGTGCTAAGCAACTAAACTAAGTAGCGAACAAGAAGAGAAGTGCAACAACCTCGAAGCTAGTTCAAACTAGTGGGAGGTTGTCTGCCAAAAAAGCAGCTGTTAATACTTACAAAGTAAAAACAAAAACCAAAGTTACTGCTAATTTTGTGATAGAAAGAACAAAGAAATGGCTCGTGGAAAGGTTCAGATGAAAAGGATAGAGAACCCGGTTCACAGGCAGGTGACTTTCTGCAAACGGCGAGCAGGGCTTCTTAAGAAGGCGAAGGAGCTGTCCGTGTTGTGCGATGCTGAAATTGGTCTTTTCATTTTCTCCGCCCATGGAAAGCGCTATGAACTCGCCACTAAAGGGTACATTCCTCATTGATTGTATTGAATATTTTTTGTGTCTTCCCAATATAGAACTTAAACTCAAATAATAATACAACAACAATAACATAGCCACTGCAATCTCACATAATGAGTTCAGAGAAAATAGTGTGAACTTAAACATTACCCCTGCTTAAAAGGTGGACTCAGAATTTGAAGGTTTCAGATGCATTTTTGAATTTAACCAAAATCTGTTTTGTATATAAGGTGTCCACTACTTAATATATCACAATTTTCTAAAGATATATATGTATACATGGAATTTTTGCCGAACTTTACGGGTGCCGCTGAGGCCTCTTTAATTTGTACAGTATAGATCTGCCTCTGCGTATCTTATGTGTTATGGAGGTAAAGAGAGTATTTCCAATATATCCTCGGCTTAAGAATAAACCCAAATAATAATATATTTTATAATATCTAATATAGTTTCTCTCTAATTAAGTACAAAAATGAATTATTATTATTATGTAGTACAGTAACAAAGGGTGTGCAACCACTGTTTTCTTGTTGGAATAGTATTTATTTTATTCACTTTAAACTCAATGTCTTTAGTCACTAAATTCTGAATTCGCCTCTTTATGCATAGTGCAACATGACATATACATGCTCAAATTCTTTCGTTAGTTGCATTTTTGTTAATACTATTTTGTTATCCTAAACAATTACTCCTTTTACTTTTTTAAGTTTTTTTTTTCTATTTTTTGTGTGTTTGTTTTTTTATGAAAGGACAATGCAAGGGCTGATTGAGAAGTACCTGAAGTCAACCAGGGGAGCTGAGGTGGCTGAGGAAGCCAAAGATATACAAGCTCTGGTATAAATCCTAAGGATAATTAACATGTCATATATCCCTTCTTCCCCAGTGTGTTAAAATATTTTCTCTCTTGGGGTCAATATTGTCGATCCTCTTTATTTTTAATGGGATCGTCTCTAATTGATATTGAAAAAATAAAAGACAGATAAGACAAAGAATAGCAAACAACTGTGTAATATTCTAAGGATTTAGTAAGTTATTAGTATAGAATGTTTTTAATTTAATTTGTTATAGATGGTTAGTTATCTTTTTTCAAGTTATCAAAAGTAATGTTTATTATAAAAAAACTTATAGGAGTAATATTTTATATTAACTTAACTATACAAATATCTTTTATACAACTTAAACTCTTCTTATAATTAGTCAATTTTAGCATCAGATGCTGCTTCTAGTGATATATTATTGCATGCATGACACGTGGAAAGTGACAAGCGTAATAAGATATATTCAGACGAGTGGATAGATAACAAAAATTAATTTACGCATATACGGGATGCTTCATGTTTTGTGACTTTCTTTTTAATAATTGCATTATCAGATTAAGTGTCACGAATTGGATCGATAAAAAAGAATATCCTTTTTTGTAATAAGTCAGGAGCCCTTCCTTTACATTTCTTGCTTTATGACTAGAAAACAACCTACTGTTAAAGGTACCCCCCAAAAAGAATTAGGAGAATAAGAAGAAAATCTTTGATACGGAACAAAATTTAATGGGTGTCGGTTTTCAAATTTTCTTTATATTTATTTTCTAATTAAGTATTTGTTTTCAATCTTTTCTTTAGGGTTTGATATGAAAATAGTAAAATGCAACAAGAATTTGTAGAGAGTGCGACGCTCTAAAGCTTCTACTTAGTAAATTTTGATGCCAAGTGAGAAAATTTGGGTAATAAAGAAAGTATGGATATGTGTGTCTATTTTTTAATTTGTTCTTTTCTTTTTGCTTGTGCTCTTTATTAAGAATTTTTTGTTTTTTGCCATTTTTTTTATTACTGGGAAATGAAAAATTAGCAAAAAGAACTAAAAATGAACAGAACATGCACTCAAATAATGAATAGGGCTACGACGCCTAAATGCAAAATTTTCTTACGAAGAAGTAGTATTATCTGGAAAAAAATATATAAAGAGACAGAAGTTTCTCTTACATGTTAATGAATGTATATTATATTCTTTAGGATCCAAAAGGGGAGATCAACATGCTGAAGCATGAGATTGAAGTACTCCAGAGAGGCTTAAGGTATATTTCTCAATTCCTCAATCTAACTATATGAATAAATTTCTAAAAGGTTGTCTTCGATCCAATATGAAAGCATATAAAATACAATGAATTAATTGAAATTTGCAGCTTTTCTAAAATGTGTTTAGCATCCATGGTTTAATTTTACACGAAGTCCTTATGGGTGTTTGCAGAGGTTGAGTAGTATATCATATATCCTTCCCCCTTGATCTAAGGTCTCGGATTATGAAAATAGAACTTTTCGCTATAAAAAACTATTAATGAACCTATTCGATGCATATCTGAATTAGTTAACCCAATAAATTTTGAATATCATTGTTTAGCATAGCATCTATGGTTACATACTTGTTTCTTATATATCATATACTAGTTTTTGGATACTCGCATTGCACGTGTACTTCGTAATTATGAGTATAAAATTTTAGAAAATTATATAAATATAATTAAATAATGTATTTGAGTTATTAACAAAAAAGATAAAATAAAAATATAAGTTGAAGAAAATGAGGAGTGGTGAGCGTTAGAATACTCTTAACATTTATATCAACCCAAATAAAATCATGTTACGGTGGATTGCATCAAGTTGTTGATGGATTGAACACATAAACATTGAGGAAGAAAAATATACAATGGATTATTTGTATTCTAGTACAAATAAATTGGAGCCACTAGATTTCATAAATCTAATTTTGATGATGTGGCATAATTTTAGGTAGCCAAAACAATACTATAGCCTGTTTGACCAAGATTGTTTTGGGCCAAAAGTGCTTTTTGTTTAACCTAAAGTATTTTTTTCTAAAAATTGAGGTGTTTGCTTTTGGAATGAAAAAAAAATACTTTTGAAGAGAAGCAGATGCAGTTTTTGGAGAAGCAGAAAAAAGTAACTTATCTCCAAAAGCACTTTTTTAAAAAGCACTTTTGAGAAAAATATACTTAGAAGCAGTTTTTAAAAGCTTGGCCAAACACTAATTGCTGCTTAGAAATGATTTTCAAATTAATTAATCAAACACAAACTGCTTCTCACCAAAAGTACTTTTGAGAAAAAACACTTCTCAAAATAAGCTGATTTTTGCAGTTTGGCCAAACAGGCTATATATCAGATAGTGCTGAACTGGATCCCAACCCTTTCATTTTAGTGAATTATGGAACAAACAAATATAAGTGTTAAATTATTTTATGTTTAATTTTCTCAAAAGATTAAATTTCCTAAAATAAACTCAACAACTCAAGTACTAAAGTGAGATCTAAAAGAAGTATTTTAACCCTAAAAATAGCGTAAAAATAAAAGAAATGGTAAAGAATTACGTGTCTACAAGTACTAACCATTTTTTTTTATATCTTTTAGAAGGGATAGAGGTAGCCCATGACTGAAAATAAAAAAAGAAAATAGATAAAATTAAGTTTAGACTTCATTAATGTAAAATGTTAGAGAAATATAATTTTTTCTCGTCAGTAGTGTAAGGTTTTCCAAAGGGTTTTATAATATCTTGAGTCACTCCACACATTGCCTTAGGGGTCGTTTGGTATAATGGTGGAATATCCCATGGGATTAGTTATCCCACCTTCTATATGGGATTGCCAACCATAGTGAAAAAGTTATCTCGGGATTAGCTAATACCCCAACTCAAACATGGGATAAAGTTAACCTCAAGCCTTATTCCGGAATTATTATTCTTATCCTATGTTCCAAACGACCCCTTAAAATTTTGGATTAGACACTCAGATTCTTTTACATGGTATCAGAGCCAAACTTTAGTGGGCACATTAGCACAACCACTTCATCTCTTCATGTTTGCTCTGGGCTTCTCTCCTTAACTCAGTCCATTGAACTGTTGAGCCCACTCTCCTCTTAGCTCCAAGGCACTCTTTAGCATGTTGAGCATGATCGCTCTTCAATCTTAAAAAACAATTCAGTTCACGTGTAAATTCTAAGAACATGTTACACGTGCTGGATGGTCCTAAAGAATTACAGTTGTCTTTCATCAATCGTGCAAGAGTTTATAATATCTTGGGACCTCTCCATTTATTGCCTTAAGGTTTTTAGTTTGACGTTTAAATTCTTTTGAGTTATACCGGTCCAACTAATATTGATATATAATTAGGCTGAATTATATAGATAGTATAAGCAATTTTTACACTATCACTTGTGTAATTTAAATCTTTCCTTATGTGCTTTAGTACTTTGACTTTATGTTGAAGTGTAAGTTTAGTTATTTTATATGCCATTCAAATTATAATTAGTTCTTTCCCTTTTTTTTAATTTATTAAACTTCTTTCTTAATAATGATATAAAGTTTAATTATCCAAAAACTTCTCCTTTAGCTACATGTATGGAGGAGGAGCTGGAACAATGACATTGGATGAATTGCATTCACTTGAAAAATACCTTGAACTTTGGATGTTTCATATTCGTTCAGCAAAGGTAATAATTTCATGAAATAAATAGTTTATCAATATTAATTAGTGCATTTTTATTTATGTGATATGAGAGTTGTTTTTATAAACTATATATCTTGCAGATGGATATCATGTTTCAAGAGATCCAGTTGCTGAAGAATAAGGTTAGGCAATCTCCAGCTTTTATATTAAGGAAAGAAGTTTACTGTTATTATAGTATATGTTTAATTTAATGCCCTTTTGAAGTTACTTATATGTTTATGTAATTAGTATTTACATGACTGGCTATTTATTTATTTTTAATTTACAGTAAAAAAATCTTAAAATGATTTGATTTGGCCAATCAAAAATTAAAGCAAATATATGAAATCTGAACCGGTTTCAGTAAAAGGGATATTTAAAAAATGATGGAAAATATACTTGAACTAAATACACATAGCATTGCTCAATTCATTTTTTTTTGTTTTTGTATTTAGTTAACATTTTGAAGAGACTGACCAAAATAGTCAAAATTTTCTTCTCATTAGTTCAAGTTGTTAGAAGCTTTTGGGCCCAAATAGATCAGAATAACATGATATGGACTCATTAATTAAAAGGGTTAAGAATTAACCCGATTAGCCGTCCACTCAATCGCTTAAACAAAAAATAGCCGGAGAAGGAATAATATATGTATAATTTATATTTAATATGTGTATAATCGTATATAACTATTGTATAATCTATGTATATGGCTAGAAAAGTAATAATAAATATGACTGGTTACTTGTGTAAAAATCCCCCGACCACCGAAGTACTTGTGAATCCCTTTTTCCTCTGGCAATATTCTGTTATTTGGTTATTTTTGCTGAAATGAAATTTTTTAGAAATTAAAAATGTTTTTTTGTTTCTAAAAAAAGAAAGAAATAGTATATATTCGGGAGAGTTACACTGTTTTGGCCAAGTTTCTGGGGAGAAATAAGTGATTTGGAGTAGTAGAAGAAGCTTTCTTTTTCATTGTATGAAAGAAACATAAATTTATAGCTTCTTCAGAATTATTTTTTTAAGAAAAATCTTATCAAATATTTTAAATTTACAAAATTATCTTTCTTATTTTAAACTGTATATCTCTCAAAGGGGACACAATTAATTATGCAAGAGATATATCTTTACCAAACTATCTCTCTGTAAATTGATGATTAATTAATTATGTACTTCAATATGTTTAAATCAACATAAAAATCAAACAATTATGTAAGATGTTCAATATTATTACTTTGATTCAAATGTATTTATATTTGTTAAAATTCTTAATTTTTTTTCACCTTTTATTAAATAAAATTGAAAAATTATTAAAATAATCATAATAAATATTTAAAATGATTGACTTATTTAAATAACACTAATTGTACAGTGAATTAATAAATGACCTTTTCATAGTTTGACACTCAAAAGCGCCTTTTAGTAATATTAACAAAACAAAGCTATTTTTGTAATACTGAGAAAAGTGCGTCTTAAACGGATTGTTGAAATGCAAGCTGCTACTTCCAACTTGCTTCTCTAAAAATCTAATTTAACAAAAAATATTTAAAATAAGCAGATTTTATAAGTTTGGCCAACTGGTCTTTAAATAATAATATTATAAATGCAAATGTCATTTATATATATTTTGTAAATTGTGATATTAGCTGCAAGTAGAAGACTTTTACACAGGAGCGGATGCAACATATAGTTATCGGGTTCAGCTGAACCTAGTACTTTCAATGCGGGGCATAAATTTATATGTAAAAATCACTAAAATTACAATAAATAGCATATATGAAAGTGTGAGTGGTATGCTTAATAGCTTGAATTATTATGCTACTTTTGTAATAGTGGAGTTTGTTCTACTTAAAAAATGAGATGAATTATAGGCTTTTATTGACAAATATTGATATCTTGAAGTGTGATATGAAGTTGCTAAACAATATTATATATGGTAGCTATCTTTAATGCATCCTTTACTAAACATGTTTTTACCTTTATATTAGGAAGGGATACTACAAGCTGCAAACAAATATTTACAGGATAAGGTAAGACACAACAAAGATTAATTTTGATTATTTTTTTGTTTTGTTTTAAATTAAAGTAGTCAGTCTTATAAACCTTTTTCTCTCATTGTCTGTTTTGCAGATAGAAGAACAATACCCTGTAACTAACATGACATCGACTTTGACTGACTTTCAATGCCCACTAACTGTACAAAATGAGATATTCCAGTTCTAACATATGCTCTCACTGCATAAGATATGCTTATGCTGAAGCATCTAGTAGGGTAATTAAGGACATGTAATAATGACTGATTAGTTTCAGTTTGGAGTGATGAACTTGATATGAACATACAAGTATGTTTATTATATGTTTAATTTAGGTCAAATGATCTAGTGTGAGCTTCATAGTGTGTATGAAGTGTAGTTACTTATTATGTCATCTAAAACTTCTAAGTGCTTTATAAGTGGATGAGTATTTGCTAATGAGTGATTAATTCCTAGATCTTTGTCTTGTTACTGATTGGCTATATTAATAATATGATCCTTATTTGTGTTTTGAAACTCAGTGCTTGAGAATCTTATTTTGGCGCAATTGCATCATATATATTTAAGTTCCTTCTTACCTAATTTTAGAGAAAATTGGTTTATTTAATTTCACTATACCACTACCTGCAATCTACTTAAAAGGTTTAATATAATTGCCTCTTCTAATTTACGTCTTTCGGTTATGGAAACTCAAAAAATTTCATTGCAACTGTCGCTATTGCAAAGAGATCATTTCATGTTAATTATCTCAAGGGGAAAGAATGAACAAGAAAAAAAATTGATATATATCACAATATCATAGGAGTATATGATTTCAGATAACACTTACAAATATTTTGTACATAAGAGAAATATATTAGTTCAGTCTTAGTTATATGTATCTATTTTTAGTAACGAAAAAGGGTTAATTAGTATTCTAAATGGTTTGCGCTCCGTCCACTTATTTGTGTGAAAATTCATCTACTTGAGGTTTGAAAATATCCCCGCAACTAACGAAACAATCTGTGGTCCCAACTTTTAATGTGTTTTCACGATTTGATTGGGACACGTGACTATTTGGTCCAGGAAGCATATAACCGCCCCAAATATCCACAC
The DNA here is from genome assembly GCF_000390325.3 of Nicotiana tomentosiformis. Lineage (NCBI taxonomy): Eukaryota > Viridiplantae > Streptophyta > Magnoliopsida > Solanales > Solanaceae > Nicotiana > Nicotiana tomentosiformis. Next base: position 9,412,892 of record NC_090814.1, on the reverse strand, counting down.
GCCCCATTTTTTCGGACCACCCATAGTAAAAACACTATTTCTACCTACTCATTCCTTTTACCCCCATTTCATTTTATCTTGGCCTCTCTGTCAAATTAGAGCTCTTAGTAATGGCGTTTTAGGGTTTAATTAGGATTGCTACCTGCTTCGATTTCTTGGACTAAAACTGAAGAATCTTTCATTTCTAGCCTTACTTGACTAAAGAATCGCTGATAAAAGTAAGTATTTATTATTTTGGCTAAGCTTTTAGGGTTTGAGAATATTATGAGAATCGATAAATGTTGTCTCTTTCTTTGTGTTTAATAGGTCACATGATATTATTATTTGCTTCTTTATGCATTTTTTTTTATTTTTTGTTTGGGGTGGGGCCATTTGTCTTTGTCCGACATGAAAAAGTTATGGTTTTTTCGATTTTTAATGTGTTGTTGGGTGGGTGTTGGTGTATATAACTGTGGTCCTTTATTTTTCTTTATTGCTTGATACTTTTTTGACTTTATGCCTAACTGATGTGGTCCTTTTTTTTTTTTGTAATTTTTGTTGTTGTTGCATGTAGATATGTCAGAAGAATGGTTGATAAAGTAGCTTTGTATTTTAATCATGGTGGTGATTGGGAACTGGAACCCAATTTATCTTATTGTAAAAACGATGTGCACCTATTGAGAGAGTATGAAGTAGACCATTTATCCTACATTGATTTGTGTGAAGAATACACTGATGTACCGGGTGTGTCGAGGTACAACCGTTGATTTTATTGCTCCATATGGTAGATATTATTTGTTGGATGGAGATGAAGGAATTAGGAAGTTTCAGTCCCTCATTAATGAAAATTTTAGGGTTATTAATCTATTTGCTATTGACCTCCTTGATGATATTATTGTTGTTCCTAATATAACTCAATTTACTAATAAAAATAGGATATTGTGTTGGGGGTATTTAAGAAGCAAAGGAAACTTGAGGTAACAGACCAACTTGATAGGTACAAAATTTTGGTAAAGGATATGATATTTAAGAATCTTGCTGAAGCAAAAGAAGTTATTAGTTTTTATTCTGTTGCAAAAAATAAGGCTTTAGAGGTAGTGAAGAGTGACAGAAAAAGACTTAGATATAAGTGTGTTGTTGGCTGTCCCTTTAAATGTCTTATTTCTAAGGATGAAAATAACCAAGGGACTAAGATAAAGACTTTACATGTTGAACATGAATGTGGGAAAGCATTTGAGAACATAAGAGCTACTCCTGCTACCTTAGCTCATTATTTTATGAGAAAGGTTCAAATAATCCCAAGTACAAGATGAAAGAAATGATGGGTGCCCTGGAGGAGAGATTTAAGCTAAATGTGAGTCAGTCAAAGTTAAAAAGTTAAAATTGGAATAAAAATGCAAGTATCCACTCAGTGAAGTATTACACATTGAACATCAAATACTTTTTCAATTTATAAGTTTTTTGAGATTTTTTGAAAATGAGTGTCAAAAACCAAAAAGTACTACTTTTTTAAGAATAAAAAATAAATAATCCAGAATCGAGAAATCAAGAAAACATTGAGAAATCAAGAAAATATTGAGAAATCAAGAATATAAATCAAGAATCGAGCAAAAGTTCAAGAAGTGATAGAATTAGATGAAGAAATCAAGACGTATTTCATAAATCATTACAATTCCGTCCCATAATCCCTAATGTGGTACAGAAAAAATTGTAAGTTCATACCTGGAGGTGGCGATATCCTCACAAAGCTCTCGAGGACAAGTATACACAGCTTTGTACAGCCATAAAGAAGAATCAATAGCTACCTTGTTGTCCTTTAAAGTATGGATTTCGATCTCTGTCATCAGTGGCTGCACACCCTTTGTAAAAGTTATCTCGGTATTAGCTTATACCCCAAATCAAACATGGGATAAAGTTAATCTCAAGCCTTATTCTGCGATTATTATTCTTATCCCATGTTCCAAACGGCCCCTTAAACTGAGTGGATACTTGCATTATTATTCTCAGATACTTTCACATGGTATCAGAGCCAAACCTTAGTGGGCACATTAGCACAACCACTTCATCTCTTCATGTTTACTCTGGGCTTCTCTTCTCAACTCAGTCCATTGAACTGTTGAGACCACTCTCCTCTTAGCTCCAAGCCACTCTTTAGCATGTTGTGCACGATCTCTCTTCAATCTTAAAAAATATTCAGTTCACGTGTAAATTCTAAAACCAAGTTACACGTTCTGAATGGTCTTAAAGAAATACAGTTGTCCTTCATCAATTGTGCAAGAGTTTATAATATCTTCGGACCTCTCCATCTATTGCCTTAAGGCTTTTAGTTTGACGTTTAAATTCTTTTAAATAAAGTAAGAGTTATACCGATCCAACTAATATTGATATATAATTAGGCTGAATTATATAGATAGTATAAGCAATCTTTACACTATCACTTGTGTAATTTAAATCTTTCCTTATGTGCTTTAGTACTTTGACTTTATGTTGAAGTGTAAGTTTAGTTATTTTATATGCCATTCAAATTATAATTAGTTATTTCCTTTTTTTTAATTTATTAAACTTCTTTCTTAATAATGATATAAAGTTTAATTATCCAAAAACTTCTCCTTTAGCTACATGTATGGAGGAGGAGCTGGAACAATGACATTGGATGAATTGCATTCACTTGAAAAATACCTTGAACTTTGGATGTTTCATATTCGTTCAGCAAAGGTAATAATTTCATGAAATAAATAGTTTATCAATATTAATTAGTGCATTTTTATTTTTGTGATATGAGAGTTATTTTTATAAACTATATATCTTGCAGATGGATATCATGTTTCAAGAGATCCAGTTGCTGAAGAATAAGGTTAGGCAATCTCCAGCTTTTATATTAAGGAAAGAAGTTTACTGTTATTATAGTATATGTTTAATTTAATGCCCTTTTGAAGTTACTTATATGTTTATGTAATTAGTATTTACATGACTGGCTATTTATTTATTTTTAATTTACAGTAGAAAAATCTTAAAATGATTTGATTTGGCCAATCAAAAATTAAAGCAAATATATGAAATCTGAACCGGTTTCAGTAAAAGGGATATTTAAAAAATGATGGAAAAATATACTTGAACTAAATACACATAGCATTGCTCAATTCATTTTTTTGTTTTTGTATTTAGTTAACATTTTGAAGAGACTGACTAAAATAGTCAAAATTTTCTTCTCATTAGTTCAAGTTGTTAGAAGCTTTTGGGCCCAAATAGATCAGAATAACATGATATGAACTCATTAATTAAAAGGGTTAAGAATTAACCCGATTAGCCGCCCACTCAATTGCTTAAATAAAAAATAATCGGAGGAGGAATAATATATGTATAATTTATATTTAATATGTGTATAATCGTGTATAACCATTATATAATTTATGTATATGGCTAGAAAAGTAATAATAAATATGACTGGTTACTTGTGTAAAGATCCCCCGACCACCGAAGTACTTGTGAATCCCTTTTTCCTCGGGCAGTATTCTGTTATTTGGTTATTTTTGCTGAAATGAATTATTTTAGAAATTAAAAATTATTTTTTGTTTCTAAAAGAAGAAAGAAATAGTATATATTCTGGAGACTTACACGGTTTTGGCCAAGTTTCTGGGGAGAAATAAGTGCTTTTGAGTAGTAGAAGAAGCTTTCCTTTTCATTGCATGAAAGAAACATAAATTTATAGCTTCTTCAGAATTATTTTTTTAAGACAAATCTTATCAAATATTTTAAATTCACAAAATTATATTTCTTATTTTAACCTGTATATCTCTCAAAGTGTCACGACCCAAAATTTCCACCTTCAGGACCATGATGACGCTTAACATTTCACTTGTTAGGCAAGCCAACGTTAAAAATAATCTTAACCATTTTTAAACAATTTAAATTAAATAGAAGTCAATTACTGAAATATAGTGCGGAAGACCATAAATACCGAATTATCAAAATATATCCCCGAATCTTGTGTCACAAGTGCACGAGCTACTAGAATAATACAAATAAAGGTTTGAATAAAATTCAAGTTGTTTGAAAGATAATACACAACTAAGATAAGATAGAAGGGGACTTCAGAATTGCGGACGTTGTGCAGTTATACCTCAAGTCTCCTCTGGGTAGTTGAATTCGAGCACGTCTATGGTATGCCACTGGGACCAACTCCAAAATCCGTACAAGAAGTGCAGAGTGTAGTATGAGTACAACCAACCCCATGTACTGCGTAAGTATCGAGCCTAACCTCGACGAAGCAGTGACGAGGCTATGACAGGACACGTACATAAACAACATGTACAAGTATATACAAATATGAAGCAACAATAAAACAATAAATAATACTTTATAAATTTGGGAGGGAACATGCGAAGAGGGTTGATATAATAATTTCAGCAGGAGAATTATCACTTAGCAACCAAATAATTCCTGAACAATATAATGAGCAACTGATGATATGAAAATGACACGACACCACCCTTCGTGCTTTTACTCTCATTTGACACGGCATTATCCTTCATGCTTTTACACTCTCTGAAAACGACACGGCATCACCCTTTGTTCTTTTACACTCACAAATGGTACGGCAACACCCTTCGTGCTTTTACACTCTTCCTTACCATGACAATGATATTATAAATAATAAAAATGGCACGTCATCACCCTTCGTTCTTTTACACTCTTCCTTGCCATGAAAATAATAATATAAATTCGGAAGAGTATTTAAATGCGGGGATATACACTTATAATCAATTCAGTATCAGAATACTGATTTCACCTTCCAAAATATTCTACAATAATTAAATGAATAATAATTACACGAATAATGATCAAATAATCAATAATAAACTTAAGCAGGAATATCTTAATTAAATAGGCAATTATTCACAATGAACAAATTTTACTCGCATGCTTTGACTCAACCACAACGCATAAGTACTCATCACCTTACATATACGTTGTACCCGCACATTAAATTACGTAGCAAATAGACAAATAAGTCCTACTCCCTCAAGTCAAGGTTAACCACGATACTTACCTCGCTTTGCAACCAACTCAAGATTCCAATAAACCTTTGTCTCGCGAATTCATGTTCGAAGTCCTCAAATCTAGTCATAAATAATTCAATATACTCAATACAAATCGTAGGAATTAATTCCATATGAATTTACTAATTTTTTGAATTAAAATCCGAAATACATCTAAAGAATCGACAGTGAGACCCACGTCTCAAATCCCAGAAAAACTCACGAAATCCGAACACCCGTTCCGATACGAGTTCAACCATACAAAAATTATCGAATTCCGACATCGGATTGACCTTCAAATCTTAATTTTACATTTTTGAAAGATTTTATAAAATCTGATTTTTCCTCCCTAAATTCACGGATTTATAATGGAAATGAGTATGGAATCATGAAATATAATCAATATAGGATAAGGAACACTTACCCCAATATTTTTTCGTAAAAATTGCCCAAAAATCGTCTTACCCGAGCTCAAAATCGAAAATGGGGTGAAATCCCATTTACAGAACTTAAGTTGTGTTTGCCTAGGTTTTTACCCTATGCGATCGCAGAAATTCCTTCACGATCGCATAACACAATTGCACAGCTGCCAAATTTTTCTCTTCGCGAACGCGGAAGAGCTTATGCGAAGAACCATTTTCCAGCCTTACGCGATCGCAGACGGCTGAATGCGATCGCATAGCACAAATCGCGTGCTACAGCTTCTGCCTCACTCCTTCTTCGCGAATGCGGCTTTGTTCACGCGTTCGCGATGCCTTAGCTTCTTCAACTGTGCCATCGCGGACAATACTATACGATCACATAGTACAAATTTTCATCAGTGCTCAATAAACCTTTGCGATCGCGGATGAAGTCACACGATCGCATAGAAGGAAACTAGAACTGGGAAATACCAGATTTCCAGCCATCTGTTCTTGAACAAAAATGGTCCGAGGCTCGTCCGAAACTCACCCGAGCCCTCGCGGCTCCAAACCAAACATGCACACAAGTCCTAAAACCTCATACAAACTCGCTCGCGTGATCAAAATACCAATTTAACACCTATAATTACGAATCAGACGCCAAATCAAGTGAGATTTCTAAGAAAACTTTAAAATTTCTATTTTAACAACCGGACGTCCAAATCACGTCAAATCAGCTTCATTTTTCACCAAATTTGGCAGACAAGTCATAAATATAGTAATGGAGCTATAACAGGTCCCGGAACCAAAATACGGATCCGGTATCAACAAAGTCAAACATTAGTCAAATCTCTTAAGTCATTAAACCTTTAAACTTAAAAATTTTGACAACATGCGATAACTCGAGCTAGGGACCTCTGAATTCGATTTCGGGCATACGCCCAAGTCCCAAATCACTATACGGACCTATTGGAACTGTCAAAATATTGATTCGGGCCCGTTTGCTCAAAATGTTGACCAAAGTCAACCCACTTGAGTTTTAAAGCTCTATTTTACATTTTAATCAATTTTTTCACATAAAAACTTTCCGAAATAATTTACGGACTGTGCACGCAAGTTGAGAAATGATGAATAGTGCTATTTTAGGTTTCAAAAAATAAAAATAATTATTAAATTTAAAGATGACTCTTTGGGTCATCACACAAAGGGGACACAATTAATTATGCAAGAGTTACATCTTTACCAAACTATCTCTCTATAAATTGATGATTAATTAATTATGTACTTCATTATGTTTAAATCAACATAAAAATCAAATAATTATGTAAGATGTTCAATATTATTACTTTGATTCAACTGTATTTATATTTGTTAAAATTCTTATTTTTTTTTCACCTTTTATTAAATAAAATAAAAAATTTATTAAAATAATCATAATAAATATTTAAAATGATTGACTTATTTAAATAATACTAATTGTACAGTGAATTAATATATGACCTTTTCATAGTTTGACACTCAAAAGCGCCTTTTAGTAATATTAACAAAACAAAAGCTATTTTTGTAATACTGAGAAAAGTGCGTCTTAAACGGATTGTTGAAATGCAAGCTGCTACTTCCAACTTACTTCTCTAAAAATCTAATTTAACAAAAAAACATTCAAAATAAGCAGATTTTAGAAGTTTGGCCAACTGGTCTTTAAATAATAATATTATAATTGCAAATGTCATTTATATATATTTTATAAATTGTGATATTAGCTGCAAGTAGAAGACTTCTACACAGGAGCTGCAGCATATAGTTTTCGGGTTTAGCTGAACCCAGTACTTTTGATGCGGAGCATAAATTTATATGTAAAAATCACTAAAATTACAATAAATAGTATTGTTTACCCAAAAAATTGAGTAACAATTAAACTTATATTGTGGTTTTAAGGATATGTTATTTAAACCAGTAACAATTGATAAACAACAAATTAAATAGATAAATTGGACAATAAAATAAATCAAGCCGGTCTGCAAACAATGCCTCGCCCTCGATTCGAGATAGTCTCGAGGTTAGTTAATAAGAACAGTGGAGGATAGAACAAACATCGATGAACAGTAAATAAAATAAAGAAAGCAGCGTATATGTATATTCTTATCAGTGAATAATCATTATTTTTTCTTACAAGCGAATGGGATCCCTCTTTATATAATAGAGAAATCCTAAATAAGGTACAACTCTAATAACGGAAGTAGATCCCATGATTGGCACTAATAACCGCTTTGATTTGATCTGTTCCGGGATTTTCGCCGGGATCTTCGACCGGTTACTGATATCTCGCCATTCTGTTATTGCCTTACTCGAAGTTAGTCATGTTTGATCTCGATTGTTGCCGGCCTCGATCTCAATGAACACTTCGATCTCTCAAGCATAATGTTCTATCTTCAAGCTCGAGCCCGATCTATTATGAGGTTACCCTCGAGGCAACTCCTCTGCCAACGAAATCGGGTATGCCCGATTTTGACCGTATACAGATAGTCCTCTCGTTTTTTGGAGTGTAACGAGAAGAAATGAATTTGAGACTTTGATTTAATACCTCGATCAGTTATGATGTCAACATCGTGATGTAAGCGATAAAAGCGATTGAAGCATCGCGTCTGTGCAGTTCCCAAGGTCATTAATTAACGCCAGTTGATGGTCGGCCACCAGTGCTTTCAAACAGTCAAAGTGGCTATTATAAATAGACCACCTTCATAATTTTTTCAAACTTTACTTTCAAACTTCTTCTAATCTTCAAAAGCTCTTCTATTCTCTTCAAGTCCATCAACTTTGTCGATTTTCGTTTGCCAATCTCTTATTAAAATGCAAATTCCGCCTTTTCCTTCCTTAAACCTCATATACCAATGGCAAAAACATCAAAGACTGTTCCTCAAGTAGAAAAGGCCTTCTCATCGCGGCCGGCCGGTGACAAAACACCGGTGGAGCCACGTATTAAAGAGTGCATCCCCGGGCCATATGAACTTACTTCTGACTTTAAAGTCGAAAAACCCTCTTCGGTTCCTGGCCGATGCGAGCCCATGTCTAGATACATCTGTTTGATATCTGAAGGCGATGTCGAGCAGATGAAAAAGGACTGCCACTGGGAGAATAAATAGGTGGTGATTCCTACCCCTGAAGAGGACATCACCACTCATGTGAAAGGGTTCTTAAATGTGTATACTTACCCTTTCACACTGGGTTCTGTCGATCCTGTCATAATTGACTTCTGCCGCCAATACCGGGTAACCCTAGGCCAGATCTACACCTCTTTTTGGCGTATTGTCATTTTGCTTAAATTCTTCTCGAGCAAGATCGAGGGGATGTCTTTCACCCTCGATCATCTCATTAGGCTATACAGCTCCTGTCTTTATCGGGGTGGACTGATAAGGCTTAAACTCCGGGCCACGAAGGTGCTATTCTCGAGCACAGACGAGGACAAGGACCGAGGATGGATGTGCCGATTTGTCCGATTCAGGACCTTCGATTTAATCCCCGCCGAGAAGATGCCATTCCCTGAAGAATGGAACATGAAGCATAAGTAGAACTTCACCGATAACGTTTGATTACTTGTTATATTTCCTTTACCTCTTCTCATCTATATTCTTCTTTATGGTGCAGCTTCCCCCTGGTTTCCCGGTGCAGTCTCGGACCTTGCAGGTTGGGTTCGACAACTGGTTTCAACCTCTTCGTATGCTGAGCGCTCGTGGCATGATTTGGCCAAGAGTCGATGGGAGGCCAAAAATCATGGTAAGTTCCCCTGTCCGTGTTTGATGCTTTCCTATGAAATACTTCCTTTTAACTTGATTTCTTCTAATATAGGTCCTGGAGATAATGTCGTTATGAGGTCGCCTCCCCTCAGGGAGGAGGTCCCAAAGCCGACCAAAGACAAGAAAAGGAGAAGGGCCTCGCCACCAGATACCCCAAAGCCCAAGAAAAGCAAGGCTCGAAAGTCGAAGACTGGTCTCACCGTTCTGCCTGCCGATGTAGTCCAAACGCTATCAGATGAAGACGAGGAGGGAGAAGATGTCGACTGCCTGCTGGTGGCTCGAAAGAGGGAGGGCATTGAAGTTTTGAGAACTGCTGAGCCAGTGACGGTCGAGGAGGTTCAGTCGCAAACCGAGGTGATCTCGAAGGAAGGTCCGAGCAAAGTCCCCGAGCCATCGGGTGTTGAGGATGCCTCCTGCCGTGATGAGCAACCGGTGGATGTGCTCGAAGGGTCTAGTTCTGAGGCCCTTCAAAGAGAAAAGAATGCCCCAAGTGAGTCGCTTGGAGTAATTAACATTGATGATTCGCCACTCGGCCCCACGTTCTCTGAGGGGAAGTTTTGGGATGCCCGGTCCATGGGGACACCCGATGTGCGGCCCCTGAAGGGGATGATATATTTCGCGGTTGCTTCACGAGGGTCGATGATGTTTCTGACCTGGATGCATCACTTATTTTTGATGAGGCTCAGCAGCTCTTGAACCAAGTGAATTTTACTTGTGGTCGATGATGTTACCATGCTTGCGTTTGTTCTTATTTCTCTAAGTCTGATTTCCTTTCTTTCTGCACAGGCTACGATGCTCCATCGAGAAGCGTCCTCCAAATATCGGGCTAAGCTGGCTCGATGTGAGGCTGATCTCAAAAAGCTTATGGAGGATAGAGACGCCCTCAAACTCCTCTATGTGCAAAATGAAGAGGAGATCATGAGTATTCGAGCCGAGCTAACAAGAGCTCATCAAGATCAGACCGAGCTCATTGAATAGGTAATGTAAATTTTTGGGAGCTTTTTATGTATTAACTTGATATTGGAGACTAACACTTTGATTCTGCAGGTTCAGTAGAAGGCCGAATTGGTTGAGCAGCTTCGTAAGGAGGCCAAGATGAAAGAGAAAGAGACTTTGGGGTGGCAGCAGAACATGGACCATCTCGCCTCGGAGAAAGATGCGGTTCGGGCCCAACTTTCTTCGGTTGAGCGTCAACTCCAAAGTGTGAAGGAGGAGAACTTGGCCCGAGCCCATAAGGTTGAAAAGCTCGAGACTTGGTTGGCTGCTGAGCTTGCAAGGGCCACATCCGAGGCAGAGGAGCTCGTGGCCTCCTACCGAGCCGACGCTGAAGCCGCTAACACTCGGGCAAAGGAAATTTCTGATGCTGCTGAGGTTAGATTGTCTCGTGTTGCCGAGCATGCTAGGCATCAATCTCGGAGAGAGAATCTTGAGGAGGTACATGCTCGTGGCTTCGACCTCACGGCCGATATCGAGAGTGCGAAGGTTTTGGAGGACGAGGTCGGAGCTTTGCTTTCCGATGATGAAGACTCTGCGAGTGGATCCGAGAACAGAGGAGATGAACATGAAGCTCACGAAGATGCGGCTCCCGAAGCGGACTAGGAACTTAGGAAATAATTTGTGTAAGACACTGTGTGGTCTTTGTAAATACTTTGCATATATGAAAGACTCCTTTTCTTTTCGTTTCGTCTCCGATTTCTGATTTATGATAAATTCTGTTTTGCCTTTGCCCTGTGAAAACTTTGTTGCAATCCGGTTGTTGTAGCTTTTATAATCGAGTGAGCAATAGGTCAAACTCAGAGTAGAACAAACCCTTAGGTTTTTAGTCAAGCGAGGGCGAGTCCCCGAGCTCAACAATATGCTCGGGATTTTGATTTCGGATGGCTTGATCGAAGCCGTAATCGTACTGTTTTTATAGATGAGTTCGAGTAAGTTTCAAACTCACAGTAGCAGACCTCTTAAGGTTTTATATCAAATAATGATGACTCCTCGAGCTATATTCAAGTCAGTTTTATTTGAGCTCAGAATGGGGGAACCCTTAGGTCCAAATTGAGTGAGAACAATATCTCAAACTCTAAGTGTATTGGCCCTTTGGCTCTTTAGATTGGGCTGATATGGCCTCTAAAAGATAGATATTGTTTCCCTTTTTCGGTTTAGAAAACTTAGTAAAAAATTTCTTTATGCCTTAACACGTATTCTTTACCCATTGGGTTTTTTGAGGGTTTGATGTTGATTGAAACCCCTTTGCTTTTTGTGCCTTTGCACGTTTGTGTTAAGAAAATTTGATACCTCTTAAGGTTTTTCTAGGGCTGCTTTCATCGAAGCCCTTTTGATTACTTGCCGAGGGTAGCCTTTTTTAACCGGTTTTTCAAAGGATTAGAAGGTCTATTTTTATTGCGGGATTCGGATGTCTTCGAGCCGCCTTAATTTGGCCGTAGCTTTTGGGTATGCCTCTTGGACTTATTTCCCAATAACACTTCGAACTTGTTCGAAGTGTTAGTCCCCGAGAGTGATGTTCTTGGCCTATAGATCAAGGGGTGCCTCTTTGAGGTCTTATGAATTTGAGTTTAGATTACTCGAATACGTCGATCGTCGATGACAGTCCTCGATTGTACGAGGTATATTTGCACTTGGCCCTTGAGCCATTTCTCACAAAATCATAAATATGGAGCTTGTATAGTAGAAAATTTTCTTTGAGACACAAGATGTTTGATATAGAAAGAATGCTTCTTTGTATAATTTATACATGCGTACATGTTTTTCCATCGGGGCTTGACTAATCTATACAGACACGATTCATTTGACCGTTTGGACCATTACAAAGTTTCTCTGTCGAGACCCTTTGACACGAAGTATTTTCCTCGAAAGTGTAACATCCGAGGGTGACGCCCCCAGTATTCGAGGTTGATTGTAAAGAAACCTTGGATACTGTTGAATTGTCCTCAGGTAGCACATAATTGTTGCCTCGTTAAAAACCTCGCAGGAAAAACCCACTTGGGACAAAAATCGATCTAAGGAAAAAAGAGTGCAATGCATGCTTTAAAACCTGAGGTCTCGATGTCTTCGATCGAACACCTGCAGTGAGTTAGTGTTGAATATATAAATGAAAAAAGGGGATAAAGTCATACCTTAGCAATAATACCGTTTGAGAAGCGATATGTTCCAATTTTTTGGCAGTTGTTCACCGTCCATCGTGCCGAGCTTATAAGATCTCTTTCCGACGATGTCGAGGACTTGGTAGGGTCCCTCCTAATTTCGGCCGAGCTTCCCTTCATTAGGATCTCGAGTGTTGATGGTGACTTTTCTTAGGACTAAGTCCCCGACTCTGAAGTGGCGAAGGTTGGTTCTCCTATTGTAGTATCTTTTGATTAGTAGCTTTTGTGCAGCCATTCGAACGAGAGCGGCTTATCGTTTTTCATCCAATAATTCGAGGCTAGTATTCATGGCCTCGTGATTTGACTATTCTGTTGTATGTCGAAACCTGGCACTGGGTTCCTCGACTTCGATTGGAATCAAGGCTTCGGAGCCATATACTAAGGAGAACGGGGTTTCCCCCGTACTGGACTTTGATGTTGTTCGATATGCCCAAAGGACTTCGGGTAGAATTTATCTCCATTTCCCCTTAGCGTTTTTCAACCTTTTCTTTAGGTTTTGAATGATAGTCTTGTTCGTCGATTCGGCCTGTCCGTTCCCACTAGTGTGATACGGCGTTGATAATATCCTTTTTATTTTGTGGTCTTCGAGGAATTTCGTCACTTTTCTGCCGATAAATTATTTTCCATTGTCACACACTATTCCGGTGGGTATCCCAAATCGACATACGATGTGATCCCAGATGAAGTCTATAACCTCTTTCTCTTTCACTTTCTCGAACACCTGTGATTCAACCCATTTAGAGAAATAGTCAGTCATAAATAAAATGAACTTAGTTTTACCTGGGGCCGATGGCAGAGGACCGACGATATCCATCCCCCATTTCATGAATGGCCATGGGGATAACACTGAATGAAGTTGTTCTCCGGGCTGATGGATTATCGGTGCAAACCTTTGACATTTATCACATTTTCGGACAAACTCCTTAGTGTCTTTTTCCATGCTATCCCATTAGTATCATGCTCTAATGATTTTGTGAATCAGTGATTTGGCGCCGAAGTGGTTCCCACAAGTGCCTTCGTGGACCTCTCGTAAAACATAATCAGTGTCTCCTAGTCCTAAGCATACTGCCAATGGTCCATCGAATGTCCTTCTGTATAATGTTCCATATTCAGCCAATGTGAATCGAGCAGCTTTGATTCGTAGGGCCCTCGACTCTTTAGGGTCCGATGGGAGCTTTCCGTTCTTCAAGTATTCAATATATTTATTTCTCCAATCCCAAGTTAAGCTTGTAGAGTTTATCTTGGCATGACTTTTCCTCGATCACGGATCTTGAGAGTTAAACGACAGTCCCCGAGCTGATCTCATTTTCCTCGACTGATGACCCCAAATTTGCAAGTGCATAGGCCTCACTGGTTTTTTCTCGAGGTACATGATGCAAAGTCCATTCCTTGAAACGGTGCAAATTTACCTGCAGTTTGTCCAAATACCTTTGCATTCTATCCTCTCGAACTTCGAAGGTTTTGTTTACTTGGTTCACCACCTGTAAAGAGTCACACTTGGCTTCAATGACTTCTGCTCCCAAGCTTTTAGCTAGTTCGAGACCTGCAATCATGGCCTTGTACTCGGCCTCATTGTTAGTCAATATAGAAGTTTTGATAGATTGCCTTATAGTGCTACCCGTGGGCGGCTTCAAAACGATGCCTAGCCCAGGCCCTTTCACATTCGAAGCACTGTCTGTGAAGAGGGTACATACCCCCGATAATGTACTTGATTTTAACAAGAGTTCCTTTTCAACTTCGGGTACGAGGGTTGGCGTGAAATCGACCACGAAGTCCGCTAAAATTTGAGACTTGATGGCCATCCGGGGTTGATATTCGATATCGTACCCACTGAGTTCGACAACCCATTTGGCCAATCTGCCCGATAGTTTGAGCTATGGGGTGACATTGAAAGTATGGTCTTAACTTTCTAGAGGCGCTTATGAGTGCAAGTGCCAATTTCTCCAAGTGCGGATATCTAGTTTCTGCTTCTCCTAAGGTTCAACTTACATAATAAATGGGAAATTGCGTACCTTGCTCTTCTCAAACTAGGACACCACTTACTGCGATTTCCGATACTGCCAAGTACAAGTAAATTTTCTCATCTGCATTTGGAGTGTGAAGCAGCGGTGGGCTCGATAGGTATCACTTCAATTCCTCTAATGCCTGTTGGCATTCCGGGGTTCAGGCAAAATCGTTCTTCTTTTTGAGTAGAGAGAAAAATCTGTGGCTTCGATCCGACGATCTCGAAATGAATCGGCCCAAGGCAGCTATCCGTCCAGTTAGCCTCTGCACGGCTTTTACACTGTCCACGACGGTGATGTCTTCGATGGCCTTGATTTTATTGGGGTTGATATCGATCCCCCAATTCGACACCATGAAGCCAAGGAACTTGCCCGAACTGACCCCGAAAGCACATTTCTCGGGGTTGAGCTTCATGTTGTATTTCCTTAAAATCTCGAACGTTTCCTGCAAATGAGCCAAATGGTCCCCTGCGCGCAGGGACTTAACTAGCATGTCATCAATATAAATTTCTATTGATTTACCTATTTGTTCTTCGAACATTTTATTTACTAGGCGTTGGTAAGTAGTTCCTGCATTTTTTAGCCCAAAGGGCATTACATTATAATAGTATGTTCCGTACTTGGTGATAAATGAAGTCTTTTCTTGGTCCTCCGGGTTCATTTGGATTTAATCGTACCTGGAATAGGTATTGAGAAAAGTAAGGATCTCGTGGCCGACCATGGCATAGATCATGCGATCGATGTTAGGCAGCTGAAAAGAATCTTTGGGGCACACCTTATTTAATTCCTTATAATCTACACACATTTTAAGTTTGTTCCCTTTTTTAGGGACTACAACTATATTGGCTAACCATTCGGGATATTTCACCTCCCGAATGGACCCTACTTTGATAAGTTTAGTTCCCTCGTCCTTTATGAATGCGTGATTTACCTCGGACTGGGGTCTTCTCTTTTGCTTCACCAGTTTGAATCTAGGGTCCTTGCTTAGCCGATGCGTCGTTATTTCCGGTGGGATCCCTGTCATGTCTAAATGGGACCAAGCAAAATAATCTATATTATCAATAAGAAATTGAATAAGCTTTTTCCTGAGTTCGAGGGTTAATCCCATTCCCAGGTATACCTTTCGCTCGGGCAGGTACTCGATCAATATAACATATTTCAGCTCTTCGACCGTTGATTTGGTGGCGTCAAAATCTTCGGGAACAATAAAAGTTCGAGGGGTCAAAAAATCCTCTTCTTCTTCTTCTTATTCTTCTTCTATCTCCTGCTTCCCCGATTCGGTCGAGGCTGGTGGTTGTGATTGCTATTTGACTTCCTGTTTACCTTTGATGCTCGACCTTTCCGAGGTTGATAGTGTTAATATCGGTTTACCTCATCGACCGCAAATATTTCCTTTGCATCATCCTGCTCCCCATATACTATTTTTACACTGACGTCGGGAATTTCATCATTTGGTGGAGAGTCGAAAGGACCGCCCTCATATTGTGAATCCAAGGCCTTCTGAGCAGGGCATTGTACTTCATGTCGCCCTCGATTAAGTGGAACTTGGTATCTTGAATGGTTCCAGCCACGTTCACCGGTAGAATAATCTCCCCTTTAGTTGTTTCACTGGCCATATTGAAGCCGTTTAAGACCCGAGCTGTGGGTACGATTCGATTTTGTAGGCCGAGATGCTCCACGACCCTTGATCAGATGATATTCGCCAAGCTACTTGGATCCACTAAAACACGCTTAACTTGAACTTTATTCAATAAAATGGAAATTACCAGAGTGTCGTTGTGGGGCTGAGAAATGCCTTCTGTTTCTTCGTTGTTGAATGATAAAGTGCCTTCGAGCACATAATCTCGGGTTCATTTTTCCCTAGTGATTGATACCTTAGTGCATTTGAATATGGGTCCCTGTGGAATATCGACCCTACCGACGATCAT